>NC_091288.1:131645037-131962787 GCF_032444005.1 Ranitomeya imitator | reverse complement strand
CCATCTAGTTCAACCCATAGACTAACCTAACATTCCCTAGCATGTTGATCCAGAGGAAGGCAAAAAAAAACCATGTGGCAAAGAGTAAGCTCTGCTGGGGGAATTCGGCGTCTGCGCCGACGCACGGACATCTGCCCCGGCGCACAAGGTTCTGCGGTGGGCGCCTGCGTTCCAGTTCCGGACCTCCTGCTTCCGGGGGCTGGGATCCAGAGAGCCTCAACAACCAATCCCGGTAAGAACCACAGTATTTCAGGCCACCTCCCCTGCTAGGAGGTGCCTGAGTGTCATTTGCATTTGCTTTTGCCTCCGGCCCCTTCTCGCCTCATGCTTCGTACTTCTGTGCCAGCCCTGTGCTCTATGCTTGTCTTACGCTATTGTGCCTCCATTTATCCAGTCTTCTCTCTCTTTCGCTCTACAGTTTTGCCTCCGTCTAAGCTTTCCTCAGTACAGCCTGACATCCATTCTCCATGTCCACCGTTGTTTTTGCCACCTTCCCCGCTCCTGTGTTTCCGTTTTTGTTTTCTTCTTTTGTTCTTCTTCTGAGCCGTCCCTCCTGGTATCTGCTACTGTGGATCGGTCTTCTCTGGGCCTGCCCCAGACAGTCTCTGTATAGGGGTTGGTTAACACCCGGTCAGCTCGCCCGGAGGTAGTACCTTTCCACGGTCCAGAGGGTCCACTCTTGCTCTTGCCTCAGATAGCATAACAGATAAACTAAGAACCCTTGAACAATGAGAGATGAGCTCTTGCCACCTTCCTCCAATCCTGTTGAAAAATAACTGAATAAGAGCTGTGAACTATAAAAGGGAAATATGCCTCTGTTTCCAGTGCGACTTGACAAAACAACAGCCAGGCACCATGGTTTCAGCCATAGAAATACAGATTTGATCCTCTGTACATCACTGAACCCATGGAGACATTTGGAGAATCAAGGTTAGGACATTCTGGTCTCCTGGCCACATACATCACTGGACTGTCAGCTTCCTAAGCTTTTTCTTACCTACTCTCTGTGGGTGCCCGCCAAAAGTGGGGTGCCACTACTGGGTGAAGTTGGCCCTGGAACCTTGAAGTCGCAGCGGCTCTAATCCTAGTGAGTCAGAGGAAGGGTGAGACTCTGTAATTTACAAAATCGTGGGTATTTGCTGTGATTGTTCTGTGTTTTTGTCTGTTGGTGGTTCATTAAAATATTGCCACACTGTTTTACCCTAACATTGTGTTTGTGAAGATAGTACTCACGGACAAACCAAGAGGCTCAGTAATGAAAAGACAGAAGCCAGGAGGGTAAGTCAAGGACAGAGGGGAGATACAAAAGAATGGTCAGGTCACGGTTCTGGGGTCAGTAGCCAAGAGGGTACATCAAGAACAGAGGGATGAGACAAAAGAGTAGTCAGGTCACGGTCTAAATACTAGGAAGAAAAAGCAAGGCGATCTTTCAGCTGGAAAGTTTCTCGCTCTCTGCTGAACAATTGAATCCGGCTTACCTGGAGTATCTCCTTGATGTATGTGAGTAAAAACAAATATAATAAAAAATTTAAAAAACATTTAAAAAAGCACGCAGAAGGCTTTCTCCTTCACAGGTTGTCGAGATACTACACCCTAAACACATAATTCACCGACTAAAGCACTAAATAATCAAATAAATCAAATACACAATAAAACATAACATTTACTAATAATATAGATAAAAACAACACTCACGACCTAAAAACGTCTAATGTTTGGCTGAAAAAAGATACAGGGTGCACTCAGTCCCTAATACGCAGGCTATCTGTGCCCTACCTTCCGCGGAGGTTGGCACCCTATATAACCTGCGCAATGGCGTCCCCGCTCAACGTAGGCTATCCCTGACTCACCCTGGTAAACCCTCAAGTGTAGAAATTGAAAGACAAACAGCAGACCATACAAATCAGACAAACAGATAAATATAATCGTCAAATTGACCAATGTGCTATATAATTAAAGCACATAAAATAATGTGCAAAAAAGTGTGCTCTTTCTATAAACAATAACGCACACTCAGTGCATAATTGCACATATTCCCATATAGCCTATAATATTCTTACGGGAATACTCTCTGCACCTAGATCCGCTCTACCTGCCTGCGGGGGTTGGCACCCTAAAGTCCTGCGCAGTTGGCGCCCCCGCTCTCGTCGTCTGTCCCTAATACGCTCTAACAGTGCCAAATGGCAAAGATAAAAAAATAAATTAAACAATTGCAGACAGAGCGTGCAGGTACTAATGACGATTAATAACAATAGCACATAATCATATAGATTTGAAAAGCCGTATTACTCACCGGTAATGTTCTTTTAGTGAGTCCACGACAGCACCCCACTGGAGAGAGGGATCCGCCACGCAGGAACAGGAAACCTACAGAGAAATAAAAGGGGGCGGTCTGCCTCTCCTCAGTTTTGATTTCAGAGTACCCGGAGGACCGCCAGTATTAGGCAAATATAATTTATTTCATTTTTGAAACTTATTTGCTTATGTATGATTAAAAGAATTTTACTCAATAGTATATACTATATTAATCTAGGGAGGGATGTAAGAGGGTGTTGTCGTGGACTCACTAAGAGCATTACCGGTGAGTAATCTGGCTTTTTACTCTTCGCCACGACAGCACCCTACTGGAGATCTTTCAGAGACCATCACCTAGGGGGTACCACGTGCTGAGGACAGTCCTGCCAAAGTCTAGGTCAGAAGTTGACGATAGGTCAAGCCTATAGTGATTATAGAAGGTAGAAGGATTTGACCAAGTTGCCGCCTTACATATAGTCTCAATTGGGACCTCTCCCCTTTCTGCCCAGGACGATGCCATAGCTATGGTAGAGTGCGCTGTTATGCCTTCTGGAGGGTTTTCTTTCCTCGCGGAATAAGCCAGTCTGATAGACTCTCTGATCCATCGGGATAAGGTGCTTTTTGTTACTCCATGACCATTCTTGTGACCCTGGAAGGAAATAAACAGAGCCTTACACTGTCGCCAGCTACTGGTCCTTTCAATGTACTTTAATACTACTCTTAACATCTAGAGCGTGGTACTTCTGTACTTCTGTTCTTCAGGAGTGGAGGGATTACTGAAGAAAGTGGGCAAGATTATTTCTTGTGACCTATGGAATTTCTTTGCTACTTTGGGAAGGTAGGAAGGGTCTGGTTTAAGAATCAACTTATCCCGAAAAGTTAGCAGGAAACTTGGATCTATAGAGAGAGCTTGGATGTCACTGATTCTCCTAGCTGAAGTCAGTGCTACCAAGAGAGCTGTTTTTAGTGATAGGCTTTTGATGGATATTGAATCTATTGGTTCAAATGGAGAGTCTGTTAGGGCTTGTAAAACTAAATTCAGATCCCAGGGTGGAATTCTAGGTATATTAACTGGATTTATCCGTTCGCAGGCTGTAATAAATCAGGGTACCCATCTATCCCCCGCAATGTTATGGCCATAGAGGGCTCCTAGTGCTGAAACATGAACTTTTAAAGTGTTTACAGTTAAACCTAGTTCTCTCCCTTTTTGAAGAAATTCCAAGATAGATTGTATCGGAATTTCTGATGCGTTTGGAGATGTATGGAATTGTAGGAATTTCATCCATATCCTTGTATAAATTTTTGTAGTGGAAGGTTTTCTACTTTGGAGGAGTGTGTCAATCAATCCCTCCGAGAACCCCCTTGATTTTAGCATCTGCCTCTCAAATTCCAGGCCGTCATATGGAGATTGTCCACCTGAGGGTGGAAAAACGGTCCCTGGAAGAGAAGATTGGGTGTTGAGGGGATGACCCAAGGATCGGAGACCGACATGGTTTGCAGACACAAGAACCATGGTCTCTTGGGCCAGAATGGAGCTATCAGTATCACTCTCGCTCCTTCTTCTCTGATTTTGCGTATGACCTGGGGTAGTAATATGATCGGAGGAAAGGCGTATGCCAGACTGAACTGCCAAGGGGCTTGGAGAGCGTCCAGAATGTCCGGATGATCCGCTGGAGATAAGGAGGCAAATTTCTGGACTTTTTTGTTTCTTCTTGTGGCAAAGAGATCTATTTGAGGACGACCCCATAGGGATACTATGTCCTGAAAAATATGCTGGTTTAGGCACCACTCCCCCTGTCTCAAGGTGTGTCGACTTAAGGGTACCGTCACACTAAGCGACGCTGCAGCGATACCGACAACGATGTCGATCGCTGCAGCATCGCTGTTTGGTCGCTGGAGAGCTGTCACACAGACAGCTCTCCAGCGACCAACGATCCCGAAGTCCCCTGGTAACCAGGGTAAACATCGGGTTACTAAGCACAGGGCCGCGCTTAGTAACCCGATGTTTACCCTGGTTACCAGCGTAAACGTAAAAAAATCAAACACTACATACTTACCTTCCGTGTCTGTCCTCCGGCGCTGTGCTTTCCTCTGCACTGTCAGCGCCGGTCAGCCGGAAAGCAGAGCGGTGACGTCACCACTGTGCTTTCTGGCTGGCCGGCGCTGACAGTAAGTGCAGGAAAGCACAGCGCCGGAGGACAGACACGGAATGTAAGTATGTAGTGTTTGTTTTTTTTACGTTTACGCTGGTAACCAGGGTAAACATCGGGTTACTAAGCGTGGCCCTGCGCTTAGTAACCCGATGTTTACCCTGGTTACTAGTGAAGACATCGCTGGATCGGCATCACACACGCCGATTCAGCGATGTCTGCAGGGAGTCCAGGGACGAAATAAAGTGCTGGACTTTCTGCAGCGACCAACGATCTCCCAGCAGGGGCCTGATCGTTGGTCGCTGTCACACATAACGATTTCCTTAACGATATCGTTGCTACGTCACAAAAAGCAACGATATTGTTAACGATATCGTTATGTGTGACGGTACCTTAAGAAGTCTGCCTGCTGGTTGCTTTTCCCTCTTATGTGAAGCGCAGTAAGGGATGCCAGGTGCCTTTCTGCTAGATTCAAGATTTCTCCAGCAGAAGACATCAGAGTCTCTGATCGAGTGCCTCCTTGCCTGTTTAGATACGCCACCCGTTGATTGTCACTGCTACCCTGAGGAACTTTTGGTATCTGTCAATAAAGGAATTGAGTTTTTTAAGGTTTATGATTGTCCTGAATGAACCATCGGGTTTGGAAATCAGGAATAAGGGAGAGTGGAATCCCCTACTTTCCTGTCCTTCAGGAACCTGGACTAAAACCCGTTTTGATAACAGGGTTTGAATTTCAAGCTCCAGAGCCTGTTGTTGTGCAGGTGAGCTGAGGAATGTTATAATATATGATTCGTGGGGAACACGAGAGAATTGTAATTTAATTCCATCTCAGGCAATATTTAAAACCCACGTTATCTTTTTCCACTGGGTGGTGAAAAATTTCAATCTGCCTCCTACTGGTATATCCTCAGTATTGGTTGTCTTTTGGGGGGTTAGGTCTTCTAAACATGGTACATCTTTGTCGTCTTTAGCGGTCCATGTTGTTGACCTATCCGTTTGCCTCCTTTTGCCAAACGGTCTCCTCTTAAAGGCCCTCTTGTAAAAGGGAATAGAGGAATCAGGATAAGCTTTTTTCCTGTCCTTTGCCTTTTTGAGTATTTCGTCTAAGGTCTTACCAAAGCGGTACTCACCCTCACATGGGATTGCGCACATCTTAGATTTTGACTGCGCGTCCCCTTTCCAGCTTTTCATCCATAGCGCTCGTCTTGCATTATTCACGAGGTCTGCAGATCTTGCTGCCAAACGGAGAGAGTCGGCGGATGCGTCCACCATAAAGGCTGCCGCTCCTCGTAGTAAGGGGATGGCCGCCCGCAGTTTTTCTCTTGAAACCTTATTTTCAATTTGCTGGTCTAACTGGTCAATCCAAATGAGCATTGACCTGGCAGCGCAAGTGCTGGCTACTGCAGGTTTGAATATTCCTGTAGTCGCTTCCCAAGAACGCTTAAGGGATGATTCAGCCTTACGATCCAAAGGATCAACAAGTAGTCCCGTATCCTCCACAGGTAGAGTGGACTGCTTACAGGTAGAGGCTACGGCTGCGTCGACCTTAGGGACTTTGGTCCATGTAAGAAGCTCCTCGTCACTAAATGGATATTTTCGTTTTGACGCGGAGGGTAGAAAACTTCTCTGATCCTGTTTCTCCCACTCTCTTTTAATTAATGCTTTCACTGCTGGTATAACTGGAAAACATCTCCTCTTTCTCTCTGCTAAACCCGCGAACATTATGTCCTGCGTGGTTTGCGCACCCTTTGTTTCCTCACACCCCATGGTATTACGAATTGATTTTACCAAATTGTCCACACTGTCTAAGGGAAATCATGAGCGTCCCTCGATCTCTGATGAGGATGATGATGGTGATGATGATAGGGAGGCTTCTGAAAGTACAGTTTGGTCACTTTCGGAGTATGACACAGGTGTTGGTGTTTTGGATCTAGGTTTACGCGGTTTATCCTGGGCCATAGTTTTTAGTTCCTCCCTAATAATGGCCCGTAAGTCCGTAATGGACACTGCTGCTCCGTATGTCATTTCTTTGAAACAGTCTTTACAAAGTTTCTTGGGGTATGAGTCCGGAAGGGGCTGGCTACACAAGGCACATTCCTTATGCTTCGTTTTTTGTCGCTTTTTAGTCTAAGCGTAATAAGACATAGTGAGAGGAGAAAAGAGAGAAAGTAGGGAGACAACGTCAGCTTAATAGGCAGAGTTAAAAACTCACCTAGTGAAGCAATTAGTACCGGATCAGAAGGCCAAGATCCTGTCCCGGATCCGTCACTTTTACGAGCGGTCTCAGAGGATACTCTGGTGTGATCTTTGGCGGGGAGTACTGGATCTCCAGCTGTGGGGTCCATGGCACCTGGGGATGACATCTCTGCATCGCCGCATTACTGTTGTTTGGCGGTTTAAATAGTGCGCCCTTTTTTTTTCAGCGCAGTGCGCATGCGCGAATCGGCGCTGGCTCCCCCGCCCTAGATCTAGCCTAGGCACCCAGGAAGTCAACCATCCACTTCTGGGGTAGCCTGTATTGCGGCGGTCGGCGCATGCGCGGTCCGGGATTCAGCACCGGACCACAATGGGAGTATAGCCGCTCCTTACCCGACTCGAGCCGGCCTCCCCGCACTGCCGTACCGCATGCTGCAGATGATGCCGGGTGGCCCTCGCCGGACCCGGTCGTCTGCACGCTCCATCAGACGAGGAGGGAGCCGTCTAGCGGAACTCCCCCGACGCTGCTTCCGAGCTGCAGCCTCTGCCTTTCTCACGGATACCGCGCAGGCGGCATGCTAGCCCAGGTATGTCCGTGTAGTAGTCCTGTCGTTCCCGCAGGAACAGGAAACCTAAACTGAGGAGGAGAGGCGGGCCGCCCCTTTTTATTTCTCTGTAGGTTTCCTGTTCCTGCGGGGCGGATCCCTCTCTCCTTTGGGGTGCTGTCGTGGCGAAGAGTAAAATAGACACATTAAGTATGTTCAGCTCATAGATTTCAAATAGACACATTAAGTATGTTCATCTCGACGCGTTTCCCCGAGATCGGTTCATCAGGAGACACACTCAAATAATAACCACTTATCTGAATGAAGGGTAAAGAGATAAATCACTATGGAGAAGTGTGCCCGATATAGCAGTGGGGAACAATATCCATCCCAATACCACAGGTTCCAATCAGCCCTCAATGGTCTGCTGTTTGTCTTTCAATTTCAACACTTGAGGGTTTACCAGGGTGAGTCAGGGATAGCCTACGTTGAGCGGGGGCGCCATTGCGCAGGTTATATAGGGTGCCAACCTCCGTGGCAAGGTAGGGCACAGATAGCCTGTGTATTAGGGACTGAGTGCACCCTGTATCTTTTTTCAGCCAAACATTAGACGTTTTTAGGTGTTGTTTTTATCTATATTATTAGTAAATGTTACATTTTATTGTGTATTTGATTTATTTGATTATTTAGTGCTTTAGTCGGTGAATTATTATTTTTTGGGGGCACTTACATTGGATATTTCTGTGATACTACACCCTAAACACAACAAAGACAGCAATAAGATATGTATTAGCCCAATTGAACATGTCTCTGTAGAAACACAGAATTGTGCTCAACAACTCAATAGAAAGGAAATATACTGGATATACAAGCTAAATACATTAAAACCTAATGGACTCAACAAAATCACAGATGTATGCCTATGAGTATATGAAAATTGTTTTTAAAATATCTCCTATGTCAGTCCAGTATTACCTTGTTTTTTAAATAAGAGAATATTTTGGGGGAATTAGTTCATAATAGATGCATATGTATCTATGTATGTATATATATATATATATATATACATATATATATATATATATATGCATGTATATACAGTACAGTGAGGAAAAAAGTATTTAGTCACCCACAAATTGTGCAAGATCTCCCACTTAAAAAGATGAGAGAGGCCTGTAATTGACATAATAGGTAGACCACAACTATGAGAGTCAAAATGAGAAAACAAATCCAAAAAAATCACCTTGTGTGATTTGGCAAGATTTATTTAACAAATTGTGGTGGAAAATAAGTATTTGGTCATTAACAAAATTTCATCTCAATATTTTGTCATATATCCTTTGTTGGCAATGACAGAGGTCAAGCATTTCCTGTAAGTCTTCACAAGGTTGGCACACACTGTTGGTGGTATGTTGGCCCATTCTTCTATTCAGATCTCCTCTAGAGCAATGATGTTTTGGGTCTATCGCTGGGCAACATGGTTTTTCAACTCCCTCCAAAGCTTTTCTATGGGGATGAGATCTGGAGAATGGCTAGGCCACTCCAGGACCTTCATATGCTTCTTACAAATCCACTCCTTTGTTGCCCTGGCGGTAAAAAAGTAGTGTTCGTAGTGCGCCGCACTACGAACCGGGGACGACTACTACACCATCTACAGGTAACATCTCAGGTCAATATATTATTTCTATTTATACCTCTTATTATTATTCTACTTTCTTGACATTGCGGTTGATCCTGTGTTGTATGGGTGCTTATAGGGCAGCATTTTCAGGTGTCTCCTGGTGCTATGCTTATCATGTTGGATAAATTGCCATTTGATTGTTAAACAAATGTGTTTCTTATTTACACTGTATTTTTTATGCCCCAGGAGCATATTTCCCTACATCACTTCTCGGTGTATTGAATTATCTAAAGATTTTTTCATTTTTATGGAATAGAGTTTTGTGCACCTATAGATACAAAAAATTTTTTTACTAAAAATTGTTTTTTTATATCAGATCACATGTGTTATTTAACAATTTTCTCGTAATATCAATTAGTGGTCCCCCATTCGCTCGTACTAAGTATATGTTACATGTTGTACACATTTGTCTCTTTTTTATTGTTCTTCATTTTTTATCACATTAGGGTGCGGGCACTCTTGCATACAGTGCCTACTGTTGCCATCCACTGTTTATTAAAGGCATTCTTCTATTATTTATATTGTTCCTATCTTTTTTCTGCTTTGATACATGTTCTTAAGTTTTCTTTGGTTTCCTCATTCCCGAATGGTCCGCCATTTATTACTTAGGTTGTACGTGTCATTATCGTTTATGGTTGATATTCTGAGATGGATTCCTTCTCTATTTAAATTATTATGTCAACTATTTTTGGCTGTGTCCTGGTCCCTTTGCAGAGAAACAGCCCCAAAACATGATGTTGAAACCTCCATGCTTCACAGTAGGTATGGTGTTCTTTAGATGCAATTCAACATTCTGTCTCTTCCAAACACGACGAGGTTTGTTTCTACCAAACAGTTCTACTTTGGCTTCGTCAGACCATATGACATTCTCCCAATACTCTTCTGGATAATTCAAATGCAAGCTTCAGACAGGCCCGGACATGTACTGACTTAAGCAGGGGGACACGACTGGCACTGCAGGATCTGAGTCTCTAGCGGCGTAGTGTAAGGGTATGTGTCCACTTTCAGGATGGCCGGCGGTATCGTCGGAGCGGCTTAGCCGCTCTGCGGTAAGCCCCGCCCCCTTTCTGGGACGCGATGATGCCGGATGTGTTCATAGCACACATCCGGGATCATCGCTCCCCACCATAGGGCCCTGTGCTATATCTTGCGGCGACGCAGCGTCGCCGCAAGATATACGGACATGCTGCGATCTGAAAAGACGCGCAGCATGTCCGGAGTCGCAGGGCCGCCGCGTGCGTGTTACCACGCATAGTGGAGACGGGATTTCATTAAATCCCCTCCACTATGCTGTAACATCTGGACGCTGCGTGTCTGACGCTGCGGCTCTATGCAGCGTCAGACACGCAGCGTTTCCTGCACGTGGACACATACCCTGATACTGATTGTAGCCTATGTTACGGTGGCCCCAGCTCTATGCAGGTCATTCACTAGGTCCCATTGTGTGATTCTGGGATTTTTGCTCACTGCTCATGTGATAATTCTGACCCCACGGGGTGAGATTTTGAGTGGAACCCCAGATCGAGGGAGATTATCAGTGGTCTTATATGTCTTCCATTTTCTTATTATTGCTCCCACATTTGATTTCATCACACCAAGCTGGTTGCCTATTGCAGATTCAGTCTTCCTAGCCTGGTGCAGGACTACAATTTTGTTTCTGGTGTCCTTCGACAGCTCTTTGATCTTCATCATAGTGGAGTTTGGAGTGTGACTGTTTGAGGTTGTGGCCAGGTGTCTTTACTACTGATAACAAGTTCAAACAGGTGCCATTAATACAGGTAATGAGTGGAAGACAGAGGAGTCTCTTAACCCCTTAGTGACAGAGCCAATTTGGTACTTAATGACCGAGCCAATTTTTACAATTCTGACCACTGTCACTTTATGAGGCTATAACTCTGGAACGCTTCAACGGATCCCGCTGATTCTGAGATTGTTTTTTCATGACATATTGTACTTCATGTTAGTGGTTACATTTCTTCGATATTACTTGCGATTAATTATGAATTATTTATGGAAAAAAACGGAAATATGGCGAAAATTTTTTAAATTTTGCAATTTTCAAACTTTGTATTTTTATGCCCTTAAATCAGAGAGAGATGTCACGAAAAATAGTTAATAAATAACATTTCCCACATGTCTACTTTACATCAGCACAATTTTGGAAACAAAATTTTTTCTTCTTAGGGAGTTATAAGGGTTAATAGTTGACCAGCAATTTCTCATTTTTACAACACCACTTTTTTTTAGGGACCACATCACATTTGAAGTCATTTTGAGGGGTCTATATGATAGAAAATAACGAAGTGTGACACCATTCTAAAAACTACACCTCTCAAGGTTCTCAAAACCACATTCAAGAAGTTTATTAACCCTTTACTTGCTTCACAGGAACTGAAACAATGTGGAAGGACAAAATGAACATTTAACGTTTTTTTGCAAACATTTTAATTCAGAACCATTTTTTTTATTTTCACAAGTGTAAAAATAGAAATGTAACCATAAATTGTGTTATGCAATTTCTCCTGAATACGCCAATACCCCATATGTGGGGGTAAACCCCTTTTTTGGGCGCACCGCAGAACTTGGAAGTGAAGGAACGCCGTTTGACTTTTTCAATGCAGAATTGGCTGGAATTGAGATCGGACGCCATGTCACGTTAAGAGAGCCCCTGATGTGCCTAAACAGTGGAAACTCCCCACAAGTGACACCATTTTGTAAACTAGACCCCTTATGGAACTTATCTAGATGTGTGGTGAGCACTTTGAACCCCCAAGAGCTTCACAGAAGTTTATAACGTAGAGCCGTGAAAATAAAAAATCGCATTTGTTTACACAAAAATGATCTTTTCGCCCACAAATTCTTATTTTTACAAGGGTAACAGGACAAATTAGACCACAAAAGTTGTTGTGCGATTTCTCCTGAATATGTCGATACCCCATATGTGGGGGTATACCACTTTTTTGGGCGCACCGCAGAACTTGGAAGTGAAGGAGCGCCGTTTGACTTTTTCAATGCAGAATTGGCTGGAATTGAGATCGGACGCCATGTCACGTTTAGAGAGCCCCTGATGTGCCTAAACAGTGGAAACTCCCCACAAGTGACACCATTTTGTAAACTAGACCCCATAAGGAACTTATCTAGATGTGTGGTGAGCACTTTTAACCCCCAAGAGCTTCACAGAAGTTTATAACGTAGAGCCGTGAAAATAAAAAATCGCATTTGTTTACATAAAAATGATCTTTTCGCCCACAAATTCTTATTTTCACAAGGGTAACAGGAGAAATTAGACCACAAAAGTTGTTTTACAATTTGTCCTGAGTATGCTGATACCCCATATGTGGGGGTAAACCCCTGTTTGGGCGAATGGGAGAGCTCGGAAGGGAAGGAGTGCCATTTGACTTTTCAATGCAAAATTGACAGGAATTGAGATGGGACACCATGTTGCGTTTGGAGAGCCCCTGATGTGCCTAAACATTGAAACCCCCCACAAGTGACACCATTTTGGAAAGTAGACCCCGTAAGGAACTTATCTAGATGTGTGGTGAGCACTTTGAACCCCCAAGAGCTTCACAGAAGTTTATAACGTAGAGCCGTGAAAATAAAAAATCGCATTTGTTTACACAAAAATGATCTTTTCGCCCACAAATTCTTATTTTTACAAGGGTAACAGGACAAATTAGACCACAAAAGTTGTTGTGCGATTTCTCCTGAATACGTCCATACCCCATATGTGGGGGTAAACCACTGTTTGGGCGCACCACAGAGCTTGGAAGAGAAGGAGTGTCGTTTTACTTTTTCAATGTAGAATTGGCTGGAATTGAGATTGGACGCCATGTCGCGTTTGGAGAGCCCCTGATGTGCCTAAACAGTGGAAACCCCCCACAAGTGACACCATTTTGGAAACTAGACCCCTTAAGGAACTTATCTAGATGTGTGGTGAGCACTTTGAACCCCCATGTGCTTTACAGAAGTTTATAACGTTGAGCCGTGAAAATAAAAAAATCGCATTTTTTCTACAAAAATGATTTTTTGCCCCCAAATTTTTATTTTCACAAGGGTAACAGGAGAAATTAGACCACAAAAGTTGTAGTGCAATTTCTCCTGAGTACGTCGATACCCAATATGTGGGGGTAAACCACTGTTTGGGCGCACCGCAGAGCTTGGAAGAGAAAAAGTGCTGTTTTACCTTTTCAATGTAGAATTGTCTGGAATTGAGATCGGACGCCATGTCGCGTTTGGAGAGCCCCTGATCTGCCTCAACAGTGGAAACCCCCCACAAGTGACCCCATTTTGGAAACTAGACCCCTTAAGGAACTTATTTAGATGTGTGGTGAGAACTTTGAATACCCAAGTGCTTCACAGAAGTTTATAATGCAGAGTCGTGAAAATAACAAATATTTTTTTTTCCACAAAAAAGATTTTTTAGCCCCCAAGTTTTTATTTTCACAAGGGTAACAAGAGAAATCGGACCCCAAAAGTTGTTGTCCAATTTGTCCTGAGTATGCTGGTACCCCATATGTGGGGATAAACCACTGTTTGGGCGCACGGCAGAGCTCGGAAGGGAAGGAGCGCCGTTTTGGAATGCAGACTTTGATAGAATGGTCTGTGGGCGTTATGTTGCGATTGCAGAGCCCCTGATGTACCTAAACAGTAGTAACACCCCACAAGTGACCCCGTTTTGGAAACTAGACCCCCCAGGGAACTTATCTAGATGTGTGGTGAGAACTTTGAATGCCCAAGTGCTTTGAATGGCCAAGGGCGCACGGCAGAGCTCAGAAGGGAGGGAGCACCATTTGACTTTTTGAGCGCAAAATTGGCTGTCGTGTTTGGAGACCCCCTGATGTACCTAAACAGTGGAAGCCCCCCAATTCTAGCTCCAACCGTAACCCCAACACACCCCTAACCCTAATCATAACCCGATCCATAATCCTAATCACTAACCCTAACGATAATCACAACCCTTACCCCAAAACAACCCTAATGTCAACCCTAACCATAACCCTAATCAAAACCCTAAATCCAACACACCCCTAATCCTAATCTCAACCCTAACCTCAAACCTAACCCTAATCCCAATACACCCCTAATCCCAACCCTAACCTTAACCCTAATCCCAAACCTAACCCTAATCCCAAGCGTAACCCTAATGCCAACCCTAACCCTAATACCAACCCTAATCCAAACCCTAACCCTAATCCCAACTCTAACCCTAACTTTAGCCACAACCCTAGCCCTAACTTTAGCCCCAACCCTAACCCTAGCCCTAAGGCTACTTTCACACTTGCGTTTGGCATCCGTCGCTATCCGTCGTTTTGGACAAAAAACGGATCCTGCAAATGTGCCCGCAGGATGCGTTTTTTGCCCATAGACTTGTATTGTCGACGGATCACGATGGATGGCCACACGTCGCGTCCGTCGTGCACTGGATCAGTTGGGTTTTGGCGGACCGTCGGCACAAAAAAAGTTCAATGTAACGCTTTTTTGTACGTCGCGTCCGCCATTTCTGACCGCACATGCGTGGCCGTAACTCTGCCCCCTCCTCCCCAGGACATAGTTTGGGCAGCGGATGCGTTGAAAAGCTACATCCGCTGCCCACGTTGTGCACAATTTTCACAACGTGCGTCGGTATGTCGGGCCGACGCATTGCGACGGCCCCGTACCGACGTAAGTGTGAAAGAACCCTAACCCTAAATTTAGCCCCAACCCTAACCCGAAATTTAGCCTCAACCCTAACCCTAAATTTAGCCCCAAACCTAACCCTAAATTTAGCCTCAACCCTAACCCTAAATTTAGCCCCAACCCTAACCCTAGCCCTAACCCTAACCCTAATTTTAGCCCCAACTGCTCTTCTCCTGCCGGCCGGCAGATGGCGAGCGCACTGCGCATGCGCCCGCCATTTTCTGTTCCCATGAAGACGCCGGTGGCCAGGAGGAGCAGCGGGAGGACCCAGGGACACCGGTATGTATAATAGGGTCCCCGAATCCCCCTATTTCTCTGTCCTCTGATGTGCGATCACATCAGAGGACAGAAAATTACACTTTGCTTTTTTGTTTTTGCAGTCGCCGGTAAACAGTTAATTACCGGCGATCGCAAAACAGGGGTTGGTAAAACCGACCCCGATCATGTTCTTTGGGGTCTCGGCTACCCCCGGCAGCCGAGACCCCAAAGATCCTCCCGGTGCTGGCCGGCGGGTGCACTGCGCATGCGCCCGCCATTATTTTGCCGGAAAAAGATGGCGGCGCCCATCGGGAGCCACGAGGAGCATCGGGGGAGACAGGTAAGTATCGGGGGGCTATTGGGGACCCCATTTCTCTGTCCTCTGATGTGCGATCACATCAGAGGACAGAGAAATTAAAAGGGAAATCGCGTTTTTTTTTGCGATCGCTGGTAAACGGTTAATTACCGGCGATCGCAAATGCGGGGTCGGTAACCCCCCCCCCCCCCAAATCATGTTCTCTGGGGTCTCGGATACCCCCGGCAGCCGAGACCCCAGAGAAAATCCGACTCTGGGGGGGCACTATTTACTTTTTCCACAGCGCCGTTAATTAACGGCGCTGTGGTTTAAGTACCCTTAGCGGCCGCCGTTAAAAGGCGTATCGGCGGTCGTTAAGGGGTTAAAGAAGAAGTAACAGGTCTGTAAGAGCCAGAAATCTTGCATGTTTTTAGGTGACCAAAAGGTTATTTCCACCATAATTTGCTAAATAAATCTTGCCAAATCAGACAAGGTGATTTTCTGGATTTGCTTTCTCATTTTGACTCTCATAATTGTGGTCTACCTGTGATGTCAATTACAGGCCTCTCTTATTTTAAGTTGGAGACCTTGCACATTTGGTGGCTAACTAAATACTTTTTTCCCTCACTATATATGTATATGATTGAGTGTGTATTTGTGTATATGCGTTCTCTGTTGGTGTTTTTTTTTATAGAAAGAAAGATTTCTGAACTCTTCCTGAGTTACAACATTAGAATTGTTGTTTCTAAATGATTATGAACTTGTTTTCTTTGCATTATTTGAAGTACAAAAGCACTGTTTTTTTTATTTTGAACATTTCTGTTTGTCAGAAAAAAAATACAAAAATTATTGCTTGGAATTTCGGAGACATTTCGTCAGAAGTGTATAGAATAAAAGAACAATCTACATTTTACTCAAAAATATACCTATAAAGAGAAAAATCAGACTTCCGGATATCTGGTCTCTTTACTGTTCTCGAAAGGGCATCTCTCTGTCGGCGCCCTTTGGTATATGAAGTAACTTCACTATATCAAAACCTTCCTCTCCTTTTTTTACCTTATGTTTTTTCTTCATGTGATTTTTTTTTTTCCTCACATCAAGGGGATACTGCAGACTAAGCCGGGTTCAATGGAGTTCATCTGACAGAGAACTTTCTAGCTGAAAGGTTACCTTGCTACGTGATTACACAGCCCTTGAATTTATTAAATTATTATGGCACACATATTTGTTTCAACACATAAAAATAGTCAATTAATGAATGTACCGTATATACTTGAGTAAAATCTGACCCAAGTATAAGCCGAGGCACCTACTTTTGCCACGGAAAACTGGGTAAGCTTATTGACTAGAGTATAAGCCGGGTATGCATTGTCCCACTCATCCCTGTCCTGTCCTGCTATGTGTGGCTCCCCATTTCAGTCCTGGTATGTGGCTCCTCCGTCCTGTCCTGGTATGTGGGTCCTGTCCTGGTATGTGGCTTCCCTCGTCCTGTCCTGGTATGTGGCTCCCCTCGTCCTGTCCTGGTATGTGGCTCCCCTCGTCCTGTCCTGGTATGTTGCTCCCCCTGTCCTGGTACGTGTGGCTCCCCCTGTTGTATGCATGGCTCCCCCATTCCCGCATTTCTCAGCTCCCCTGTCCCCCATGGCTCGGCTTCTTTTCCCCTGGTTGTATGCATGGCTCACATTGCCCCCCCCTCCCCATCATACTCACCCTCCTCGCACCTGCATCTCCGTTGTCCAGCAGCTCTCCTCTCCTCAGTGGTCACATGGAACCACTCATTAAGGTCATGCGCTCCATGCCTATGGGACTGTAGATGCGTCCATATTCATCACCTTAATGAGCGGTACCATGTGACCGCTCAGCACAGGAAAGAAGAGCCACCGCCACCGTGAAAACAGAGATGAAGGGATGGAGATGCAGCAACAGAGGGTGATGTACACTCCCCCTCCCCCCGCCAGCATTCTGGACTTCTGGACAATTCACTCGTGTATAAGCCGAAGGGGGGCCTTTTCTGAAAATCTCAGCTTATACACGAGTATATACGGTAATCAATATAATCTTAATTCTTTATTTATATATACACATATTTACTCTGGAAAACAATCCAAAGGAGGAAGAAGAAGTTGGAGGAGATGGGAGAAGGAGAAAAGAAAAAAGAGGAAGGAAAGAAAAAAAATACATTAAATATAGTTTTTGTCATTTCTTTTTGTTCACAAGGCTGTGAATTCATCTTGTTAACGTAAATTAACTCTGAGTTCGGTGCAACATAATATTAGAAAATTATCATGTCCTAAATTCAAAGTCATTTTATCTACACATAAATATATATTTTTACTTTTTAAAAAATGTATTTTTTGTCTCTTCAGCTAGAAATAATTACAAACGGAAGTATAAGTCTATACTACCAACCTGTAAATAATCCTTTTTCCTTCTTTTTCCTTTCTCCCTGAAGAGCTTTGACACATCAGGTGTCCATCATGGGTCTACTTGGCTTCAAGCTTTGAACTTTTATCACTATAAATCTAACTACATTGTGGTATGAGATGTACTTTTCTTGTCCTGATGAAGAAGTCTGTAGCACTTTGAAACGCGTTGACTAAATAAAGAAGAACCACATGTATTTTCTGTCTGGATTTGGATTTATTATTTGGGATACCAGCAACGCAGATTATCCACAAATCCTCCTTATCTGTGTTTTCCCAGTCTGAAGACCCGTTGGACCGGCAGCAGATGGATAAGTGACTGAAATTTTGTTTATACACAACTAAATCAGGTTAAAATATCCTTATTTAAACACCTTTATCTCCATTGGATAAAACCCTATTGCGCTGTTTTTTTTCTCCTAGTTTTAGCTTGGTAGATTAGTACAAGGTCCTATAAACAGTTATGAATAGCAGGTTTTCAGATGGCAACTTTTGTGAGAAGCCCTGCACAGAAGGGCAGAAGTGGATGAGCATATCCTGGCCTTGATATAGGATGCTACTTCCCACCAAAGAACATTCTTGAAGATGGATACCGAAGGTGTATAAGGTGGGAATCCTGTGGCTGTAGTATACAGCCTTGGCATGATTTCTATTGGGAAGCTATGAATGTCATTATACCAGTTATGGGGGCACTAGGCATCATTACTGTGGAGGAAGGAGGATATGACCTTTCATGAGAACTGAAATGTAGCTCTTAAGGTAAAAAAGGTGGGGGATCACTGCTATAGAGCATGTAAGCTCAGCTCTGGAACTGACCATATTACGTGATCCAGACAACTTCAGTGCCCCTGCACTCCTTTGTTGCTGAAGAGACAAAGCTGATTCTGCTTCTAGTACAAGAGAGTGAAGAGTTCAGGCCAGCAGCTAAACACAGATGCTGATGCGAACTGCCAATCAAGAGTGCACCATTCCTCTTTTTCCCTCGGCAAGCTAGAAGAGAGACAAGGAAGTGGTGTGCTCCTAACAAGAGAATGCAAGACCATCCGTAAAATGATGTATCACACCAAGTACAATGGATCCTCTCAAAATCCTACAAAAAACTGTCTCACTAGTTCCAAATGTATAGCTCTGGCAAAAATTAAGACACCACTGCAAAATGGTCAGTTTGTCTGATGTTTCTCTTTATAGGTATATTTTTGAGTAAAATGTAAATTGTTCTTTTAGTGTATAAACTTCTGACATGTCCCTGAATTTCTAAGCAATAAAGTTTGTATTTTTTTTCTGACAAAGAAAAATGGTCAAAATAAATTAAAAAAACAGTGCTTTCAGACCTCAAATAATGCAAACAAAATAAGTTCATAATCATTTAGAAACAACAAAACTAATGTTTTAACTCAGGAAGTGTTCAGAAATCAATATTTTGTGAAATAACCATGATTTTTAATCAAAGCTTTCATGCGTCTTGGCATGCTTTCCACCAGTCTTTCACACTGCTTCTGGCGCAAAAATGTAAGCAGTTCTTCTTTGATGGCTTGTGACTATCCGTCATCCTCTTGATTACATTCCAGAGGTTTTCAATGGGGTTCAGATCTGGAGATTGGGCTGCCCAAGACAGGTTTTTGATGTGGTGGTCTCTTAATTTTTGCCAAAGCTGTAGGTACTGTAGCTATCCTGTAGGTCAATGTCTGACTCAAAGAGCTGTGAAGGATAGCTAGGGATATCAGTAAACCGAGAAATACCCATTTTTACAAGGCTGTCTTGATGTTTCTGCATCTCATTAATACAGAATAAAGTACTATTGAAGATATTGGATTATGTTTATTTATATTACATTTACTATACTGCTGTGCAGCCTGTGATGTGTCAAAGTATGTATGTATAGAACTTGGAAAAAGCTGCCCACAAATGGGTGTCTCTGATATGGCCGATATCTCAAACACTCTGCAGAGAGTGTGTGAATATCTAGATGTAAGAGGTTTCAGCAGTGAGTGAGCTAATTATTGGGCTTGGGAGGCAGTTGAAGGAAACCATGTTGAGAATGTAAAGTAGATGGTGGTCAGACAGTGGGAGAGGTGACAGTTTAAAGTTAGATAGTTAATAGCTATTGTGGTTGTCCAGAAGTAGAATATCAAAATCCTGTCAGCACCGGCAAACTGCCACGGCTGAGCAGGGTGACTCACCCACACTGTGGGAGAGCCCCGGGGTCAGATTCCGTAGGGAAAGCTCAGGCAGATGGGACCTGAACAATGTGGTGAAAGGAGACGCTGAGGATAGCAGAAGGACCTGAGATCATGTGACCACAGGGGACGGGGCTTAGCATCCTGCTGCTGGAGATGAGTGCAGGATGCTACAGGGACCATGGAGTAGAGGAGAGGGGAACTCAGGTCAGACAAATGGGGGTCATACACGGAGAGGGCGGCGCTGTACAGGAGGGGCGAGCAGAAAAAAGTCAGAACGTAGGCAAGGACTCATACACGGAGATAGCAGCGCAATACAGGAGGGACAGTTCAGGCAGAACTCTTAACGGGGACAGAAACAGATCAGAACCAGACAAGGATAAAGTAGCACAGGCACAAACCACAGGCACAACAGGGTCACACACACTCGGCCAAGGGTCAAAGTATAAGTGACGAGAAATGACCCCACAATGAGGCTATAAGAAGCCTCCCAGAATCCCAGATTGAGGCCGTCAAGATTAAGCTCTGAACTAACAAATCCCACAAACTAAGCAGATCATGACATAGAAGCTGTATATTTCAAAATGCTTTGATGAAGAAACCACTTATACTCAAATTGGCATCCTTTATCCTTCTCATTCAGCATCACAAAGTTAACTCATTTGTTTTTCGATTACCTGAACTTTCATCTGCTTGTGGATTGTTAAGCATTATCAGTGGTTGTGTGTACACAACCCAACCAGGTGAGCACCATTGTACAATTTTTTAACATTGTTAGCCTAACTTCACATTTGCGTTCGGGGTCTTTGCGGAGTGCTGCGTATGTCCTCCGTTAAGCTATGCCTACTTCCGCATAATAGGTACGCAGGACGCATGCGGAAGTAGGCGGAGAGTAGGTGGGGCTTAACGGAGGACGTACGCAGCCCTCCACAAAGCCCCCGAATGCAAATGTGAACCCAGCCTTACCCAGATGCCTTTCCAGTCCTTCTCTACTTGGTACCTCTAAAGTTAGATAGTTAACAGAGTAAGGTTAAGATGATATCAGCAATTGGGTGTGGTTCTCAAGAAGATTCCAATAGAGAAGTGTTGAGGACAGCGTTACTCGGTTTAAAAGACTATATTTACAAACAGAGAAGAATGACCATATCTTAGAAAAAGGGATACAACGTTGTACTGAATTTTGGACTCTGTTTTTTCACAAGGAGCACCCGTACCCATAATACTGGCTGAAGAAACACGTGCTTTATGGTTTCCACCCAGTATCTCTGATTTAACCTGCTGTGAGTGCGGACTTTGACTCTTAGTTTTGGTTGCTTAGAAAAAGGGATGTTTAGGGTAAGAAAAGAAAAACAACACCAGATACAATAGAACAGTTGCAATTACAGAAAGAAAAACATTACAATTTTATGATAACCATAACAGCTTGCAGTGTGCACAAATTTTAAGTTTACAGACATAAACATACCTTTGTTTCTGATGTAAGCATGTTGTACCATAAAATAGAAGCCCATCCACTAGGAAGCTGACTTACATTAGAAATTACAACAATGGGAAGTGATGCAGTCTATTGAAAACAATTGAAACAAAAATATTTTAATTAATTCTGTGCTGAAAGTTGCTAAATGTACAGTACAGGCCAAAAGTTTGGACACACCTTCTCATTTAAAGATTTTTCTGTATTTTCATGACTACGACAATTGTACATTCACACTGAAGGCATCAAAACTATGAATTAACACATGTGGAATTATATACTTAACAAAAAAGTGTGAAACAACTGAAATTATGTCTTATATTCTAGGTTCTTCAAAGTAGCCACCTTTTGCTTTGAAGACTGCTCTGAACACTCTTCGCATTCTCTTGATGAGCTTCAAAAGGTAGTCACCGGAAATGGTCTTCCAACAATCTTGAAGGTGATATGGAAATTTGGGTTGGATAAATCTACCCGTGTGTGCTGCGGCCGCTCCCAATTATTATTTCTGAGCCCTTAATGAATGAATGAGTCTGACACGTGATGACAGCTTGACATTCAATCAAAGACTGGAGATTTATTTCCTGATACATAGGTTTTATAATAGCATATAGAAAGGTGTGGTTTGGGCGGTTAGTTAATTAACATACAATTCAGTTATTGGTTATCTGATATATATGGAATATTGTGATTAATGCTCGTATGATTGCTGATTATGCAACTAAAATGTAGCTCTCTGCATCTGGGACAAAGTTGAGACAACTCATCAGCACTTAATACATCTGGAGTTCTTCTGCTTTTTGGGTGGAAAACACCGAACAGTCTGTCTGGCTTATATTAGTTTATGTCAGCCATTTTAAGCAATTGATTATAAAGTAGCTGAGTAGATAGATATATATATTTGCTTTGTGTAAGTATATGTGATTTAAAGGAATATATATATATATATATGATTTAAAGGCGTATACATGCAAGTGAGATCTACATGATATAAATATTTCTATCACAAGCCCCCCTTAGATATCACTTGCCCTAAGCCTAGCCTCCTGTCCCAAAGCGCTGCAACTCTTTTGTGCTGCCGGCGATCCGACGCAAACCTAGTGTCTACGCCCTACTCCGTGCAGTCTTTCGCAATGAGCGATCAGGAGATCTGTCCCTAAACGGGGGTAGAAACATGCATGGTCTCATATTGGCGACTCTGTGCGATCAGTTCCACATATTCGTCGTCATCAGGATTGGAGGAGCCATCAGGTGGGTGAATCTGAATTCGGATAGGTTCGTCCAGGAGGAGATGCGACATCAGGTTTGTTGTTTCTTTGACTGTCTTTTCTATCATCCTGCGGATCATTCTGGCTTAGGCGTATCTTCTGGTATGGGAGCCTTCTTGCAGTGCGATGCGTGGATCCAAGTGGGCCTTCCCTCTAGTTTCACAGAGGTTGGTGTCGTCAGCAGCACTTGGAAGGGACCGTCAAATCTGGGGTCGAGCGTTCTCCTCACAAACTTCTTCACCAACACCCAGTCTCCTGGTTTCAGGGAGTGCGAACCGGGTACCGATCCTGGATCTGGTAATGAAGAGAAAACTCGAGAATGGATGTTAGCAAGTTTCTTGGTGAGTTCAATTACATAAGCAGACAAAGTATCATATTGCATTGTCAACTGCTGGGGGAAAAATACCCCTAACCGAGGGCTGGACCCAAACAGAATCTCATGAGGTGACAGCTTTTCTGGGCCCCGGGGAGTGTGCCTGACACTAAACAGTGCGATGGGGAGTGTTTCATGCCATGGTTTGCGTGTCTCTTGGGCAACTTTTAACATCCTGTTTTTGAGTGTCCCATTCAGTCTTTCTACTTTCCCACTACTCTGGGGGTGGTAGGGAGTGTGTAGGCCTAAGTCTGGCCCTACTGCTGACCAGATCTCCCTTGTGAGGTTTGCTGTGAATGCAGGCCCCTGATCACTCTCTATCACTTCTGGGACCCCGTATCTGCACACGATCTCTGAGAGTAGCTTCTTTGCAGTAGTCTTTGCTGACTGATTCCTCACTGGGAAAGCTTCTGGCCATCCTGAAAACACGTCCACGACCACAAGGGCATATTCGAATCCTCCACTTGGCGGCATCTGGATGTGGTCTATCTGGATCCTCTGGAAGGGGTACAGCGGTCTGGCGAGATGATGTGTGGGAACTTTCTCCATTCTTCCAGGGTTGCATTTGCCGCAGGTCAGACAGCTGCTAGTGAACTTGGCTGTTAGGGTGGAGATCCCTGGAGCGAACCAGTAAGCACCAATCAGATCATTCATCTGTGTCTTTGATCTGTGTGTGGGCCCATGTGCCCACTGGACCACCATAGGGTACATGCTTCGGGGTAAACAGGGTTTGTAGTCCATTGAGTATACCCTTCCTTCTTGATGTGTTGCACCCTTCCGCATCCAATTCTCCTTTTCCTCCTTTGGGGCTTGTTCTTGCAACTTCTTGAATAGATCCCAAGACGTCATCTCATCTGGTGTCTTGTCCTCAGTTGCCACGTAGTAGCCGTCTGGCTCTACGACCTCTCCCATTTCTCCATACTGTCTTCCTTTGGCGGCTTCTTTGGCTGCCATATCTGCCATGTTGTTGCCCCGTGCCTCTACTGTGTTCAGTTTTCCATGTGCTTTGACCTTCAGTACTGCCACCATTTTTGGGAGTTGGAGTGCGCTCAGTAGGTTTTTAATAGCTCCATGATGCTTTACGGTTGTTCCGCTTGCTGTGATGAAGTCTCTTGCAGCCCAGATGGGTCCGAAGTCGTGTGCTATGCCATGCGAATACCTTGAATCGGTGTAAATGTTCGCAGTTTTGCCTTCTGCAATCTGGCAAGCCTTCGTCAGCGCTATCAGTTCTGCTTCTTGGGCTGACAGGCTAGGTGGCAGACTCCTGGACCACAGGATTTCTTGATTGCTGGTCACTGCACATCCCGTGTGAAATCTTCCTTCATCATCTGCAAATCTGGAGCCATCTACATAGAGGATCAACTCTGGGTTGGCCAGTGGCTCTTCTGCCACATTGGGTAGTCCTGCTGTTTCCTGTTGCATGATGCTGAAGCAATCATGATCATCTGGTCGGAGCAAATCCAGATCCTTGTGGAAGGTATCATGCAGATTTTGATCTGGAGGGTCCATATCTGTATCCCCCCTTGGGAGTGGGAGTAGAGTGGCTGGATTGAGGACTGTACATCTGGAGATGGTGACGTTTTCAGGCAGTAGTAGCGAGCACTGTAGACGAAGATGTCTTGCTGTGGAGAGATGTTTTGGCTGTGTTTGGTTGAGAATTGCTGAGATGTCATGTGGAGCCAGGATTTCCAGTGGATGTCCAAGAATGATGTCAGCTGTTTTGTCCAGGAGGGCGTGTGCTGCAAATACTGCTCTCATGCAGGAGGGGGCTCCCCTTGCAACTGGATCCAGGCGAGCTGAAAAATAGCCTAGAGGTCTCTGTCTTCCCCCGTGAGTCTGTGTCAGGACTCCAGTAGCATGGCCTTCTTTCTCCATCAGGTAGAGACGGAATGGCTTCTCGTAGTCAGGTAGGCCTAGCGCTGGCGCTGAGACCACTGAGTCTTTTAGCTTCTTGAACGAACTGCAGGCCACATCTGTTAGCAGGAACGGTGTTACGTTAACGCAGTCATACAGAGGTTGCATTAGGACTGAAGCATCAGGGATCCAGGTTCTGCAGTACGATACTAGACCAAGAAAAGCTTGTAGTGCCTTTGGAGATGTTGGGGGAGCCATCCTCTCCACTGTGGTCTTCCGGTCATCTGTCAGGTGTTTAGTCTGGTGAGCAATGCAGTGCCCAAGGAATGTAACTCGCTTCAGACACCACTGGACTTTGTTCTTTGAGACCTTGCAGTGTTGTTTCGCCAGGTAGAGTAGGAGAGACACGGAATGTGCTTTACACGTGTCAAAGTCAACTGCACAAAGGAGTAGATCATCCACGTATTGTAGCAGGGTCACTTCTGCATGTTCTGTGATCCAGTTGGCGAGAACTGTGGACATTGCTTTGGTGAATTGCGAGGGGCTGTTCTGGGCCCCCTGGGGCATCACCGCCCATGTGTACTGTGCCCCCTGATGCGTGAAGGCAAACAGGAACTGGTCATCTGGATGGAGGGGAACACTGAAGAAAGCATTTGCCAGGTCGATCACCGTGAACACTGTTGCTGTGGAAGGCACATTTGAGAGCAGGGTGTGTGGATTCGGCACAATTGGAGTTTCAAATACTGTAGCGTCATTCACCGCTCTTAAGTCATGTACCATTCTGAACTTGGCTGGCTCTCCTTTTACAGTCTTTTTCTTGACAGGGAAAAGCGGGGTATTGCAAGGAGAGGTGCAGGGGACAACGACCCCTATTTCCAGGAACACCTTCAATTGGTCGGAGACGGCTTGACTTTGTGCGATGGACAAGGGATACTGGGCCTTACGAGGATATGGAGTACCTGGCTTGAGTGATACCCGCACCGGGGCAACCTGAAGTTTTCCCACATCTTGGGGTCCCTTAGACCATAGACTTTCTGGTACTACGTCCAGTACCTCCTTGGGTAGGCCTTCATGGGTTGTTTGAGGTTCCTGTAAGGCTGCCAGCATGACTGACTCTTCCTGGGTCAGAGGTGAAGAAAGGGTCACGGTCCCATCTTCCTGGAACACTATGGTTGCTTTTAGTTTCTGTAGAAGGTCTGCCCCCAGTAGGTTGAGTGGGCAGGTTCTTGACACCACAAACTGGGACAGGATAGAGTGTCCTGGCTGAGTGCACACGCTCAAAGGCTTTGTAAGCTGAGAATTTCTGACTTGACCGTCGATGCCTACGCAAGACACAGAGGATTCTGATAGGCAGGTAGGGTCAGGGAGTTCCACATGTCTCATCACACTTCTGGCTGCACCAGTGTCCACAAGAAAAGACCTGACAACGCCATCCACTTTCAGGGTAATTTGAGGGGTTGGTCCTGCTGAAGGGGTTTTGCATGTCAGGAGCGTGGTGTCTTGCGGACCTGGCTTGCCCCTGTCCTATGGATGGGGCGCTTCACTGTCCACCTTGTCTGCTCCTCGGCTTGCTCCTCTGGGCAGGGTCTTGGGTTGTGATGGAGCTCTGCACCGGCTCTGGTAATGACCCAATTTGCCGCAGTTGAAACATCTGACGTTCCTTCTGTCTCGGTATTGCGGTGGCTCTTCAGAGTCTATGGCCGCCATAAGGGGTGTTGTCTTCCGCACTCCTGGTTGGGACTCGATCCCTTTGGCTACGGTGAGCAGGGTGTCCATTGCTATTGACCTGTACTCGGGTCTAGCCACTATCAGTGGCTTCTTGATTGGTTCTCTGAGTCCATGCACAAAGGCCTGTGCCAACATCTGTCTGTGTATCTGATTATTAATGGTGAAGCCCAGGTCCTGGAAAACCTGCATTACTCTGCCATGAAACTTCTCCACAGTCTCTGTCTTCTCCTGACTCATGTCATGTAAGCTGAGGGCCTGTCCAGCCAGCCTGCCTTTGGCCCATTCTCTGAGTTGTTCAATCAGCTTCGGCCCTGACTCCCAGGCATGTACGTCTAAATCTGCTGAAAGCTTGAAGTGTTCTTTCATGATTGGCCAGAAGGCATCACCTGCCTTTATCTCCATCACTGCCCACAGATCATTCCAGGTGGCTGCATATGTGCGCTGGTTCTGCTGCATTCTTCTGTAGAATGGCATGGGGTGCATCTCTGGATCTCCAAGATTGTTGAGGATGCTGGTCACCTGACTTGGGGTGAAGTGCACATAGTGTAATGGTGGTGCTTCTATCTGACCCTGTCTCCTAGGTGCCCGTGGGTTTTTCTTTCTAGTACTGGGTAGCATGTATGAAGTCCCCTCTTCATCCTCATCAGAGGAATAGTTGTGATAGGGTGCACTGGGGTCATGCAGTGGCTGATAAGCGGTCTTGGATATTGTCTTTTTGTGAGAGGATGTGTTCCCACCCTGCTGAGGCTGTGGAGGATTATAGTTCCATTGTGGTGTGAATGTTGGCTGCTCTGAGCGGGGATACTGATCAACATCTGATGCCTGTCTCTCCCCCCCTGTCCCCGGACCTGAGCTGCCTGCTGCCGGGTTTGCCTGGGGGAAGCCTGCTGCGGCTTGGGGGGTGCCTTCTACTGGGGGATCTCCACCCTCCTCCCCCGATACCATGACTGTCAGAGGCTGGGCTGTATTGGGAACATAGAATGTGCCTTGTGCTGTGAGCACTGGATACAGAGACACCACACTGCCTGGACTCGGCACCTGCCCGACAGGCAGCAGATCAGGAGAAGGAGAGTGTGGCCCAGAAAGCGGAGATGAAAGGTGGGAGGGAGCAACTGAGTGAGGAAAAGATGGGTGATTCAGAGGAGGGGGAGAGTGCTTCAGAGAGAGAGAGAGAGGAGGAGATGAAAAGTGTGAAGGAGGTGGGTGTGGTGTAGGAGGAGGAGGTGAAGAAGAAGAAGGAGGATGTGGTGTAGGAGGAGGTGCGGAATAATGAGAAGGGTGAGGAAGAGAAAGAGGAGGAGAAAGAGGTGGAGATGAAAGAGGAGGAGGAGAGGGCAGTGCAGAAGACGGAGAGGAAAAAGATGGAGGAGAAAGACAAGAAGAGAATCCCTTCTCCTTTGATGCAGCCCGTGCCGGCATTGTCAGAGTAACAGTGCCATCTCCCTGTACCAAGTTTGGGCGCGGCGCACCACATGCTGAGCAAGTCTCCCTGTACAATGGATTCTGCTGGGTGCAGACTGCACACACCCAATATTTTTTATCCCCATATGGGGGAGGTGCTGATGGTTTAACACCTTTCCCTACTTTGTACACATAAAAATCACTTCCTGACTCCTTCACATATCTTTCAGTGCTCCCCGAGCGTTGTAAGTCTGTAGCCACCTTATACCATGCTGTTGCAATGGGCAGCAAGTTAGTATCAACTAGCTTTCCTTTCTTTCTTTTTAAGACATCATGCCACTCTGCAGCTCTGAGTCTGCCTCCCTTATGGATTTCACATACTTTCATGAGCTGCCTGTAATTCTTCACATATCTGACACCTTCATGCTCCGCTACTATTTGAGGAGCCGTTTTCTCATCAGGAAGCAAAAGGCTCTCCTGTTGCTTGCCCAAATTATTCCCCATTGCAAAAAAAAGAAATAAAAAACACAACAATAAAAAATCTCAAGTAGGTAAGTATATAAAGACACGAAAAGTAGAAGAAAAAAGGGAGCTTTCAAAAAATTGATGCAAGATGTTGAAATCAAAACATAAAAGAACCATAAAAAACTGGGTACACGATCCAAAACTCAGGATCTTCACAGAGAAGGAAGAAAAATAAATAAATAAGACCCCTTTTAAACAACAAAAAAGTGAGGAGGCAGAAAAATAAAGAAACTTTGAAAAACTTAAAAAAAGGTCTAAAGACTTCAAAAAAGCAACAAAAAACAGAAAATAAAATAAAATTAAAACGGCTTCTCCTCTCCCCCCTCCTTTTTTTTTTTTTTTTCTGTGTACGCTGCGCTCAAATGCAGTCAGAGACACACTTCCCCTTTTTATCAGCAGCTGCTGTTATACCAAAAATCATGTATGTCACATCAAAAATGATAGATATCATTTAGTTTCACCTCTTCAAATAAATGTCATACATATGCAAAAACAGGAAACTTAGCAAGAAAAAGAATATGAAAAAAAACAACAACAAAAAAAAAACGGTTGTGACTGTGTGATTTACAATGCATATATTTCTCCAAACTGCATGGAGGAGGGGAAGTTCTAAATAGAGAACAGACGGGGAGAGAGAAGAAAAAAAACTTCTTTTTTAATTCTATGTAGTCAAGCAACAATACATGACATTAACGGACAAAGAACATTGACATCCAGGAGATTCGACACCCTCTTTATTATTTTGTGACACATGCAAGAAGCGCTGGGTAAACAGACTACTGCCAATGTGTGCACTGGGCACACCTATGCCCGGGCCACCTGAGTGAAAAACACAACAGGTGGGATTTCTACCACCCCGGTCCAAGCTATCTAACTAGATAGTCGGCACTACGGGAATCTGCAATAGTCGGCACTACGGGAATTGGGAAACTGCCAATGTGTGCACTGGGCACACCTATGCCCGGGCCACCTGAGTGAAAAACACAACAGGTGGGATTTCTACCACCCCGGTCCAAGCTATCTAACTAGATAGTCGGCACTACGGGAATCTGCAGTAGCCCTCTAAGTTACCACTACCACGTGCCTGGAGCCTGGGGCCAACTGCCCCGGGATTAACTATCCCTCCTATGCACGGGAATCCTGCAATAACTTATCGAGCGATTTGACCTCCTGCGGTCTGTTACCCAGCAACCACAAACAGTCACTGTTCCTTTCTTCTCCCGGATGTTACACAAACACAGAACATATACACGGCACACAGCAGACACCTCGACTTATATCCCAGGGTTTAGGTTCAGGCTCGGACTTTTTACACTACCTGGGAATGCGGTGGTGACCACACCTGACCGGCTAAAGGTACAGACCCGGACTGGGCACAGAGGACATTCAGGTATGATAGAATTTTCTTACCTTACTCTGATGGAGCTGCAGTCTCCGTCCCGTGGGCCAAGGCCGTGGCCCGCACCCTCGTCTGTGCGGTCAGCCGGATCCCCTCCTGTGATATCTTCGTCCGAGCCGTTGGGCGCCATTTGATATGGAAATTTGGGTTGGATAAATCTACCCGTGTGTGCTGCGGCCGCTCCCAATTATTATTTCTGAGCCCTTAATGAATAAATGAGTCTGACACGTGATGACAGCTTGACATTCAATCAAAGACTGGAGATTTATTTCCTGATACATAGGTTTTATAATAGCATATAGAAAGGTGTGGTTTGGGCGGTTAGTTAATTAACATACAATTCAGTTATTGGTTATCTGATATATATGGAATATTGTGATTAATGCTCGTATGATTGCTGATTATGCAACTAAAATGTAGCTCTCTGCATCTGGGACAAAGTTGAGACAACTCATCAGCACTTAATACATCTGGAGTTCTTCTGCTTTTTGGGTGGAAAACACCGAACAGTCTGTCTGGCTTATATTAGTTTATGTCAGCCATTTTAAGCAATTGATTATAAAGTAGCTGAGTAGATAGATATATATATTTGCTTTGTGTAAGTATATGTGATTTAAAGGAATATATATATATATATATGATTTAAAGGCGTATACATGCAAGTGAGATCTACATGATATAAATATTTCTATCACAAAGGAATTCCCAACGGATGGAAACCAACTAATAGGATAAATCTGGAACAATGTGCAGCAGGCAGCACTAATTCAAAAAAGGACAATGGAACAGTATGAGGCAGTGACGCATGCTGAGCTGACTACAACCAGCTGTGGCTGCAGAACAGACTACAGAGTGAGCTGAACTCACACAAAGACCTTGCAGACAGCCGTGAACGGCATTGCAAGGCCAAAAAAGCTCCTCTATGTACTCCTATATAGTGTTTTTCCACAATCTAGCAGGATACAGATGGAAACCAACTAATAGGATAAATCTGGAACAATGTGCAGCAGGCAGCACTAATTCAAAAAAGAACAATGGAACAGTATGAGGCAGTGACGCACGCTGAGCTGACTACAACCAACTGTGGCTGCAGAACAGACTACAGATTGAGCTGCACTCACACAAAGACCTTGCAGAAAGCCGTGAACGGCGCTGCAAGGCCAAAAAAAGCTCCTCTATGTACTCCTATATAGTGTTTTTCCACAATCTAGCAGGATACGGATGGAAACCCACTAATAGGATAAATCAGGAAAAATGTGCAGCAGGCAGCACTTATTTAAAAAAGGACAATGGAACAGTATGAGACAGTGACGCATGCTGAGCTGACTACAACCAGCTGTGGCTGCAGAACAGACTACAGATTGAGCTGCACTCACACAGAGACCTTGCAGACAGCCGTGAACGGCGCTGCAAGGCCAAAAAAAGCTCCTCTATGTACTCCTATATAGTGTTTTTCCACAAACTAGCAGGAAACGGATGGAAACCCACTAATAAGATAAATCAGGAACAATGTGCAGCAGGCAGCACTAATTCAAAAAAGGACAATGGAACAGTATGAGGCAGTGACGCACGCTGAGCTCTCTACAACTGGCTGTGGCTACAGAACAGACTACAGAGTGAGCTGCACTCACACACACCTTGCAGACAGCCGTGAACAGCGACGCAAGGCAAAAACAAGGTTCTCCCACAGCGGTTGCTAAATTAGCCTGGGTAAAGCACAATGAAGCAAATCGCTATCTCAAACTGGCCCTCAATCAAAACACAGCATCCTGCCCCTAACTGAATTCACAGCAGAGTAAATCCAAAATGGCGGTGGCGAATTTTATAGTGCATCATTACATCATTTCAGCAGCCAATCACAGCCATGCCAGTAGTTACATGACTAACATGCAGAACAGGATGTGCCCACACTTCTAATGATTCCTCATTGGCTAAATTAAATGAAACTGGCTCTTTGCTAATTCCAGTATCCGATAATTAGAAAGCATCAGAACTCAGTATCGGAATTCCGATACCGCGAATATCGGCCGATACCCGATGTTTGCAGTATCGGAATGCTCAACACTATTTTTGATGCCTTCAGTGTGAATTTACAATTTTTATAGTCATGAAAATACAGAAAAATCTTTAAATGAGAAGGTGTGTCCAAACTTTTAGTCTGTATTGTATATTCTAGAATCAATTGTATACTCAGCTCCATATTATATACCGTGGTAAGGGATATAGAGCGGTGTATATACTATATAGTGTAGAGATGTGGCAGTGTATATATGGTGTGAATTCCATATATACACACAGCGCCATACTATATAAACATATCAACACTATATAGTATATACAGACAAGCATATACCACATAGGAGACACACCTATATCACAGAGTAGACACTAAAGCTGAAGTACATAGGATAACATAGGAGGCACCGCGACTGCTGAATATATATCTCATTGAAACTACTGTATATACAATATATAGCTGAAACTGCGACTGCTGTGTATAGTTGTAATATCACCTTTATATTGTATGTGATACTGCAAATGCTGTATACACATTATATAGGTGAAACATATACCATATATACTCGAGTATAAGCCGAGATTATATCTGCTTGGATTATTAGATTTAGCCTACAACCTGCAGTAACCACCGATCGACCAACTGCTGCATGACCAGCTCTACCCTCACCTACTGTATCCTCACCCATCCCTTGTAGATTGTGAACCTTCGCGGGCAGGGTCCTCACTCCTCCTGTACCAGTTATGACTTGTATTGTTTAAGATTATTGTACTTGTTTTTATTATGTATACCTCTCCTCACATGTAAAGTCCCATGGAATAAATGGCGCTATAACAATAAATAATAATAATAATAATAATAATTTAAATCTGCGCCAAATCTGCAAGTCACAAATATGCAACATGTGCATGAGACTTCATGATTTTCATTCACTTTGCTGGCAGGTTTCCAAATAAGAAAACACTTGATGTGAATAGGGCATAAGATAAAAACAGAAGTGGAACTAATTACAGTGTCAACATTTTCTATGGATAGTTTGTTCTGGTGAAAAGACCTGCAATCGGGCTGGGACACGAGGAATAATTGGACAGATATGTATTTGGTTTGTGTGAAATTGGCCAATGAGAAAACAACCAAAAAAATGGTGTATATATTTACTCTAATTCATTTATTTTTCACAAAAAAAAACTAAAATTTAGCTGTTGTAGTTTTCAAATATAAAATATCACTTTAAAACATTCAAACTCATATTCCGTGTCATATTTATTCTAATAAATATTGTATTCTAGTCAAGATTAGTATGTGGACTGTATTTTTTGCGCTTTCTAGGCTAGCTATAATTTTATAGATACTGTACCTCCAAATCCACAACCAAACCAGGCTGACAAAGCTGCGTCTCAAAACTCAAAGAATGAAGTTCTTCAGTGACAATAAGTGGTCCCTAAAAAGAAAAGAAAGAAAAGACGCATTAGACTTGTATTGCAGTTCACTCCATTCACTTGCTAAAACACCAGAAGAAAAACATTTTAAAGGGAACCTGTCACCTGAATTTGGCGGGACTGGTTTTGGGTCATATGGGCGGAGTTTTCAGGTGTTTGATTCACCCTTTCCTTACCCGCTGGCTGCATGCTGGCTGCAATATTGGATTGAAGTTCATTCTCTGTCCTCCGTAGTACACGCCTGCACAAGGCAAGATTGCTTTGCGCAGGCGTGTACTATGGAGGACAGAGAATGAACTTCAATCCAATATTGCAGCCAGCATGCAGCCATCGGGTAAAGAAAGGGTGAATCAAACACCCGAAAACTCCGCCCATATGACCCAAAACCAGTCCCGCCAAATTCAGGTGACAGAGTCCCTTTAAGGCATGGATGCTTATAATATAGAAAAGAGGGTATATTGATCTACCAGTGGTTTCAGCAGGGGTCGTTGAAGGCTCAGTAAACAATGTTTTCTCTATTTGTAAGTCACAAGACTGCTGAAACCTGTGATGGACTGCAGTGGTCAGGTGACTAGACCAGCACCTAATCGAAGAAGCATCCGTAGAGGCAGTTTTCTAGTCACCTGACAGGATTCAGCAGTCTTGTGACTTCCAATGGGAGCAAACATCGCTTTTTGAGTCACCACCAAACTCCAGATCAGCCTCCACTGGATGCACAAGATTGTTGGTAGGCGAGTATGACTCAATTTTTTATTTTAAATGTATCCAAACCGAAAAAAAAGTTTTTATTTTGTTGGACAAGCCCTTCATGAGAAACGTATAAAGAAATGTGTGTGGGCTGGAAACTTAAAAAAAATTTGCTTTAAACACAAACAGGGTGAATATTTCTCTACAGGGTGTGGGAAGAAGAAGGTGAGAAAAAAGGCAGACTACATTTCCAGTATGAAATCACCTAATGCAACTATGTAGGTGGGTGAAAAGTGTTCAGCACTCATAGAACAAAAATGTATGAAGGAGGAAAGCACCTCTGTTTAAAAAGTCTTGAAAATTTTATTTCACATTCAAAAGGAATAAAAACTTCACGTCAGCATAGAACATTGACGCGTTTCTGTGCCCTTAGGCCTCTTTAACACTTGCGTCGGTACGGGTCTGTCATTGCCATACCGATGCACATTGTGAAATTTGTGCACAACGTGGGCAGCAGATGCAGTTTTTCAATGCATCCGCTGCCCATTCTGAAGTCCAGGGAGGAGGGGGCGGAGTTTCGGCCGAGCATGCGCGGTAGAAAATGGCGGACACGACAGACAGAAAAAGTTCCCTTGAACGTTTTTTCGTGCCAACGGTCTGCCAAAAAACAACGGATCCGTTGCATGACAGACGCGACGTGTGGCCATCCGTCGCAATCCTTCGCTAATACAAGTTTATGGGGAAAAAACACATCCTGCGAGCACATTTGCAGGATCCGTTTTTTTTCCCAAAACGACGGATTGCGACGGATTCCAAACGACGCAAGTGTGAAAGAGGCCTTAGTCAGAGTACATGGGTGACAAAGTGGAATGAAAATTGCATCGCACTCGGACCAGTGTTAATCTACGGGGCAGCTCACAATTACCGTAGTTTTCTCAGGCGTATTCGATGTGCGTATAAAATCGCAGCATGCTGCGATTGTACATATATAACGTCCGAGAATCACCAATGCAAGCCTATGGGTGTCAGAAAAACTCGGACACCACACGGACCATTCATAGTAACATAGTGACATAGTTTTTAAGGTTGAAGGAAGACTGTAAGTCCATCTAGTTCATCCCATATCCTAACATAACCTAACATGTGCATGTAGTTCAACCCATATCCGAACGTCTAGCTTGCAACAAATAGGCACACATTTTCCACATTTCTGCCTATTGAGCCATTAAATTCAATGGAGAAAAGCAGTGAGAAATGTAAAGCCATATGCATGTCATATGGATGTCATACTGATGTCATACGGATGCATAGGTACGAGAAAATCCCATCATCGCATTGCAAACACATTACACAAGGATGACCATACGGAGAACACTTGTGCAACTCTCGGCAGGGAGACTAGGACCGGTTTTCAACACGTTTAGTGTGACCCCAGCCTAACCCTATGAAAATATGGAGCTAAAAAAAGATTTATTTGGGAAAAATGTGATTTGTTTCATTTCCACGGCTCTACGCTATAAACTTCTGTGAAGCACCTCTGGGTTCAAGATGCTCAATACACATTTACATACGTTCCATAAGGGTCTAGTTTCCAAAATGGTGTCACTTTTGGGGGGTTTACACTGTTTAGGCACATCAGGGGCTCGCTAAATGCGACATGGCAGCCGCTAATTATTCCATCAAATTTTGGATTCCAAAAGTCAAATGGCGCTCCTTCCCTTCCAAGCCCTTCCGTGCACCCAAACAGTTGTTTTCCTCCACATATTGGGTATCAGCGTACTCAGGAGAAATTGCACAACAAATTGTATGGCACAGTTTCTCCTTTTACCCTTACGTAAATGCAAAATTTGGAGCTAAAATTATTTATTTTACATTCAAAAATTCAAATGGCGCTCCTTCCCTTCCAAGCCCTGCTGTGTGCCCAAACAGTAGATTTCCCCAACATATGCTTCTGGAGACATGCACTTGTAAATTAGGCGGGCTTTCATCATTACAGAAATGCCAGAGATGTAGACGCTATATGTAGTTTAGACAGACTGGGGCTAAGAAGGGAGGGGGGCATTTGGATTTGGGAGCGTCAAATTTGCTAAATTTCTTTTGGAGGATTAGGAGCCATGTCGCTTTTCCAGAGCCTTTGTACTGCCAGTTACATGGCAGACCCCTATATTTCCGTTAACAGATGACAGACCTGAGTGTGGACTTGCCTTTTTTGTGGATTGAGTTGAAACTTTTGTTAGGAACATTTTACATAATGTTTGGGATAACATTTATCCTGCGCTCTATGCTGAGCACTTACATTGGGGATTCCATCTAAATCTCTGGGTGACGTGATTCAGATGAAACCCCCGAGGGATTCATTCACTGAAACGAGGCAGCAGAGTTACTGTGGACTCCATCTGGCCTCTGTTCAGCGGCGTCCTTTTTGTCAGAAATGCACAAAAATGTGGCCAACTGCAATTTTATGCACACCTAAAAAGGCCAGACGGCGTCCACAGTAGTTCCATCTGCCTCTTTATAGGGAATCTTCCGCCGGGTGTTCTATCTGAATCATATATTTCAGAGATTTATATAGAAACCCAAATGTTAGAGTTCAGCGCAAAGCGCTGTTTCTCATGCGAGGTGATTTTCTGGATTTGTTTTCTCATTTTGACTCTCATAGTTGTGGTCTACCTATGATGTCAATCACATGCCTCTCATCCTTTTAAATGGGAGAACTTGCACAATTGGTGGCTGACTAAATACTTTTTTTCCCCACTGTAAGGCTGCCGTCACACTATCAGTATTTGGTCAGTGTTTTACATCAGTATTTGTAAGCCAAAACCAGGAGTGGGTGATAAATGCAGAAGTGGTGCATATGTTTCTATTATACTTTTCCACTAATTGTTCCACTCCAGGTTTTGGCTTACAAATACTGATGTAAAATACTGACCAAATACTGCTAGTGTGACGGCAGCCTAAGTGATCAGGCGACTTTATTTTTCGGATCAATGCGATTACAGCAATACCAGATTTATATTGGTTTGGCTCCAGTCACACACTAAAAAACTTTCTTTTTTTGCACAAACTAGTTTTTGCATCCCTATATTTTGAGAGCTATAATTTTTTGCATATTTTAACCGACAGAGTGATTTGATGGCTTTTTTTCCAGGACGAGTTGACATAATTTTTTATACCATTTTCAGGCACATTAAATTTTTTAATCGCTTTCTATTTCATAACTTTTGCATCACTTTATTCTGAGAGCTATAACTTTTTTATTTTTCCGTTGATGGAGCTGTATAAATGATTGCCTTTGCAAGACAGGATGAAGTTTTCATCTGTGCCATATTTATTTATATTTGTCTTTTTGATCGGGTTTTATTCCACTTTTTGTTTGGCGGTATGACGATAAAGCATTGTTTTTTGCCTTGTTAATTTTTTATGGTGTTCACTAAAAGGGTTAAAAAATGGAAAGTTTTATAGGTTGGGTCATTCCGGATGCGGTGATACCAAATATGTGTACTTTGATTTTCTATATATTTTTTTTTAATAAAAATATTTATTGCAAGGAGTTTGTATGTTCTCCCCATGTTTGCGTAGGTTTCTTCAGGGTACTCTGGTTTCCTCTCACATTCCAATAACATACTGATAGGGAATTTAGATTGTGGGCCCCATTGGGGACAGCGATGATAATGTGTGCACACTGTAAAGCACTGTGGAATATAAAATATATAAAAATAAAAATCATTTATTATTATTTATTTATGGGTACAAGTTATATACAGCTCTGGCAAAAATTAAGAGACCACTGCAAAAGTTTCAGTTTGTCTGATTTCTCTCTCTATATATAGGTATATTTTTTTTTACAGTAAAATGTGAATTGTTCTTTTATTCTATAAACTACTGAAAATATGTCTCTGACGTTCCAAGCAATACATTTTGTATTTAATTTCTGAAAATGAGAAATGGTCAAAATAACAAAAAATGCATTGCTTGCAGACCTCAAATAATGCCAAAAAAAAAAGTTCATAATCATTTAGAAACAACAATACTTATTTAACTCAGGAAGAGTTCAGACATCAATATTTTGTGGAATAACCATGATTTTTAATCACAGCTTTCATGTGCCATAGCATACTTTCCACCCGAATTTTACAATGCTTTTGGGTGACCTTATGCTACTCTTGGTACAAAAATTTAAGTGGTCGTTTGTTTTATGGCTTGTGACTATCCATCTTCGTCTTGATTACATTCCAGAGGTTTTCAATTTTTCATTGGGGTTCAGGTCTGGAGATTGGGCTGGCCATGAAAAGGATTTGATGTGGTGGTCCTTCATCCACACCTTGATTGACCTAGCTGTGTAGTATGGCACATTGTCCTACTGGAAAAAACCAGTCCTCAGAGTTGGGAAACATTGCCTGAGCAGAAGGAATCAACTGTTTTCCAGGATAACCTTGCATGGGGCTTGATTCATACATCCTTCGCAAAGATACACCTGCCCAATTCCAGCCTCAATGAAGCATCCCCAGATTATCACCGATCCTCCACCAAATTTCACAGTGGGTGCAAGACACTGTGGCTTGTACGCCTCTCCGGGTCTCCGTCTAACCATTAGATGACCAGGTGTTGGGCAAAGGTGAAAATTATACTGATCAGAGATGATTATCTTACTCCAGCCATCTATGGTCTAATCCTTATGGTCTTTGGCAAACTTCACCCTGGCTCTTTGCTTCTCATTGATGAAAGGCCTTTTTTAGCTTTAAATGACTTGTGTCCTGCCTCTATGAGCCTTTTACGAACTGTTCTTGACGTGCACTTCACCCCAGCTGCTATTTGCCATTCTATTTGTAGGTCACTTGATGTCATTCTGCGGTTGCTGAGTGACATTCGAATAAGATGATGGTCATCCCGGTCAGTGGAAAGTCTTTTTTGCCCTCTGACGGTCAATAGCTTTGTTGTCCCCAATGTCTGCTGCTTGACCTTGTTGTAATAGGCTGCTGTCTTAGAAATTTTAAGCATGGAGGCAACATGACGCTCACTGTGTCCCTTTGCTAGTAAACCCAGAATTGAGCCCTTCTCTTCCTCACTCAAGACTTTTCTTTTCAACTCCTTTGGCATGGTTAAAAGCTATTTTTTTCTAAACATTTGACAAATATGACTACCTGTTGTCGCTTACTTCAAGTGTCTTCTCTCCCCTTTTCTTTCCCTTCTCTTCCTCCCCCCGCTCCTTCTAGCCCCCCTCCCCTTCCCTTTCCCCTCTTTCCCCCTATTCCTTCTTCCTTCCTGCCCCGTTAATTGCTAAAATCCAATAAAGTTATTTGGGAAAAAAAAAGTTATTTTTTTCATTCCTATCACTTTTGGGATATTACTAGCACTTGTTTTGCCATCCAGCTTGTCCTATTGCAAGAAGATTGTGAACACCACAGCAGTGTTTTTTATACTTTCCTTTATTAAATAAGATTTGGTTCAGGTGATCAAATAATCAGAAGCACATTAAGTAGAATGAGGTGCACTCTGGTTGGAATTCAACTGACACTGGAATGGAATGGCTGTCAGACATGTAGAGAAGCTGATTTCTAAAAAACTGTGCAGTGCTCTCTTAATTTTTGCCAGAGCTGTATATATTGTATATAATACAATTGCAGGTGCATCTGCATGCTATCCAAATCTGTCAGCACTGCACTGACAGGCAAACTTGCTTCACCATGCTCTGAGTATGATCAAGCAACTCTGTTAGCTCTCGTGACACGGATGTCGTGATGATGACATTGGGTCACCATGACAATGATCAGGACTCCGTCATAACTCCGATACAAGGGTAGAGGGGCTTTTTTTCCCTTTGCCTGCTCCCAAAATGCTGTGATCGAGTTTAACTGGGGTGTCTGGGGTGTCAGCTATCAGAATCAGAGTCTGTGCTAGCAAAATCACCTTGACGTATCCATATGTCCAAGGTCAGTACGTTCCAGGTGCCCTGGACGAATGGAAACGTCTAAAGTCGTAAAGAGGTTATAAGACCTACAAAATATATAGAAAATGAGAATTTGTACAAAGAATAAGTGTGGTATCTTTATTTATATACCCCAATAGAAAAAATATAACAGTTTAAATACCAATGAAACATAAAAAAACTGAATAAAAGCGCAAAAGCAGTGCAGATTTCATATAAAATTAATATGGTAGAATAATGCTCTAGGATACCTCTTAGAATAATTTAATCTAGATTAATGGGTAGTAATGTTATAAAACACATCATTTTACAAATATCTAGAGTAACAGTAGCTCCTAGCGGATCGAGCTAAAATCACTCTGGCTCTAGATTCTGCCCCCCTCCCAGCTCTTAGCTCTAACATGATCGAACTCCTAAATCAAGCCATTACTCCTAGTGAAATAAAACTAACTATTCATCGCCTGAAAATTAATAGAAAACCAGGTCCCGACAGATTTACGGACCTCTATTATAAAAAATATGCATCGGTACTAATTCCCCTCCTCACTAACTATTTTAACTCTTTTAGGGACGGTAACAAACCAGGAGGAGCCTCTTTAATGGCCGCTATATCCATGATAGCAAAACCCAACTCAGACCACTTACTCTGGTCTAATTATAGACCAATATCCCTTATTAACGTAGACCTTAAAATACTAGCTAAAATTCGATCTAGGCGTTTGAACTCAGGTTTGGGAACTCTAATACATAGAGATCAAGTAGGCTTTGTTCCTTGTAGACAAGCCTCAGACAACATACGGAGGGTCTCCCACCTGCTGCACCTCTGCAAGCAGCGCAACATATCAAGCATTTTACTGTCACTGGATATTAAAAAAAGTCTTTGACTCCATTTCTTGGCCTTATCTGTTTGCGGTCTTGCGGAAGTGGAAGTTCCCTGACCACTTTCTTTCTTGGATTCACGCTCTTTACAGCTCCCCATCCGCTTACGTACGCTACAGTGGCTTTTCCTCTGCGCTTTTCCCCATTAGTAGAGGCACTCGGCAAGGATGCCCTCTTTCGCCCTTATTATTCCTCTTGGCATTCAAACCATTGGCTATTCATCTTTGCCTCAACTCTAAAAATGGTGTAAAAATAGCGTCAGTTTGTCACAAGCTCTTTTTGTTCGCCAATGATATGCTACTTCTTCTATCAACCCCTCAGACATCCTTGCCAGCCCTACTTCAAACGCTTAGTAATTTTGAATCTATCTCCAGTCTACAGGTTAATCCTTCAAAATCTTATGCCATGAATATATCCCTCCTTTCACCTATTGTTTCACAGCTCCAACACGACTTTCCATTTCAATGGACCACTAACCATCTTGATTACCTAGGGGTGAAGCTGACTGCTAGTTTAGACTCCCTTTATGCAGCCAATTATCCTCACATGCTCCGCAAACTCCGTCTACTACTTCAGTCATGGGAGAAGCTACATCTCTCCTGGCTCGGCCGGGTACGTGCACTAAAGATGACTATTCTCCCCAAATTACTTTACTTATTTTGTGTCTTGCCAGTCCCTGTCCCTTCACATTACCTCAAAAAAGCCCAACGATTAGTGGATGCTTTTGTTTGGAGAGGTGGCCTCCCCAGGGTTAATAGAGCTACCCTCTACCGTCACCGTTTGAAAGGAGGCTTGGGAGTTCCCAATCTTTCTAAATATTACCATGCAGCCCAATTGGCACAACTGACCCTATATCATGCCTACTCCGAACCCCCACTGTGGCTATCTCTAGAGGCCCCTGAATTTTACTGAGGTACCCTCAACACACTACTATGGATTCTCCCAGCCCAGCGTAAACACATCTCAAATCCTATTATAACGCACTCTCTTAGGATTTGGGACTCGTTGAAATATTCCTCGCAGCTAATCTCACCTTTTTTACCCCTTGCCCCCCTTTAGGGCAATCTCCAGTTTCCCCAGGCATGGAATCCCTTAAGAACTTTCGTTTATGGGTCGCTGCAGGGATAACCAGAGTCCACCATCTTTTTAACGTCGACGGGATTATTCCATTCTCGGTCCTGAGTGAAAAATATAGTTTCCCCTCTGGAGAGGTATTTCGCTATTTACAACTTAAAAACTTTGTCAACTCATTAGTAAACAATTCTACCCCTCCCTACTCCTTTACTCCCTTCGAACAACAATACCATCAAAATCCACATGCTCCAGGTACTATAGCTCTCCTCTACTCGCATATCAACTCCTCCTCTCATAGGCGCTGCTTAAAATACACTTCTCGCTGGGAGTTTGACATTGGTTCCACCTTGACAGATTCGGAGTGGTCCCAAATTTGGTCCTCCTCTACTGGAGGAATATTAAATACCCTTATGCTGGAAACTAACTATAAGGTGTTAACCCGATGGTACCTGAACCCAGACAGAGTGGCTAAGGCAGTCGCCAACTACTCTCCAAATTGCTTTAGAGGGTGCCATTCCGCAGGAGATATGTTCCATACATGGTGGCTATGCCCGATTGTACGTAGATTTTGGATCAGAATCTACCATTTGGTTTACTCTATAACAAATATAAACCTTAAAAAAAAACCTTGGGAGGCCTTACTGAACAAACGCATCCCCAACATCCCTAAACACACTCAAACCCTCATTGCATTCATATTCCTGGCAGCCAAACAAACCATAGCTTTGGCATGGGGAAAAACAAATTTAGATTTAGCTGGGGTTAAAAGACGCCTTTCTTGGTATATGATAAACGAAAAATTATCTGCCATACTTACAGATAAAGTCGGTAAATTTGAGAAAATATGTCTTCCCTGGGCGGAGTACGCCAACCACACCCCCTTTGCCACACCTGTATTTCATCTAACCAACCCAAATCCCCCTGATTCTGATTGAATCATTAATGATAATTGGACACAACATATCCCCCTCCTCGGGCTTCCCTCCTCCCCTCCCTTGCCTCCTACCCTGTTGTTAGTTTGTCTGTTTGTTTGTCAACCGTTTACATGCTCTCTTATGCATATTGCAAATACAGCTCTGTATTGAGATTTGCTATCACCTTATTTGTAAAATGTAAACTTTCAATAAAAATGTATTGTTAAAAAAAAAATCACTCTGGCTCTGCAAACGCAATGTGACGCCTGCAGACCATTACATCTAAGTCTGCATTCCAAACGGAGCTCCTTCCCTTCCGAGCTCTGACATGCGCCCAAACGGTGGTTCCCCCCTACATGTGGGGTATCAGCCTACTCAGGGCAAATTGTACAACTTTTGGGGTCCAATTTCTATTGTTACCCTTGGGAAAATACAAAACTGGGGGTTAAAAAATAATTTTTGTGGAAAAAAATTATTTTTATTTTCACGGCTCTGCGCTATAAACTGTAGTGAAACACTTGGGGGTGTAAAGTTCTCACAACACATCTAGATAAGTTCCTTGGGGGGTCTAGTTTCCAATATATGGTCACTTGTGGGGGTTTCTACTGTTTAGGTACATCAGGGGCTCTGCAAATGCAACGTGACGCCTGTAGACCAATCCATCTAAGTCTGCATTCCAAACAGCGCGCCTTCCCTTCCGAGCTCTGTTATGCGCCCAAACGGTGGTTCCCCCCACATATAGGGTATCAGCGTACTCAGGACAAATTGGACAACAACGTTTGTTGTAGAAGCGCCACTGCAGCACGAAATGGCTATCGTCCATTCGACTCCTGCTCCCATCCTCCCGATGCCGATGTTTTAAAGTATTGGAATAAAGAAGTTTTTTTAACCGGTGAGTGCCATCCGTTCCTTTTAATTTTTGTATCTATTGTGACTATTTTCTTTGGAGTGACACCCCGGCTCATGGAGCACTTACTGCTGTATATACGCTTGCAGCATCAGTTCATGCAATTACCTGTGCACTGAGTGGGCTTCTCCGCTGTGCGGATTAATACTTTGTTGTATCTTAATATATACTTACGGTACCTCGTAATGTCTTCACATCCTGTTCCATCCAGATGTGTCCGTATCCCAGAATTCCATGTGGCGGAGGTTCATCGACTACCATATTGGGACATCTAAGTGATGGATGTCTCAATATGGAAACTGCTGGTGGTACCAGCCTCTTGCGCGGTACCACCAGCGGAACACAGTCGCACCACACACACACACATACTGTATACGCCGTATGCACTACACACACACTGTATACACCGTAGTCACCACACACACACTGTATACACCATACACAGCCTCTTGCGTGGTACCACCAGCGGAAAACAGTCGCGAACACGCCGCCACCGGGATTAGCTGAATGATTCACTGACCGCCACCATCTTTGTACAGGAGGAGTACATGCACAGTTTTAATGTGACCGCCACTATCTGTCTGCACAAAGATGGCGGCGGTCTGAATTATTATTATTTACTTTGGAGGGCCGCACAGCCCTCCATGTGCTCGCCAGAGGTAGCCTGACTGCCATTAGTTACCGAGATGAGATCCTCAGACCCCTTGTTAGACCATAAGCTGGTGCGGTTGGCCCTGGGTTCCTTCTAATGCAGAACAATGCCAGACCTCATGTGGCTGGAGTGTGTCAGCAGTTCCTGCAAGATGAAAGCATTGAAACTATGGACTGGCCCGCTTGTTCCCCAGACCTAAATCCGATTGAACACATCTGGGACATCATGTCTCGCACCATCCACTAACGTCACGCTGCACCACAGACTGCCAGCAGTTGGCGGATGCTTTAGTCCAGGTCTGGGAGGAGATCCCTCAGGAGACCATCCACCGTCTCATCAGGAGCTTGCCAAGGCATTGTAGGGAAGTCATACAGGCATGTGGAGGCCCCACACACTACTGAGCATCATTTCCTTGTCTTGAGGCATTTTAACTGAAGTTGGATCAGCCTGTAACTTCATTTTCCATTTTGATTTTGAGCATCATTCCAACTCCAGACCTCCGTGGGATATTAGTTGTGATTTACGTTGATAATTTTCAGGTTTTATTGTTCTCAACACATTCCAATATGTAATGAATAAAGATTTACAACTGGAATATTTCATTCAGTGATATCTAGGATGTGGGGTGTTAGTGTTTGCTTTATTTTTTTGAGCAGTGTATATTGTAGCGATCTATCAGTCAATATATAGATCCATTATGATCTGTTAATTAAATTGACAAATAATTTACTGGCTGACGGAATGTTACAATAATAATAAAAAGATGTCTATACGCTCTTAGCCATAAACTATTTGGGTGTCTCCTACGCGTCTTAAAAATCAATGACTCAATCAATGAATCAATATACAGGGTTGGCCATTTATATGGATACACCTAAATAAAATGGGAATGGTTGGTGATATCAACTTCCTGTTTGCGACATATTAGTACATGGAAGGGGGAAACCTTATCAAGATTGGTGGTGACCATGGCGACCTTTTTGAAGTCGGACATTTTGGATCCAACTTTATTTTTTCCAATGGGAAGAGGGACATATGACACAACAAACTTATTGAGAATTTCACAAGAAAAACAATGGTGTGCTTGGTTTTAACATAACTTTATTCTTTCATGAGTTATTTGCAAGTTTCTCTTTGTTTACAACCATTGATATGTCGCAGAGGTTAAAATATGAGGAGCGGATAGAAATTGTGTTGATGTCTGGTGAACACAGTACCCGGGTCATTACAGCAGTTTTCAATACAAGACACCCTACGAGACCACCCATATCCCATGCTAGTTAGTGAACTGCTTGCCAAATTTCGTGAAACAGGTTTAGTGTTGGATTTGCCAAAATGTGGATGCAAGAAAACTGTTATTAATGAAGAAACATCAGTGGCTGTCCTAGCTTCATTCAGCAAGAGCCCACAGTGTAGCACTCGCCGCATGCCACTGGAGAGTAGCATCAGTCGAACATCCCTTCGGCGAATATTAGCTACTCACAAATGGCACCCTTACAAAATCCAGCTGCTGCACCATCTCAACGAGGATGACCCAGATCGGCGAGCTGAATTTGCAGAATGGGCAAAACAAAAATTGGAACATGACGCTCAGTTTACACAAAACATTATGTTCAGTGATGAGGCAAAACTTTTTTGTGAATGGTGAATTTAAAAAACAAAACCACCGCTATTGGTCTGACACTAAACCACAGTGGACAGATCCCTTCAAGACTGTTGGAACACAAAAATTAATGGTATGGTGTGGTATATGAGGTACAAAGATAGTGGGGCCCTTCTTCATCAATGGAAACCTCAATGCGACTGGATATCTGAAATTGCTACATGATGATGTGTTGCCCTCATTATGCACTGAAGATGGCACGTTACCTGAGTTTTTCCAGCAAGATGATGCATCACCACATTATGGGTGTCAAGTCCGAGCTTTCCTACATGAACAGTTTCCTGGAAAGTGGATTGGTCATTGAGGGCCAGTTAAATGGCCACCAAGGTCTTCCATTCTGACCCCATTAGACTTTTATCTTTGCGGTCATCTGAAGGCAATTGTTTATGCTGTGAAGATAAGAGATGTGCAGCATCTAAAACAATGGATACTGGAAGCCTGTGCTAGCATTTCTTCTGCGGTGTTGCTATCAGTGTGTCAAGAGTGGGAGAAGAGGGTTGCATTGACAATCCAACACAATGGGCAGCACTTTTAACACATTTTATAAGTGGTCATAAACTTGTAAATAATTCATGAAAGAATAAAGTTACGTTCACCATTGTTTCTCTTGTGAAATTCTCAATATATTTGATGTCACAGGACCCTCTTCCCATTGGAAAAAATAAAGTTGGATCCAAAATAGCCGACTTCAAAATGGCCACCATGGTCGCCACCCATCTTGAAAAGTTTTCCCCCTCCCATATACAAATGTGCCATAAACAGGAAGTTGATATCACCAACCATTCCCATTTTATTAGGTGTATCCATATAAATGGCCCACCCTGTACATTCGATATGGGAACAAAACAACCAGACTTATAGTTTACAAGGGACAATAGTCAGGGAACCCATTTCTGTTTGTAACATATTCTACATTTACGTTTATTGGAATATAGTGGATCACAGCTGTAATAACTACACTACTGCTTTAGCTGTGATCCAAACTACAAGTGCTTCTCACTAAATTAGGATATCAACAAAAAGTTAATTTTATTTCAGTTCTTCAATACAAAAAGTGAATCTCCTATATTATATAGAGTCATTACAAACAGAATGATCTATTTAACATGTTTATTTCTGTTGTTGCTGATAATTATGGCTTACAGCCAATAAAAACCCAAAAGTCATTATCTCAGTAAATTAGAATAATTAACAAAAAAACACCTGCAACGGCTTCCTAAGCATTTTAAAAGGTCCCTTAATCTGTTTTAGTAGGCTCTATAATCATGGGGGAGATTGCTGACTTGACAGATGTCCAGAAGGCAGTCATCAACACACTCCACAAGGAGGGTAAGCCACAAAAGGTCATTGCTAAAGAAGCTGGCTTTTTACAGAGTGCTGTGTCCAAGACTATTAATGGAAAGTTGAGTGGAACAAAAAGTATGGTAGAAAAAGGTGCACAAGCAACCTGGATAACCGCGGCCTTGAAAGAATTAAGAAAAGGCCATTCAAAAATGTTGAGGATATTCACAAAATTTTGAGGATATTCACTAAAATAAACTAACGTTTTGATGATATTCTAATTTAGTGAGGACTTGTACATCCTTAGTTTATGTATGTGAATCTACAATTTTTGAAACAAAAATGTTTTGTGGAATTTCTCCCGAGTGCCAGATAGTCCATATGTCAGGGAAAACCACTGTTTTGGAGCACAGCAGGACTCAGAAAGAAGGAGCGCCAACTGACTTTGGGAGTGCAAAATTGGCTGTCAACATTAGCAGACGCCATGTTGTTTTGGAGATCCCTTGATGTGCCTAAACAGTTGGAAACTGCCCACAAGTACACCATTTTGTAAACTAGGTAACATATCTAGATGTGTGGTGAGCACCTAGAACTCCCCGGGGCTTCCCAGACGTTTATAACGTAAAGCCATGAAAATAAAAAAAAATCAAATTTTTCGCACGAAAATCTTTTTAGCCACCCAATTTTTTTTTCACTATGGTATCCGGAGAAAATGGAATCCAAAATTTGTTGTGCAATTTGAAAGTATGTTGATACCTTATATGTGGTAGAAAATCACTGTTTCGGTGCATGGCAGGGCTCAAAAGAGAGGGAGCACCATTTGACTTTTTGAACACAAAAATGGCTGGAATCATGAGTGGAAACCATGTCGTGTTTGGAGAGACTGCGAAATGCCTAAAAAGTGAAAATACCCCACAAAAGAATGCTTTTTGGAAACTAGACCCCTCATGGAATGTATCTAGCTGTATGGTGAGCTCCTTGAACCCCCAGGTGTTTCACAAAAGTTTCTAAAAATAAAGCCATGAAGTTAAAAAAAAAAATTTTCCGCTTGTAAATGTTCTTTTGGTCCCAATTCTTTATTTTCACAAGGTTAACAATTTTTTGTGCAATTTCTTCTTAGTGCACCATTACCCCATATGTGGTCGAAAACTACTTTTGAGACACAACGCAAAACTCAAAACGCAAGAAGCGTCATATTGGAATTCAGGCTTAGCTAGAATGGTTTGCCAATTGATAAAATTGGGCTGTCAAGAAAGAATAATTACATTTTTACTGCTAAAATGGACCTCTCAGTTTGCTGTGCAATTTCTCCCAACTGCATGTAATCAGGAACTACTTTTCAGGCACAGTCCAAAGCTCAGAAGGGATGGAGAGGCCATATTACAGTGCAGATTTTACGGTTATGGTTTTCTGGTGCTAAGACCCACTCAGAGTGCCCTTGAAGTGAACCCTCTATAAGTGGCCAGATTTTTTTTACAAACAATACCTCTCAATGAATTAATGTAGATAAGCACTGATCATATTGACATCACAGATCTGTCACAGAATTTTATGCCATTGGGCAGTAAAGAAAAAATAATTACATTTTTACCACAAACATTTAGTTTTAGCCCCAGATATTACATTTTCACACTGGGAAATGGGTAAAAATGTCACCAAAATTTGTAACACAATTTCTGCTGAATGTGACAACACCCCATATGTGGATGTACAGTACTGCTTAGCCATACAGTGAGATCCATGATGGATGGAGCGTTATTTGCCTTCTGGAGGGCAGATTTTCTTAAAACAGTTTTCGGACTCCATTCACAAAGTCTCTAAGTGCTACAAGAGCAGAACACCCACCTTGAATCACCCCCATTCGGAAATTATACACTTGCCAAACATGTGGATGCTAAATGTTGTTTAGTCACATTGTGGAGCTCCGAAGTGATCGAGCAGTTGGATTTGGGAGTGCAGAATAAACTGAATTTCTTTTGGGGGTGAGGAACCATGGTGCTTTTCTAGAGCCTTTGTACTTCCAGTAGCATAGAAGCCCCCTATATTTCCACTGACAGATGACAGACCTGAGACTTGCTTTTTCTGTGGATTGAGTTGAATTTTATATTGGGAACATGTTGCATAGCAGTTTGAATTGCATTTATCATGTGCTCTACAAAGAGCACTTACGGTAAATTGAGGCTTCCATCTAAACCTCCAAATAACATGATTTAGATGAAGGCCCTGAGGCATCCATTCAATAGAATGAGGCAGTGTACTATAAGTGCACAAAACTGTGGTTGACAGCACTTTCATGCACGCCTAAGAAAATGGACACAGCCGTATTATAAGACAGTGTCTACAATGCCTCCATCTGCCTCATTTTAGGGTATCTTCCGCTGGGGGTTCTGTGTGAATCACGTATTTCAGAGATTTACACGGGAACCCTGGTGTAAGAGCTCAGTGTAGCATGCAAGATAATGTGAGCTGAGCCTTACTGTGATCTTTGGGAGGAAGAATTAAAAAATCAACAGCAATTTAATTGCAGAATTGGTTTTATTTATTTTTTATGTCATTCCCCATGCTTTATAAGTGATTAGATGACTTTATTCTTCGAGTTGGTGCAATTAAAGCGATACCAGAGGTTTATAATTTTTTGTTTGGCTCCAGTCACACACTCAATATTGTGGAAGGTTGGCTCATTTAGCTGCTCCTCAAGGTAGACACAGGCACATGTGCGGTTAACATTTCTGGGTGGTTTATTGCATCATAAAACCAAAACCCAAAATGGTAACAGAAAAACAGCCTTTCTGGCTTAAATGGAAATAAAAAGTTCATACACAGTCCTGCCCAGTACTTCTGGGACATCACATATAGCATCTCTCTCATGACCTTCAGTATGAAGATTTCTTGCCTCCACACAACACAGATAGAGAAAAAACTGGCTGGACATTTATTTTACCAGCCATACCCTTGAGGTGGAGATATGGTGAGTGGCATACCGCCCATCCCTTACCTACTCACCTAAAACCCACCCAAAACATGGCTGCTTAACCCCTTCAGCACATAGCATGCTGAAAATAAACGTATGGGTTTCTAGATCAAGGAGGAAAGCAATCTCGGTAACACATATCTCCCCTCACATACAGTGCTAATTACCATTTCACAATATCTATCTATCTATCTATCTATCTATCTATCTATCTATCTATCTATCTATCTATCTATCTATCGTCCAAAAAATGAAGGCAGCACTCCAATAGAAAAAAAGAAAGTGATTTATTGGCCCATGTGCGACGTTTCAGTCCAGGGTGTGGACCTTTCTCAGGCTTGAGAAAGGTCCACATCCTGGACTGAAACGTCGCACATGGGCCAATAAATCACTTTCCGTTTTTCTATTGGAGTGCTGCCTTCATTTTTTGGACTATAGTATGAGGTTTTGGTATATACCTGGAAGGATTTTTTGCACCCTTTGTTTTCTTTTGGTGCTGCTTTTTGTTTTCTTTCTCTATATCTATCAATCTCTCTCTCTCTCTCTATATATATATATATATACAGTTAGGGCCAGAAATATTTGGACAGTGACACAATTTTCGCGAGTTGGGCTCTGCATGCCACCACATTGGATTTGAAATGAAACCTCTACAACAGAATTCAAGTGCAGATTGTAACGTTTAATTTGAAGGGTTGAACAAAAATATCTGATAGAAAATGTAGGAATTGTATACATTTCTTTACAAACACTCCACATTTTAGGAGGTCAAAAGTAATTGGACAAATAAACATAACCCAAACAAAATATTTTTATTTTCAATATTTTGTTGCAAATTCTTTGGAGGCAATCACTGCCTTAAGTCTGGAACCCATGGACATCACCAAACGCTGGGTTTCCTCCTTCTTAATGCTTTGCCAGGCCTTTACAGCCGCAGCCTTCAGGTCTTGCTTGTTTGTGGGTCTTTCCGTCTTAAGTCTGGATTTGAGCAAGTGAAATGCATGCTCAATTGGGTTTAGATCTGGAGATTGACTTGGCCATTGCAGAATGTTCCACTTTTTGGCACTCATGAACTCCTGGCTAGCTTTGGCTGTATGCTTGGGGTCATTGTCCATCTGTACTATGAAGCGCCGTCCAATCAACTTTGCAGCATTTGGCTGAATCTGGGCTGAAAGTATATCCCGGTACACTTCAGAATTCATCCGGCTACTCTTGTCTGCTCTTATGTCATTAATAAACACAACTGACCCAGTGCCATTGAAAGCCATGCATGCCCATGCCATCACGTTGCCTCCACCATGTTTTACAGAGGATGTGGTGTGCCTTGGATCATGTGCCGTTCCCTTTCTTCTCCAAACTTTTTTTTTCCCATCATTCTGGTACAGGTTGATCTTTGTCTCATCTGTCCATAGAATACTTTTCCAGAACTGAGCTGGCTTCTTGAGATGTTTTTCTGCAAATTTAACTCTGGCCTGTCTATTTTTGGTATTGATGAATGGTTTGCATCTAGATGTGAACCCTTTGTATTTACTGTCATGGAGTCTTCTCTTTACTGTTGACTTAGAGACAGATACACCTACTTCACTGAGAGTGTTCTGGACTTCAGTTGATGTTGTGAACGGGTTCTTCTTCACCAAATTAAGTATGCGGCGATCATCCACCACTGTTGTCATCCGTGGACGCCCAGGCCTTTTTGAGTTCCCAAGCTCACCAGTCAATTCCTTTTTTCTCAGAATGTACCCAACTGTTGATTTTGCTACTCCAAGCATGTCTGCTATCTCTCTGATGGATTTTTTCTTTTTTTTCAGCCTCAGGATGTTCTGCTTCACCTCAATTGAGAGTTCCTTTGACCGCATGTTGTCTGCTCACAGCAACAGCTTCCAAATGCAAAACCACACACCTGGAATCCACCCCTGACCTTTTAACTACTTCATTGATTACAGGTTAACGAGGGAGACGCCTTCAGAGTTAATTGCAGCCCTTAGAGTCCATTGTCCAATTACTTTTGGTCCCTTGAAAAAGAGGACGCTATGCATTACAGAGCTATGATTCCTAAACCCTTTCTCCGACTTGGATGTGGAAACTATCATATTGCAGCTGGGAGTGTGCAATTTCTATTGTTACCCTTGGGAAAATACAAAACTGGGGGTTAAAAAATAATTTTTGTGGAAAAAAATAATTTTTATTTTCACGGCTCTGCGCTATAAACTGTAGTGAAACACTTGGGGGTGTAAAGTTCTCACAACACATCTAGATAAGTTCCTTGGGGGGTCTAGTTTCCAATATATGGTCACTTGTGGGGGTTTCTACTGTTTAGGTACATCAGGGGCTCTGCAAATGCAACGTGACGCCTGTAGACCAATCCATCTAAGTCTGCATTCCAAACAGCGCGCCTTCCCTTCCGAGCTCTGTTATGCGCCCAAACGGTGGTTCCCCCCACATATAGGGTATCAGCGTACTCAGGACAAATTGGACAACAACGTTTGTTGTAGAAGCGCCACTGCAGCACGAAATGGCTATCGTCCATTCGACTCCTGCTCCCATCCTCCCGATGCCGATGTTTTAAAGTATTGGAATAAAGAAGTTTTTTTAACCGGTGAGTGCCATCCGTTCCTTTTAATTTTTGTATCTATTGTGACTATTTTCTTTGGAGTGACACCCCGGCTCATGGAGCACTTACTGCTGTATATACGCTTGCAGCATCAGTTCATGCAATTACCTGTGCACTGAGTGGGCTTCTCCGCTGTGCGGATTAATACTTTGTTGTATCTTAATATATACTTACGGTACCTCGTAATGTCTTCACATCCTGTTCCATCCAGATGTGTCCGTATCCCAGAATTCCATGTGGCGGAGGTTCATCGACTACCATATTGGGACATCTAAGTGATGGATGTCTCAATATGGAAACTGCTGGTGGTACCAGCCTTCTGCGCGGTACCACCAGCGGAACACAGTCGCACCACACACACACACATACTGTATACGCCGTATGCACTACACACACACTGTATACACCGTAGTCACCACACACACACTGTATACACCATACACAGCCTCTTGCGTGGTACCACCAGCGGAAAACAGTCGCGAACACGCCGCCACCGGGATTAGCTGAATGATTCACTGACCGCCACCATCTTTGTACAGGAGGAGTACATGCACAGTTTTAATGTGACCGCCACTATCTGTCTGCACAAAGATGGCGGCGGTCTGAATTATTATTATTTACTTTGGAGGGCCGCACAGCCCTCCATGTGCTCGCCAGAGGTAGCCTGACTGCCATTAGTTACCGAGATGAGATCCTCAGACCCCTTGTTAGACCATAAGCTGGTGCGGTTGGCCCTGGGTTCCTTCTAATGCAGAACAATGCCAGACCTCATGTGGCTGGAGTGTGTCAGCAGTTCCTGCAAGATGAAAGCATTGAAACTATGGACTGGCCCGCTTGTTCCCCAGACCTAAATCCGATTGAACACATCTGGGACATCATGTCTCGCACCATCCACTAACGTCACGCTGCACCACAGACTGCCAGCAGTTGGCGGATGCTTTAGTCCAGGTCTGGGAGGAGATCCCTCAGGAGACCATCCACCGTCTCATCAGGAGCTTGCCAAGGCATTGTAGGGAAGTCATACAGGCATGTGGAGGCCCCACACACTACTGAGCATAATTTCCTTGTCTTGAGGCATTTTAACTGAAGTTGGATCAGCCTGTAACTTCATTTTCCATTTTGATTTTGAGCATCATTCCAACTCCAGACCTCCGTGGGATATTAGTTGTGATTTACGTTGATAATTTTCAGGTTTTATTGTTCTCAACACATTCCAATATGTAATGAATAAAGATTTACAACTGGAATATTTCATTCAGTGATATCTAGGATGTGGGGTGTTAGTGTTTGCTTTATTTTTTTGAGCAGTGTATATTGTAGCGATCTATCAGTCAATATATAGATCCATTATGATCTGTTAATTAAATTGATAAATAATTTACTGGCTGACGGAATGTTACAATAATAATAAAAAGATGTCTATACGCTCTTAGCCATAAACTATTTGGGTGTCTCCTACGCGTCTTAAAAATCAATGACTCAATCAATGAATCAATATACAGGGTTGGCCATTTATATGGATACACCTAAATAAAATGGGAATGGTTGGTGATATCAACTTCCTGTTTGCGACATATTAGTACATGGTAGGGGGAAACCTTATCAAGATTGGTGGTGACCATGGCGACCTTTTTGAAGTCGGACATTTTGGATCCAACTTTATTTTTTCCAATGGGAAGAGGGACATATGACACAACAAACTTATTGAGAATTTCACAAGAAAAACAATGGTGTGCTTGGTTTTAACATAACTTTATTCTTTCATGAGTTATTTGCAAGTTTCTCTTTGTTTACAACCATTGATATGTCGCAGAGGTTAAAATATGAGGAGCGGATAGAAATTGTGTTGATGTCTGGTGAACACAGTACCCGGGTCATTACAGCAGTTTTCAATACAAGACACCCTACGAGACCACCCATATCCCATGCTAGTTAGTGAACTGCTTGACAAATTTCGTGAAACAGGTTTAGTGTTGGATTTGCCAAAATGTGGATGCAAGAAAACTGTTATTAATGAAGAAACATCAGTGGCTGTCCTAGCTTCATTCAGCAAGAGCCCACAGTGTAGCACTCGCCGCATGCCACTGGAGAGTAGCATCAGTCGAACATCCCTTCGGCGAATATTAGCTACTCACAAATGGCACCCTTACAAAATCCAGCTGCTGCACCATCTCAACGAGGATGACCCAGATCGGCGAGCTGAATTTGCAGAATGGGCAAAACAAAAATTGGAACATGACGCTCAGTTTACACAAAACATTATGTTCAGTGATGAGGCAAAACTTTTTTGTGAATGGTGAATTTAAAAAACAAAACCACCGCTATTGGTCTGACACTAAACCACAGTGGACAGATCCCTTCAAGACTGTTGGAACACAAAAATTAATGGTATGGTGTGGTATATGAGGTACAAAGATAGTGGGGCCCTTCTTCATCAATGGAAACCTCAATGCGACTGGATATCTGAAATTGCTACATGATGATGTGTTGCCCTCATTATGCACTGAAGATGGCACGTTACCTGAGTTTTTCCAGCAAGATGATGCATCACCACATTATGGGTGTCAAGTCCGAGCTTTCCTACATGAACAGTTTCCTGGAAAGTGGATTGGTCATTGAGGGCCAGTTAAATGGCCACCAAGGTCTTCCATTCTGACCCCATTAGACTTTTATCTTTGCGGTCATCTGAAGGCAATTGTTTATGCTGTGAAGATAAGAGATGTGCAGCATCTAAAAAAACGGATACTGGAAGCCTGTGCTAGCATTTCTTCTGCGGTGTTGCTATCAGTGTGTCAAGAGTGGGAGAAGAGGGTTGCATTGACAATCCAACACAATGGGCAGCACTTTTAACACATTTTATAAGTGGTCATAAACTTGTAAATAATTCATGAAAGAATAAAGTTACGTTCACCATTGTTTCTCTTGTGAAATTCTCAATATATTTGATGTCACAGGACCCTCTTCCCATTGGAAAAAATAAAGTTGGATCCAAAATAGCCGACTTCAAAATGGCCACCATGGTCGCCACCCATCTTGAAAAGTTTTCCCCCTCCCATATACAAATGTGCCATAAACAGGAAGTTGATATCACCAACCATTCCCATTTTATTAGGTGTATCCATATAAATGGCCCACCCTGTACATTCGATATGGGAACAAAACAACCAGACTTATAGTTTACAAGGGACAATAGTCAGGGAACCCATTTCTGTTTGTAACATATTCTACATTTACGTTTATCGGAATATAGTGGATCACAGCTGTAATAACTACACTACTGCTTTAGCTGTGATCCAAACTACAAGTGCTTCTCACTAAATTAGGATATCAACAAAAAGTTAATTTTATTTCAGTTCTTCAATACAAAAAGTGAATCTCCTATATTATATAGAGTCATTACAAACAGAATGATCTATTTAACATGTTTATTTCTGTTGTTGCTGATAATTATGGCTTACAGCCAATAAAAACCCAAAAGTCATTATCTCAGTAAATTAGAATAATTAACAAAAAAACACCTGCAACGGCTTCCTAAGCATTTTAAAAGGTCCCTTAATCTGTTTTAGTAGGCTCTATAATCATGGGGGAGATTGCTGACTTGACAGATGTCCAGAAGGCAGTCATCAACACACTCCACAAGGAGGGTAAGCCACAAAAGGTCATTGCTAAAGAAGCTGGCTTTTTACAGAGTGCTGTGTCCAAGACTATTAATGGAAAGTTGAGTGGAACAAAAAGTATGGTAGAAAAAGGTGCACAAGCAACCTGGATAACCGCGGCCTTGAAAGAATTAAGAAAAGGCCATTCAAAAATTTTGAGGATATTCACAAAATTTTGAGGATATTCACTAAAATAAACTAACGTTTTGATGATATTCTAATTTAGTGAGGACTTGTACATCCTTAGTTTATGTATGTGAATCTACAATTTTTGAAACAAAAATGTTTTGTGGAATTTCTCCCGAGTGCCAGATAGTCCATATGTCAGGGAAAACCACTGTTTTGGAGCACAGCAGGACTCAGAAAGAAGGAGCGCCAACTGACTTTGGGAGTGCAAAATTGGCTGTCAACATTAGCAGACGCCATGTTGTTTTGGAGATCCCTTGATGTGCCTAAACAGTTGGAAACTGCCCACAAGTAACACCATTTTGTAAACTAGGTAACATATCTAGATGTGTGGTGAGCACCTAGAACTCCCCGGGGCTTCCCAGACGTTTATAACGTAAAGCCATGAAAATAAAAAAAAATCAAATTTTTCGCACGAAAATCTTTTTAGCCACCCAATTTTTTTTTCACTATGGTATCCGGAGAAAATGGAATCCAAAATTTGTTGTGCAATTTGAAAGTATGTTGATACCTTATATGTGGTAGAAAATCACTGTTTCGGTGCATGGCAGGGCTCAAAAGAGAGGGAGCACCATTTGACTTTTTGAACGCAAAAATGGCTGGAATCATGAGTGGAAACCATGTCGTGTTTGGAGAGACTGCGAAATGCCTAAAAAGTGAAAATACCCCACAAAAGAATGCTTTTTGGAAACTAGACCCCTCATGGAATGTATCTAGCTGTATGGTGAGCTCCTTGAACCCCCAGGTGTTTCACAAAAGTTTCTAAAAATAAAGCCATGAAGTTAAAAAAAAAATTTTTCCGCTTGTAAATGTTCTTTTGGTCCCAATTCTTTATTTTCACAAGGTTAACAATTTTTTGTGCAATTTCTTCTTAGTGCACCATTACCCCATATGTGGTCGAAAACTACTTTTGAGACACAACGCAAAACTCAAAACGCAAGAAGCGTCATATTGGAATTCAGGCTTAGCTAGAATGGTTTGCCAATTGATAAAATTGGGCTGTCAAGAAAGAATAATTAAATTTTTACTGCTAAAATGGACCTCTCAGTTTGCTGTGCAATTTCTCCCAACTGCATGTAATCAGGAACTACTTTTCAGGCACAGTCCAAAGCTCAGAAGGGATGGAGAGGCCATATTACAGTGCAGATTTTACGGTTATGGTTTTCTGGTGCTAAGACCCACTCAGAGTGCCCTTGAAGTGAACCCTCTATAAGTGGCCAGATTTTTTTTACAAACAATACCTCTCAATGAATTAATGTAGATAAGCACTGATCATATTGACATCACAGATCTGTCACAGAATTTTATGCCATTGGGCAGTAAAGAAAAAATAATTACATTTTTACCACAAACATTTAGTTTTAGCCCCAGATATTACATTTTCACACTGGGAAATGGGTAAAAATGTCACCAAAATTTGTAACACAATTTCTGCTGAATGTGACAACACCCCATATGTGGATGTACAGTACTGCTTAGCCATACAGTGAGATCCATGATGGATGGAGCGTTATTTGCCTTCTGGAGGGCAGATTTTCTTAAAACAGTTTTCGGACTCCATTCACAAAGTCTCTAAGTGCTACAAGAGCAGAACACCCACCTTGAATCACCCCCATTCGGAAATTATACACTTGCCAAACATGTGGATGCTAAATGTTGTTTAGTCACATTGTGGAGCTCCGAAGGGATCGAGCAGTTGGATTTGGGAGTGCAGAATAAACTGAATTTCTTTTGGGGGTGAGGAACCATGGTGCTTTTCTAGAGCCTTTGTACTTCCAGTAGCATAGAAGCCCCCTATATTTCCACTGACAGATGACAGACCTGAGACTTGCTTTTTCTGTGGATTGAGTTGAATTTTATATTGGGAACATGTTGCATAGCAGTTTGAATTGCATTTATCATGTGCTCTACAAAGAGCACTTACGGTAAATTGAGGCTTCCATCTAAACCTCCAAATAACATGATTTAGATGAAGGCCCTGAGGCATCCATTCAATAGAATGAGGCAGTGTACTATAAGTGCACAAAACTGTGGTTGACAGCACTTTCATGCACGCCTAAGAAAATGGACACAGCCGTATTATAAGACAGTGTCTACAATGCCTCCATCTGCCTCATTTTAGGGTATCTTCCGCTGGGGGTTCTGTGTGAATCACGTATTTCAGAGATTTACACGGGAACCCTGGTGTAAGAGCTCAGTGTAGCATGCAAGATAATGTGAGCCAAGCCTTACTGTGATCTTTGGGAGGAAGAATTAAAAAATCAACAGCAATTTAATTGCAGAATTGGTTTTATTTATTTTTTATGTCATTCCCCATGCTTTATAAGTGATTAGATGACTTTATTCTTCGAGTTGGTGCAATTAAAGCGATACCAGAGGTTTATAATTTTTTGTTTGGCTCCAGTCACACACTCAATATTGTGGAAGGTTGGCTCATTTAGCTGCTCCTCAAGGTAGACACAGGCACATGTGCGGTTAACATTTCTGGGTGGTTTATTGCATCATAAAACCAAAACCCAAAATGGTAACAGAAAAACAGCCTTTCTGGCTTAAATGGAAATAAAAAGTTCATACACAGTCCTGCTTCTGGGACATCACATATAGCATCTCTCTCATGACCTTCAGTATGAAGATTTCTTGCCTCCACACAACACAGATAGAGAAAAAACTGGCTGGACATTTATTTTACCAGCCATACCCTTGAGGTGGAGATATGGTGAGTGGCATACCGCCCATCCCTTACCTACTCACCTAAAACCCACCCAAAACATGGCTGCTTAACCCCTTCAGCACATAGCATGCTGAAAATAAACGTATGGGTTTCTAGATCAAGGAGGAAAGCAATCTCGGTAACACATATCTCCCCTCACATACAGTGCTAATTACCATTTCACAATATCTATCTATCTATCTATCTATCTATCTATCTATCTATCTATCTATCTATCTATCTATCGTCCAAAAAATGAAGACAGCACTCCAATAGAAAAAAAGAAAGTGATTTATTGGCCCATGTGCGACGTTTCAGTCCAGGGTGTGGACCTTTCTCAGGCTTGAGAAAGGTCCACATCCTGGACTGAAACGTCGCACATGGGCCAATAAATCACTTTCCGTTTTTCTATTGGAGTGCTGCCTTCATTTTTTGGACTATAGTATGAGGTTTTGGTATATACCTGGAAGGATTTTTTGCACCCTTTGTTTTCTTTTGGTGCTGCTTTTTGTTTTCTTTTTCTATATCTATCAATCTCTCTCTCTCTCTCTCTCTCTCTTTATATATATACTGTATATACATACAGTACAGACCAAAAGTTTGGACACACCTTCTCATTTTAATATTTTTCTGTATTTTCATGACTATGAAAATTCTACATTCACACTGAAGGCATCAAAACTATCAATTTACACATGTGGAATTATATACTTAACGCAAAAGTGTGAAACAACTACAATTATGTCTTATATTCTTGGTGCTTCAAAGTAGCCACCTTTTGCTTTGATGACTGCTATGAACACTCTTGGCATTCTCTTGATGAGCTTCAAGAGGTAGTCACTGGGAATGGTCTTCCAACAATCTTGAAGGAGTTCCCAGAGATGCTTAGCACTCGTTGGCCCTTTTTTTTGCCTTCACTCTGCGGTCCAGCTCACCACAAACCATCTCAATTGGGTTCAGGTCTGGTGACTGTGGAGGCCAGGTCAATCGCTCTCAATCGCAGCATGTAGGGAGGTTGAACAGTCAAGGGTGATGGTGGCACCATCCCTGGCTGTTAGTGCTGGAGCTTGGCCACTAGCAGCACAGAGCTCCTGCTGTAATTGGGCACGAGGTGCTCATCTTTCAGCACCTCCTACACAATCATGCTGTGATTGGTCTGTCAGTACTTTTTTAAGCTACCTAGAAAACTATGATCCATGAGCCATGTGTGCCACTTAACCCAAGATCGTCACACATCAAGTAAGGAAAATGCATTGAAAAGTATAATAGCAACTTGATTGCAAAAACACAGACAGGAGACAATGGTTTGGTTATCCTCTTTACTAGTGTTGAGCCACCCCCCTAGTGTTCGAGTTTGGTTCGGTTCGTCGAATTGGGGCATGTTCGACGAATACCGTCGAACCCCATTGAAACAAATGGCAGGCAAACACAAACACATACAAACACATAGAAAACACATAGAAAACACCTTAAAAGGAGTCCAAAAGCTGACAAACTGCTCAGAAGACACAACAAAGAAATGGAAAAGTCACAAGTACACATAGTCATGCGAAAATAAAAGAGGTGGAGGAATAAAAGAGATGGAGGAGTAAAACTTCCACCTGATGAAGACGGTTTAACCGTTGAAATGCGTTATGGTTCAACACTAAAATCCTTGTTTTGGTCTCATTTCCAGCACTCCTTGGACCGTTATTACTATTTACTGCTAAAAGGAGGAGGAGACACAGATATAGGCATGCCATGCCCTTCTAAAATCAAGAAAGGCTGGAGTAAAAATCTAAAATCAGCCTACCAACACCCAGACAACGTGACAAAATTTTTAAAAAAAGAAATATCTTTAGGTAGAATGGTGGCGGGTCCATTCAGAACACTTTCCTTAGAAGACGTAGTGGTACCCCCGTTGAGAGTTGTGCCAAAAAATGAACCCAATACATTCAGACTAATCCACCATTTGTCATGTCCAAGGGGCAGGTCAGTAAACTACAACATCGACACGGAACCAAGTACAGTACTATATACTGTACCTCCTTTGACGAGGCAATCAGGCGGGTCAAGAAGTCGGGAAGGAGCACCCTAATGGCCAAAACAGACATTGAGGGAGTGTTCCGGTTACTACCTGTGTCTCTGAATAGTGTCCGCCTATTGGGCTGCTTCAGTGAAGGAGCATACTACATAGATCACTGTTTGCCCATGGGATGCCCCATATCCTGCTCACTATTTGAGGTGTTTAGTTGCTACCTCAAATGGGACGTCTGTTGTGAATTCTGTTGTCGGGCTCCCTCCTGTGGTCATGAATGGTACTTCGGCTGGTTCTGTCCATGGACTTTCTCTGGTGGCTGTGGGTGTTTCTGAGTTTCCTTCCTCAGGTGACGAGGTTAATTCGTTAGCTGGCTGCTCTATTTAACTCCACTTAGATCTTTGCTCCATGCCACCTGTCAATGTTCCAGTATTGGTCTAGTTCACTCCTGGATCGTTCTTGTGACCTGTCTTCCCAGCAGAAGCTAAGTGACTGCTTGTTTTTCTCTGGCTTGCTATTTTTCTGTCCAGCTTGCTATTTTGATTGTTGTCTTGCTTGCTGGAAGCTCTGGGACGCAGAGGGAGCGCCTCCGCACCGTGAGTCGGTGCGGAGGGTCTTTTTGCGCCCTCTGCGTGGTCTTTTTGTAGGTTTTTGTGCTGACCGCAAAGCTACCTTTCCTATCCTCAGTCTGTTCAGTAAGTCGGGCCTCACTTTGCTTAATCTATTTCATCTCTGTGTTTGTATTTTCATCTTTACTCACAGTCATTATATGTGGGGGGCTGCCTTTTCCTTTGGGGAATTTCTCTGAGGCAAGGTAGGCTTTATTTTTCTATCTTTAGGGCTAGCTAGTTCCTTAGGCTGTGCCGAGTTGCATAGGGAGCGTTAGGAGCAATCCACGGCTATTTCTAGTGTGGTTGATAGGATTAGGGATTGCGGTCAGCAGAGTTCCCACGTCCCAGAGCTCGTCCTATATTATCAGTAACTATCAGGTCATTCCGTGTGCTCTTAACCACCAGGTCCATTATTGTCCTGACCACCAGGTCATAACAGTACAGGTGGCCCAAAGTAATAATGCATCTCAATAAGGGATAAGAGAAGTTCTGAGACCATTTTTTTTTCTTTGCAGTGTGTTTTGTCTCTCTTTTCCCCTTTACATCTGGGTGGTTCAGAACACAGGTGTAGACATGGACATTCAAGGTCTGTCCTCTTTGATGGATAATCCCACTATAAGTGTACAAAACATTCAAGATTTTGTGGTTCAGAATCCGATGTCAGAGCCTAGGATTCCAATTCCTGATTTGTTTTTTGGTGATAGATCTAAGTTCTTGAATTTCAAAAATAATTGTAAATTGTTTCTTGCCTTGAAACCTCGCTCCTCAGGTGACCCTGTTCAACAAGTAAAGATCATTATTTCTTTGTTACGTGGTGACCCTCAAGACTGGGCATTTTCCCTTGCGCCAGGAGATCCGGCATTGCGTGATGTTGATGCGTTTTTCCTGGCGCTTGGATTGCTTCATGACGAACCTAATTCAGTGGATCAGGCAGAGAAAATCTTGCTGGCTCTGTGTCAGGGTCAGGATGAAGCGGAGATATATTGTCAGAAGTTTAGAAAGTGGTCTGTGCTCACTCAGTGGAATGAATGTGCCCTGGCAGCAATCTTCAGAAAGGGTCTCTCTGAAGCCCTTAAGGATGTCATGGTGGGATTTCCCATGCCTGTTGGTCTGAATGAGTCTATGTCTTTGCCATTCAGATCGATCGACGCTTGCGTGAGCGTAAAGCTGTGCACCATTTGGCGGTACTATCTGAGCATGGGCCTGAGCCTATGCAATGTGATAGGACTTTGACCAGAGCTGAACGGCAAGAACACAGACGTCGGAATGGGCTATGTTTTTACTGTGGTGATTCCACTCATGCTATCTCCGATTGTCCTAAGCGCACTAAGCGGTTCGCTAGGTCTGACACCATTGGTACGGTACAGTCTAAATTTCTATTGTCCGTTACTCTGATTTGTTCTTTGTCATCCTATTCTGTTATGGCATTTGTGGATTCAGGCGCTGCCCTGAATTTGATGGACTTGGAGTATGCTAGGCGCTGTGGTTTTTTCTTGGAGCCCTTGCAGTATCCTATTCCATTGAGAGGAATTGATGCTACGCCTTTGGCCAAGAATAAGCCTCAGTACTGGACCCAATTGACTATGTGCATGGCTCCTGCACATCAGGAGGATATCCGCTTTCTGGTGTTGCATAATCTGCATGATGTGGTCATTTTGGGGTTGCCATGGCTACAGGTTCATAATCCAGTATTGGACTGGAAATCTATGTCTGTGTCCAGCTGGGGTTGCCAGGGGGTACATGGTGATGTTCCATTTTTGTCTATTTCGTCTTCCACTCCTTCTGAAGTTCCAGAGTTTTTGTCGGATTATCGTGATGTATTTGATGAGCCCAAAGCCAGTGCCCTACCTCCTCATAGGGATTGCGATTGTGCAATTAATTTGATTCCTGGTAGTAAGTTTCCTAAGGGCCGATTGTTCAATTTATCTGTGCCAGAACACGCCGCTATGCGGAGTTATACAGGGTGGAGCGCGGTAATTTGCTGATTTGGGAATGAAATAAAAAAATTATGATCATTAGAAAAATTTATTTTATATTTTAATTATACTGAACAGTAATGGAATTTTTAAATTACATGGTTTTAAATAGTGTATCTGGCAAATGTCGACCTTCGCTATCCACACACTGCTGCATACGTTTTCTGAAGTTTTCATGAACTCTAACAAGCATGTCCACTGGTATTCTGCCAATTTCAGCTTCAATATTGTTCCTTAGGTCTTCCAAGGTGTTGGGACGGTTGATATACACCTTAGACTTCAGGTAACCCCAAAGGAAAAAATCGCATGGGGCTAAATCTGGTGAGCGTGCTGGCCAGTTCCCATCTCCCCTCAAAGAGATAAGCCGTCCAGGAAACATTTGCCTCAAACAATTCATGGTAACCCTCGCTGTGTGTGCAGTGGCACCATCCTGTTGGAACCATGTATCCTCTAGTTCCATTGCCTCAAGAGCCGGCTGAAAATAATCTTGTATCATAGACAAGTACCGTTCGGAGTTCACAGTTATGGCACGACCATTATCCTGAAAAAAGTAAGGACCAATGATGCCTACTCGTGATATGGCGCACCACACAGTGACGCGGTACGAATGCAGAGGTCTCTCGTGAACTTCTCTGGGGTTTGTTTCACTCCAGTAACGCATATTTTGTTTGTTTACACACCCACTGAGGTGAAAATGTGCCTCATCAGAAAAAAACACAATTGCGTCACGGGGTATCGTTGCCAACATGTCTTCACAAGAGGTCCGCCGTGTCAAATAGTCCCATGCTGACAAATGTTGGACCACGCACATTTTATACGAGTGAAAATTCAGTTCATCATGACGAATCCGGTGGAGAGAACGTCTTGAAATGCCAAGAGCAAATGATTGCTTCCGAGCAGAGCGTTTCGGAGATTGCAGTACTGCTGCTCTAACTCTCTCGATGTTTTGTGGTGTTGTAATCCTTCTCTCAGGTCCCCTTCGTACACATGACACATTCCCTGCTGTTCTGAATGCATTCACCCAATTTACAATTGATTGCCGTCCAGGAACACGTCCGCGTGGAGGAACAGCGAATTGTAAACGAAAAGCACGCTGCATTGCAATGATCGAGTGGGCATTTGAAAAATACGCTTCAACACAAAATGACCTCTCCTCACGTGTCCACTGCATGATGGCAACTGAAAGGCAGAGGAATACAAATCTCCCATCAGCCACTGTAAGCCACACCCACTCTCCCCTCTCTTCGACCGACAGTGCCGCCACAGCATGCAGTGCAAAAAAGCAAATTACCGCGCTCCACCCTGTATAAAGGAATCCTTGGAGAAAGGCCATATTCGCCCGTCGTCATCACCTTTAGGAGCAAGGTTTTTTTTGTGGCCAAGAAGGATGGTTCTTTGAGACCTTGTATTGATTACCGCCTTCTTAATAAAATTACAGTCAAATTTCAGTATCCTTTGCCGTTGCTGTCTGATTTGTTTGCTCGTATTAAAGGGTCTAGTTGGTTCACCAAGATAGATCTTCGAGGGGCGTATAATCTTGTGCGTATTAAACAAGGCGATGAATGGAAAACAGCATTTAATACGCCCGAGGGCCATTTTGAGTACCTGGTTATGCCATTCGGGCTTTCCAATGCTCCATCAGTATTTCAGTCCTTTATGCATGACATCTTCCGAGAGTACCTGGATAAATTCCTGATTGTGTATTTGGATGATATTTTGGTCTTTTCGGATGATTGGGAGTCTCATGTGAAGCAGGTCAGAATGGTGTTCCAGGTCCGTCGTGCGAATTCCTTGTTTGTGAAGGGGTCAAAGTGTCTCTTTGGAGTTCAGAAGGTTTCATTTTTGGGGTTCATTTTTTCCTCTTCTACTATCGAGATGGACCCTGTTAAAGTCCAAGCCATTTACGATTGGACTCAGCCGACATCTGTGAAGAGCCTGCAAAAGTTCCTGGGCTTTGCTAATTTTTATCGGCGCTTCATCAGTAAATTTTCTAGTGTTGCTAAACCGTTGACTGATTTGACCAAGAAGGGTGCTGATGTGGTCAATTGGTCTTCTGCAGCTGTGGAGGCTTTTCAGGAGTTGAAGCGTCATTTTTCTTCTGCCCCTGTGTTGTGCCAGCCAGATGTTTCGCTCCCGTTTCAGGTTGAGGTTGATGCTTCTGAGATTGGAGCTGGGGCTGTTTTGTCGCAAAGAAGTTCTGATGGCTCGGTGATGAAACCATGTGCTTTCTTTTCTAGAAAGTTTTCGCCTGCTGAGCGCAATTATGATGTTGGTAATCAAGAGTTGTTGGCCATGAAGTGGGCATTCGAGGAGTGGCGTCATTGGCTTGAAGGAGCCAAGCATCGCGTGGTGGTCTTGACAGATCACAAGAATTTGACTTATCTTGAGTCTACCAAACGGTTGAATCCGAGACAGGCTCGATGGTCGTTATTTTTCTCCCGTTTTGATTTTGTGGTTTCGTACCTTCCGGGCTCTAAGAATGTGAAGGCTGATGCCCTGTCAAGGAGTTTTGTGCCTGACTCTCCGGGTGTTTCTGAGCCGGCGGGTATTCTCAAAGAGGGGGTAATTTTGTCTGCCATCTCCCCTGATTTGCGGCGGGTGCTGCAAAAATTTCAGGCTGATAGACCTGACCGTTGCCCAGCAGAGAAACTGTTTGTCCCTGATAGATGGACTAGTAGAGTTATCTCTGAGATTCATTGTTCAGTGTTGGCTGGGCATCTTGGAATCTTTGGTACCAGAGATTTGGTGGCTAGATCCTTTTGGTGGCCGTCTTTGTCACGGGATGTGCGTTCTTTTGTGCAGTCCTGTGGGACTTGTGCTCGGGCTAAGCCCTGCTGTTCTCGTGCCAGTGGGTTGCTTTTGCCCTTGCCGGTCCCGAAGAGGCCCTGGACGCATATTTCTATGGATTTTATTTCAGATCTCCCCGTCTCTCAAAAGATGTCGGTCATTTGGGTGGTTTGTGATCGCTTTTCTAAGATGGTCCATTTGGTACCTTTGTCTAAATTACCTTCCTCCTCTGATTTGGTGCCATTATTTTTCCAGCATGTGGTTCGTTTACATGGTATCCCGGAGAACATCGTTTCTGACAGAGGTTCCCAGTTTGTTTCGAGGTTTTGGCGATCTTTTTGTGCTAGGATGGGCATTGATTTGTCTTTTTCCTCAGCTTTCCATCCTCAGACAAATGGCCAAACCGAACGAACTAATCAGACTTTGGAAACATATCTGAGATGCTTTGTTTCTGCTGATCAGGATGATTGGGTGTCCTTTTTGCCGTTGGCTGAGTTCGCCCTTAATAATCGGGCCAGCTCGGCTACTTTGGTTTCGCCGTTTTTCTGCAATTCTGGTTTCCATCCGCGTTTCTCTTCAGGGCAGGTTGAGTCTTCGGACTGTCCTGGTGTAGATACTGTGGTGGATAGGTTGCAGCAGATTTGGACTCATGTGGTGGACAATTTGACATTGTCCCTGGAGAAGGCTCAACGTTTCGCTAACCGCCGGCGTTGTGTGGGTCCCCGACTTCGTGTTGGGGATTTGGTTTGGTTGTCGTCTCGTTATGTTCCTATGAAGGTTTCCTCTCCTAAGTTTAAGCCTCGTTTCATTGGTCCGTATAAGATTTCTGAGGTTATCAATCCTGTGTCATTTCGTTTGGCCCTTCCTGCTTCTTTTGCCATCCATAATGTGTTCCATAGGTCGTTGTTGCGGAGATACATGGCGCCTGTGGTTCCATCCGTTGATCCTCCTGCCCCGGTGTTGGTTGAGGGGGAGTTGGAGTATGTGGTGGAGAAGATTTTGGATTCTCGTATTTCGAGACGGAAACTCCAGTACCTGGTCAAGTGGAAAGGTTATGGTCAGGAAGATAATTCCTGGGTTTTTGACTCTGATGTTCATGCTGCCGATCTGGTTCGTGCCTTTCATTTGGCTCGTCCTGGTCGGCCTGGGGGCTCTGGTGAGGGTTCGGTGACCCCTCCTCAAGGGGGGGGGGTACTGTTGTGAATTCTGTTGTCGGGCTCCCTCCTGTGGTCATGAATGGTACTTCGGCTGGTTCTGTCCATGGACTTTCTCTGGTGGCTGTGGGTGTTTCTGAGTTTCCTTCCTCAGGTGACGAGGTTAATTTGTTAGCTGGCTGCTCTATTTAACTCCACTTAGATCTTTGCTCCATGCCACCTGTCAATGTTCCAGTATCGGTCTAGTTCACTCCTGGATCGTTCTTGTGACCTGTCTTCCCAGCAGAAGCTAAGTGACTGCTTGTTTTTCTCTGGTTTGCTATTTTTCTGTCCAGCTTGCCATTTTGATTGTTGTCTTGCTTGCTGGAAGCTCTGGGACGCAGAGGGAGCGCCTCCGCACCGTGAGTCGGTGCGGAGGGTCTTTTTGCGCCCTCTGCGTGGTCTTTTTGTAGGTTTTTGTGCTGACCGCAAAGCTACCTTTCCAATCCTCAGTCTGTTCAGTAAGTCGGGCCTCACTTTGCTTAATCTATTTCATCTCTGTGTTTGTATTTTCATCTTTACTCACAGTCATTATATGTGGGGGGCTGCCTTTTCCTTTGGGGAATTTCTCTGAGGCAAGGTAGGCTTTATTTTTCTATCTTTAGGGCTAGCTAGTTCCTTAGGCTGTGCCGAGTTGCATAGGGAGCGTTAGGAGCAATCCACGGCTATTTCTAGTGTGGTTGATAGGATTAGGGATTGCGGTCAGCAGAGTTCCCATGTCCCAGAGCTCGTCCTATATTATCAGTAACTATCAGGTCATTCCGTGTGCTCTCAACCACCAGGTCCATTATTGTCCTGACCACCAGGTCATAACAGTCGTCATGGACGTTTCTAAGAGGGCACATATTATCCATTACCTCAACGACTTCTTATGCCTGGGCCCAAAAGATTCGCCACAGTGTGAATACACGCGGTAGTCCACCTGTGAGAGGGAGAGAGCTAGAGGGAGAGATGACACCCCAGAGCCGAGGGGTTAGATTGAGAAAGGAAGAAGGCGGTGTAGCTTGCTTCATGGTTGGGGTACTCTGATGAGTAGCAGAAATTGCTACTAGGCCCAAAAGGATTTCCTGGGCTAGATGCAGTTAAAAATTAGTAATTAGATAAACAGGCAGTGTCGCTTGCTTCTTCGGTGGGATACTCTGCTGAGTAGCAGAAACTGCTACTAGGCCCAAAGTAGTGCCTGGGCTAGATGCAGTTAAAAATTAGTACTTGCATAAATAGGCGGTGTAGCTTGCTTCATGGGTGGGGTACTCTGCTGAGTAGCACAAAATGCAACTAGGCCCAAAAGGATTTCTTGGGCTAGATGCAGTTAAAAATTAGTAATTAGATAAACAGGTGGTGAAGCTTGCTTCATGGGTGGGGTACTCTGCTGAGTAGCAGAAACTGCTACTAGGCCCAAAGTATTGCCTGAGCTCAATGCAGTTAAAAATTAGTACTTAGATAAACAGGCGGTGTAGCTTGCTTCATGGGTGGGGTACTCTGCTGAGAAGCAGAGACTGCTACTAGGCCCAAAGTATTGCCTGGGATAGATGCAGTTAAAAATTAGTACTTACATAAATAGGCGGTGTAGCTTGCTTCATGGGTGGGGTACTCTGCTGAGTAGCACAAAATGCAACTAGGCCCAAAAGGATTTCCTGGGCTAGATGCAGTTAAAAATTAGTAATTAGATAAACAGGTGGTGAAGCTTGCTTCATGGGTGGGGTACTCTGCTGAGTAGCAGAAACTGCTACTAGGTCCAAAAGGATTTCCTGGGCTAGATGCAGCTACAAATTATTAATTAGATAAACAGGTGGTGTAGCTTGCTTCATGGGTGGGCTACTATGCTGACTATCAGACACTGAAGCTTTGGAGCAGACCTCTGAATACCAGGCTATAGTATGAGTAAACATCTCTGCAGACTCAACCATCTGTGTTACCCCAAGCCATAGTGTATGTAGTTTCTAAAGGTTAAAAGGGGGAGAGCGACCCCACCCACCTGGAATTGACGATGCCAACGTCATGTAAAACACAGCAAGGTGACCCCAAAAAGAGTCTCCATTTTTTCCATAAATTGGGCAACAGACACCACTTAAGTGGCATCAATTTCGCCAGAGTTTCTTAAAATGGTTGGTGAGTTGAATTTCAAAAATCATCAAGCTTTTAGTCTCCCCAGGATGACACAGGGGTAGAAAAGTGCTTGCGGATCCAGGATTTGTTCATCTTGATGAACGTTAGTCTGTCTACATTGTCATTGGACAGCTGTGTGCACTTATCTGTCAGCACACCACCAGCAGCGCTGAACACATTCAGAGAGAACGCTGGCTGTGGGGCACGACAAGATCTCCAAGGCGTGAGTGGCGAGCTCAGGCCATTTTTCCAGATTGAAAGCCCAAAATTAGCAAGGGTCCAGTTCCACAGTCATGGTATCAATGTTAACTTGGAGATACTCCTGTACCATCCTCTCTAGGTGTTGGCTATGCGTCAGACTTCTTGTCTCCTGTGGCCTTGCAAAGGATGGTATAAAAAATTCTTGAAACGATTGGAAAAAATTGCTGTTACCACCAGATACGATGTTACTGTTACAGTTTGAGTGATGTCTTGACAATCCCATGGTTGGCAAGTTAGAACTCAAGAGATTAACTACGTGCACCACTGGTGTTTTGTGGAAAAGCAGATGTAAGATTTTGTAACAGTCTCTGCTGATACTCCTGCATGCGTGAATCCCTTTCTGTGGCAGGAATTATTTCGCCAAATTTACTTTTGTACCAGGGATCTAAGAGTGTGGCAACCCAGTAGTCGGCATTACTTCGGATTCTGACAATCCGAGGGTCATGTTGCTGGTAGAGCAGCAAGAAGGCACTCATGTGTCTTGCGCATCCAGGAGGACAAAGTCCTTGTTGTCTTGGTGGCAGCGAGGTCGGAAACATGCTTCCTTCCTCTGCCCTCTCCCCCCAACCTCGCACAACAGAAATTTGATCAAGGTCTCCCTCATCTAATGAGTCTTCTATGCCCAGCGCCAGTTCATCCTCCACTTCTTCCTCGACTCCTGCACCTTCCTCAACAGTTTGGCTGCTACCATGTGCCCTCGGTAATCCCTCTCCCCCATCCTCCAATGCCAGCCGCCTTGGTGCTGCCGACCGTCTGGACCTTGGAGATATTATCCCTTCTGCATACAACTCCTCCTGTTCCTTCTCCTCTTGTCTCACCACCTGACTCCGAATACTGTTTAAGGTGTACTCCAGCATGTAAATGACCGGAATAGTCATGCTGATAATGGCATCGTCAGCACTAAACATCTTTGTCGCTATTTCAAAACTGTGCAGAAGGGTGCATAGGTCCCTGATTTGAGACCACCCCTGCAGCGTGAGTTGCCCCACCTCTGGATCTCGTTGGCCCAGGCTATACATTATAACATATTGCACCAGGGTTTGTCGGTGCTGCCACAGTCGCTGCAACATGTGTAGAGTTGAATTCCACCGCATGGGCACATCACATTTCAGAAGGTGAACTGGCAGGCCCAATGACTTCTGTAGAGATGTAAGTCGTTGAGCTGCGGGATGCAAATGGCAGAAGTGAGCACACAGCGACCGTGCCCTCTGCAGAAGCCCATCTAGTCTGGGATAGTGTAATAAAAATTGCTGGACAAACAAGTTCAAAACGTGAGCCATACAAGGCACGTGTGTGACATTGCCCTGGCGAAGGGCCGCACCCAGTTTGCAGCATTGTCGAACACGGCCTTCCCTGGCTGCAGGTATAGTGGAGACAACCATTGATGGAACTCAGTCTCCAGAGCTGACCACAACTCCTCAGCTGTGTGACTGACATTTCAAGGTAAACACCGCCTGATGCCGTTGAGCCCTGGTGACAGCATAGTATGGAGGTGTGCAGGATTCCTTCTGCGCAGTTAGAACGCGGGTGGCATTACCAGACAGGCTTTGGGTTCAGGTGGAGAACCGAGAGGAGGTTGAGGAGGCAGAAGCAGTGGAGGAACTTAGAGATACAGAGGATCGACGTGCAACTCGTGGGGACGGCAAGACTTGGACAGCAGCCCCTTCTCCTGATGTCACCATAGTTACCTAGTGCTCAGTCACCGACATGTAACGCCCCTGTCCATGTCTACTCGTCCAAGTGTCTGTGTGAAATGCACCCTGTCACACAGAGTTTCTCAAGGAAGCGGTGATGATGTGTGCGACATGCTGGTGTAGCGCAGGCACAGCTTTCTTTGATAAGTAGTGGCGACTGGGCATCTGGTACTGGGGCACTGCGAAGGACATAAGGTCTCAAAAATTCTCTGTGTCCACCAGGCGGAAAGGCAGCATTTCTGTAGCCAACAGCTTGCAGATGGTGAAATTCAACCTCTTAGCTTTGTCATGGCTAGGAGGAAATGGTCTTTTACTTGTCCACATCTGAGGGACCGAGGGCTGGCTGCCGTGCTTAGACGGGGATTGAGTAGGGTGTCCACGGCAAACTGCTGGTCTGTGAGGAAGGTGCAGGCGGAGATATTATGTTGCCTTGATTAAAATGTGGTGGTCTCGATGTCAGAGAGTGCTCAACACCAGCAGGTGTTTCCACTTGCAAATTTACTGACGACCTGCCAATCAACTGACTGTTGTGGGTAAAGAGGTGGAAGGTCTGCATCCAAAACCATGTGCCACTGCTGTCACAGTGGCACAGTCACAGAGGATGAAGAGGCCATGAATGCACTTGATGGGGCAGATGGCCTGGCCCACTAGGCCGCATTAAAGCACAGTGAGCTTCCCACTGCAACTTATGCCTCATATCCATGTAACGGTTCATGCATGAAGTACTCAAACTATTCATTTGTTGGCCTCTACTGAGATTTTGGTGACAAATCTTACAGACAACATGAGTTGGGTCATCCTTTGCGATCTCAAAAAATGCCCAGGCTATGCAAGGCTTAGAGCCCATGCAACCTGAAGAGCCACCACGACTTGTGCTCAGAGGCACAGTTGTGGTTGAGGATGCGGTTGTTGACATGCTTCCAGTACTCCGTCTCTGTCCAGGAAGGCGCAACCTAACCTCGCCGTCAGACTCGTCACTAGCATTCTCCTCCACCTCCCCTGCTGACCTCATGGACTGGCGGACTGTTGGTTGACAGTAAGTGGGGTCTTCAACCTCGTCATCATCACCCTGTGTTCTCACACCCATCGTCCTCAGAGCCAACCTCTTCCTGCCCTGACCGAAAAGTCAAGTTTTAGTTCCAATCAGGTATCTCAGTCTCATCATCATCTTCCTCATTTTCTCCATCAACAGGAGTTACAGTTTGGGGACGAGGGTCTACATTATGCTCAGAACCTTCTTCATCTGGGCCTGGATCCGACTCACAAAAATTCTGGGCATCAGTGCAGATCATTTCCTTGTCTAGATTCATAGAAGCTCTGGAGCAGACCTCTGATTCCCAGGCTATAGTATGAGTAAACAGCTCTGCAGACTCAACCATCTGTGCTACCCCATACTCAGACGAGCGGCTGGAAAATTGGGAGCTGTGAGGAAGCAAGTGCGATTGGGGTGACACCTCTCAGGACTGGAGTATTTGTGATGTTGAAGTTGAGGTGGAGGAGAGCCCACTTAAACGAGCACTTGATATCCATTCAAGCACCTGCTGTTTTTGTGCCTCATCTGGAATTTGTAGTGATGCTCGTAGCGATGGTCGTAAAAAAGGGATCATATCAGATTGTCCACGAAAAGAAGTAGACATCTTATTTTGGCTGGAAGATGGTCTTTCTTCTGCAGATGTTACTGTTGCTTTACCACCTACCCCATGGACACAACCTTTTTTTCCCTTTCCAACACGCCTATTCCCTTTTCCACCAGCAGCAGGCCTTTTGCCACTCATTTTGGTGCTTTACTAATTGGCAACTCTGTAGTTGTTGGCACAAAAAACGATGGATGGAAACCGAGCAGAGCTGAGTGGCTAAACTGTGGTACTAGGCCCAAAACGATTTACTGGGTTAGATGCAGTAAAAATTTAGATACTCAGGCAGTGTAGCTAGTTTCACAGTTGGGCTACTCCGCTGACATGCAGACACTGCTTCTAGGCCCAAAACGATTTACTGGGTTAGATGCAGTAAAAATTTAGATACACAAGCAGTGTAGCTTCACAGGCGGGCTTCACCGCTGACGTGCAGACCCTGCTTCTAGGCCCAAAACGATTTACTGGGTTAGATGCAGTAAAAATTTAGATACACAGGCAGTGTAGCTTCACAGGCGGGCTACTACGCTGACGTGCAGACACTGTTCCTATGCCCAAAACGATTTACTGGGTTAGATGCAGTAAAAATGTAGATACACAGGCGATGTAGCTAGCTTCACAGGCTCAGAGCAGGCGCCGGGAAGCCTCCAGGAGTGCACGTCAGATCGCTGATCTGCGATCTGTCACTTTACTGTGATGCTCCTCCCCTGGGGCAAAAAATTTACATGTGTAAAAAAAAAAAAAAAAACTAAATATATAATAATAAAAAAATATTGCTCCCATAAATACATTCCTTTACCTAAATAAAAAAACAAACAATAAAAGTACACATATTTAGTATCGCCACGTCCGTAACGACCCGACCTATAAAACTTTCCAACTAGTTAACCCCTTCAGTGAACACCGTAAAAAAAAAGAGGCAAAAAACAATGCTTTATTATCATACCGCCGAACAAAAAGTAGAATAACATGCAATCAAAAAGACGGATATAAATAACCATGGTACGCTGAAAACGACATCTTGTCCCGCAAAAAACGAGCCACCATACAGCATCATCAGCGAAAAAATAAAAAAAGTTATAGTCGTCACAATAAAGCGATGCAAAAATAATTATTTTTTCTATAAAACAGTTTTTATCGTATAAAAGCGCCAAAACATAAAACAATTATATAAATGAGGTATTGCTGTAATCATACTGACCCAAAGATTAAAGCGGCTTTATCCATTTTACCAAATGCGGAACGGTATAAACACCCCCCACACCAAAAAAAAATAAATTCATGAATAGCTGGTTTGTGGTCATTCTGCCTTACAAAAATTGGAATAAAAAGCGATCAGAAAAATGTCACGTGCCCGAAAATACTACCAATAAAAATGTCAACTCGTAAAAAACAAGACCTCACATGACTCTGTGGACCAAAATATGGAAAAATTATAGCTCTCAAAATGTGGTAACGCAAAAAATATTTTTTACAATAAAAAGCGTCTTTTAGTGTGTGACGGCTGCCAATCATAAAAATCCACTAGAAAACCCGCTATAAATAGTAAATCAAACCCCCCTTCATCACCCCTTTAGTTAGGGAAAAATTAAAAAAATGTATTTATTTCCATTTTCCCATAAGGGTTAGGGCTAGGGTTAGGGCTATGGTTAGGGCTAGGGTTAGGGTTGGGGCTAGGGTTGGGGCTAGGGTTAGGGCTACAGTTAGGGTTGGAGCTAAAGTTAGGGTTGGGACCAAAGTTAAGGTTAGGGTAAGGGCTAAAGTTAGGGTTGGGGCTATAGTTAGGGTTATGGTTTGGATTACATTTACGGTTGGGAATAGGGTTGGGATTAGGGTTAGGGGTGTGTCAGGGTTAGGGGTGTGGTTAGGGGTTACTGTTGTGAATTCTGTTGTCAAGCTCCCTCCTGTGGTCATGAATGGTACTTCGGCTGGTTCTGTCCATGGGCTTCCTCTGGTGGTTGTGAGTGGAGCTGCTGCTTCTGAGTTTCCTTCCACAGGTGACGAGGTTAATTCGTTAGCTGGCTGCTCTATTTAACTCCACTTAGATCATTGCTCCATGCCACCTTTCAATGTTCCAGTATTGGTCTAGTTCTCTCCTGGATCGTTCTTGTGACCTGTCTTCCCAGCAGAAGCAAAGTTCCTGCTTGTTTTTCTCTGTTTTGCTATTTTTCTGTCCAGCTTGCTATTTTGATTTTTGTCTTGCTTGCTGGAAGCTCTGGGACGCAGAGGGAGCGCCTCCGCACCGTGAGTCGGTGCGGAGGGTCTTTTTGCGCCCTCTGCGTGGTCTTTTTGTAGTTTTTTGTGCTGACCGCAAACTTACCTTTCCTATCCTCTGTCTGTTCAGTAAGTCGGGCCTCACTTTGCTAAATCTATTTAATCTCTGTGTTTGTAATTTTCATCTTTACTCACAGTCATTATATGTGGGGGGCTGCCTTTTCCTTTAGGGAATTTCTCTGAGGCAAGGTAGGCTTTATTTTTCTATCTTTAGGGCTAGCTAGTTTCTTAGGCTGTGTCGAGTTGCATAGGGAGCGTTAGGAGCAATCCACGGCTATTTCTAGTGTGTGTGATAGGATTAGGGATTGCGGTCAGCAGAGTTCCCACTTCTCAGAGCTCGTCCTATATTATTAGTAACTATCAGGTCATTCCGTGTGCTCTTAACCACCAGGTCCATTATTGTCCTTACCACCAGGTCATAACAGGTTACCATTGAGATTAGGGTTAGGGGTGTGTTTGGATTAATGTTTCAGTTATAATTGGGGGGTTTCCACTGTTTAGGCATATAAGGGGCTCTCCAAACGCGACATGGCGACCGATCTCAATTCCAGCCAATTCTGCGTTGAAAAAGTAAAACAGTGCTCCTTCATTTCCAAGCTCCCCCATGCGCCCAAACAGGGGTTTAACCCAACATTTGGGGTATCAGCATACTCAGGACAAATTGAACAACAACTTTTGGGGTTCAATTTCAACTGTTAACCTTGGAAAAATACAAAACAGGGGGCAAAAATATAATTATATATATATAGCGTTGTTCAAGCCTTTGACATTCCTTTAGATTTCTTAAGATCTGTATATACAGCATATTTTAAGCTTCTCAGTTGTTTTATAGATTGTAAGCGACGGTTATTTCGGGAAAAATTAATGCTACTGTACGTTAGTTTGTGCATATGCCTGTCTTTCTTCTCTCAATCTTCATAATACTTGGGGATTTCTTTCCATTCCCTGTCCCTATCTTTCCTTCACCCCTTTACCCATATCCCTATATAATGAAAAATTAATAAAAAAAACGTGAAAAAAAAAGTAATAATTTTGGGGGGGGGAAAAAAAAATTTTTTTTATTTTCACAGCTATGTATTATAAACCGTAGTGAAACAGATGGAGGTTCAAAGTTCTCACAACACATCTAGATAAGTTCCTTGGGGGTCTAGTTTCCAATATGGGGTCACTTGTGGGGGTTTCTACTGTTTAGTTCCATTAGGGGCACTGCAAATGCAACGTGACGCCCGCAGACCAATCCATATAAGTCTGCAATCCAAATGGCCCTCCTTCCCTTCTTAGCTCTGCCATGCGCCCAAACGGTGATTCCCCCCCACATATTTGGTATTAGCATACTCAGGACAAATTAAAACAACTTTTAGGGTTCAATTTCAACTGTTACCCTTGGAAAAATACAAAACTGGGGGCTAAAAAATAATTTTTGTGGAAAAAAAGATTTTTTATTTTCACGGCTCTGCGTTATAAACTGTAGTGAAACACTTGGGGGTTTAAAGTTCTCTCAACACATCTAGATAAGTTCCTTGGTGGGTCTCGTTTCCAATATGGGGTCACTTGTGGGGGGTTTCTACTGTTTAGGTACATTAGGGGCTCTGAAAATGCAATGTGATGCCTGCAGACCATTCCATCCAAGTCTGCATTCCAAATGGCGCTCCTTCCCTTCCGAGCTTTCCCATGCGCCCAAACGGTGGTTTCCCCCGACATATGGGGTATCAGCGAACTCGGGACAAATTGGACAACAACTTTTGGGGTCCAAATTCTAATGTTACCCTTGGAAAAATACAAAACTGGGGGCTAAAAAAACATTTTTGTGGGAAAAAAATAATTTTTATTTTCACAGCTCTGCGTTATAAACTGTAGTGAAACACTTGGGGGTTCAAAGCTCTCACAACACATCTAGATGAGTTCCTTAGGGGGTCTACTTTCCAAAATGGTGTCATATGTTGGGGGTTTCAATGTTTAGGCACATCAGTAGCTCTCCAAATGCAACATGGCGTCCCATCTCAATTCCAGTCAATTTTGCATTGAAAAGTCAAATGGTGCTCCTTCCCTTCCGAGCTCTGCCAAGCGCCCAAACAGTGGTTTACCCCCACATATGGGGGCGAAAAGATCATTTTTGTGAAAAAATATGATTTTTTGTTTTTACGGCTCTACATTATAAACTTCTGTGAAGCACTTGGTGGGTCAAAGTGCTCACCACACATCTAGATAAGTTCCTTAAGGGGTCTACTTTCCAAAATGGTGTGACTTGTGGGGGGTTTCAATGTTTAGGCACATCAGTGGCTCTCCAAATGCAACATGGCGTCCCATCTCAATTCCAGTGAATTTTGCATTGAAAAGTCAAATGGCGCTCCTTCCCTTCCGAGCTCTCCCTTGCACCCAAACAGTTGTTTACCCCCACATGTGGGATATCAGCGTACTCAGGACAAATTGTACGACAACTCTTGGGGTCCTATTTCTTCTCTTACCCTTGGGAAAATAAAAAATTTGGGGCGAAAAGATCATTTTTCTGAAAAAATATGATTTTTTATTTTTACGGCTCTGCATTATAAACTTCTGTGAATCACTTAATGGGTCAAAGTGCTCACCACACATCTAGATATGTTCCTTAGGGGGTCTACTTTCCAAAATGGTATCACTTGTGGGGGGTTTCAATGTTTAGGCACATCAATGGCTCTCCAAACGCAACATGGCGTCCCATCTCAATTCCAGTCAATTTTGCATTGAAAAGTCAAATGGCGCTCCTTCGCTTCCGAGCTCTGCCATGCGCCCAAACAGTGGTTTACCCCCACATGTGGGGTATCGGCGTACTCAGGACAAATTGTACAACAACTTTTGGATCAAATCTAGCCGGTGCCACTGAGCATATAGTGGACAAATGTGGAATTACCACTGTCTGTCGGACGACCTAGTGTGAATAGCGTCCGACATGACAGTACCCCGCCTTCTACGAGGGACCCCAGGGCCCTCACAACTTATAGGAACCGGCTTGTCCGGATGGCGGTGGTGAAACATACTGACCAGCCGGTCCGCATGTATGTCCGAAGCTGGTACCAAAGACCTCTCCTCCAGCCCATAACCACACCAGTGTACCAGGTACTGTAATGTGCGGCACACTATACGAGAGTCAACCACCTTGGAGACATCAAACTCCAAATTGCCATCCACCAAGACTGGAGGTGGCATCGGCGCCGCTTCCACGGAACCCACTACCTTGTTTAAAAGAGATCTGTGAAACACGTTGTGTATTTTATATACCGTCGGAAGCTCCAATCGGTAGAATACCGGGTTAATGATGGCGGCGACCCTAAATGGACCAATAAACCTTGGACCCAATTTCAGGGATGGTACTTTGAGCTTTATGTTTTTTCTGGACAACCACACCCAATTACCCACGCTCAGGTCCGGACCTGGCACACGTCTACTGTCAGCCACTCGTTTGTACCTTGCACCCACGCTCAGCAAGCGCTGATTCACTCTCCTCCAAACGGATGACAGTTGTGCTCCTAGCTGGTCCTCCTCCGGAACACCAGCAGAGCCACCCTGACGCAGAGTACAAAATTGAGGATGGTGCTTGTAAACACAAAAGAACGGGGACTCCCCATACGATTCATGGTGGTGATTATTAATGGCAAACTCAGCCAAAGGAAGGAACGTCAACCACTCCTCCTGGTTGTCAGAAACAAAGCAGCGTAAGTACTGCTCCAAATTCTGGTTCATACGCTCGGACTGACCATTTGACTGAGGATGAAATGCCGAAGAATGCGACAACTTGATCCCCAGCCGTGAGCAAAATGCTTTCCAAAACTTTGCCACAAACTGCGTACCCCTATCAGACACTATGTCAGATGGGACCCTTTGAAGTCTGACCACCTCCTGCACAAAAACCTGAGCCAGAGTCTTTGCATTAGGCAACGAAGGCAAGGACACAAAGTGCGACATCTTTGAGAACCGATCAACAACCACCAAGATGACAGTGTTCCCAGCTGAGGAGGGTAGGTCTGTAATAAAATCCATGGAGATCTCCGTCCATGGCTTACTGGGTACCCCTATAGGATGTAATGAGCCAGCAGGACGGGAGCGAGGTGTCTTAGCCCTAGCACACGTGGTGCCTGCTGATACATACGAGACCACGTCCTGTCGGATTTTGGGCCACCAAAACCGACGCGACACCAACTCCAAGGTACCCCTGACCCCTGGATAGCCAGCCAGAACAGCATCATGATGCTCACCCAACACCTTTAGGTGAAGATGGAGCGGTAGAAATTATTTGTTAATGGGAAGCTCTGGTGGTACTTCCTCCTGAGCCTCGGTAATCTCAGCCTCAACCTCTGTCGTGAGAGCTGAGACCACTACACCCTTTTGGAGGATGGGTACCGGATCTTCCCGAGGTTCTCCCCCCGGAAAACACCTGGATAAAGCATCTGCCTTAGTGTTCTTAGACCCCGGACAGTACGTGACAAAAAAGTTGAATCGCGTGAAAAACAATGCCCAGCGAGCCTGCCTGGGGGACAGATGCTTGCCTGACTCTAAATAAAGCAGATTTTTATGGTCGGTGATGACTGTAACCTGGTGGACCGACCCCTCCAAGAAGTGTCGCCAATCCTCAAAAGCCAACTTGATAGCCAACAACTCCCTGTTGCCGATATCGTAGTTACGTTCGGCGGGCGACAGCTTCTTGGAAAAGTAGGCGCATGGACGCAACTCGCCCAAGGATGGGCCTTGTGACAGCACCTCCCCCACTCCAACCTCAGACGCATCGACTTCCACGGTAAATGGTTTTGATACGTCCGGTTGCACCAGAAGCAAAACTGTTCTTCAGAAATTCGAATGCACGCACTGCAGCCTCAGGCCAGGCGGAGGAATTGGTACCCTTTTTCGTCATGTCAGTAAGCGGTTTAGCAATGGTAGAAAAATCTTTGATACATTTTCTATAATAATTAGAAAATCCAAGGAACCGCTAGAGTGCTTTTAGGTTATCAGGCCGTTCCCAATGCAGCACCGCTTGCATCTTAGCGGCGTCCATTTTAAACCCTGAAGCAGACACAGTATAACCCAAGAAAGACAACTCCTGAACCGAAAATACACATTTCTCAAGTTTTGCATAGAGCTTATTTTCTCTGAGTAGCTGTAACACCTGCCTCACATGCTCTAAATGAGTATAACGGTTGCATGAATAAATGAGAATGTCATCTAGGTACACAATAACGAATTTCCCCAGTACATGCGAGAACACATCATTTATGAAATGTTGAAATACAACAGGCGCGTTTGTCAACCCAAATGGCATCACCAAATTTTCAAAATGACCCTCAGGAGTATTAAAAGCCGTCTTCCACTCATCACCTTGACAGACTCTTATGAGGTTGTATGCCCCCATGAGGTCAAGCCTGGAAAACCACTTAGCACCAGCCACCTGATTGAACTAATCAGGTATCTGTGGCATAGTGTATGGATCACGAACCGTAATCTCGTTTAACTCCCTAAAATCCAGAGACGGGAGTAGTCCGACATCTTTCTTCTTAACGAAGAAGAACCCCGCTGCCACCGGCGAGGACGAAGGCCTGATGTGCCCTTTGCTCAAACTCTCAGCAATGTAGTCTTTTAAAGCTTGCCTCTCAGGACCAGAGATGTTAAACATCCTAGCTTTCGGCAATTTGGCCCCTGGTTTAAACCTAATAGTACAGTCATAGGGTCGATGTGGTGGCAATTCTGAGCAACCTTTCTCAGAGAACACATCTGCGAAATCCAGCAATGACTCGCAGAATCGCAGAATCCGCTCCACTGAATTATATCCTGGGTTTTCCAGTCAATCACCGGGTTGTGCATAGACAACCATGGAAAACCCAGAACCATTTGTGCAGGAAGATTACTGAGCACCCTACATGTAACTTGCTCAGAATGTAGGACCCCAATGTGGAGTTTAACCTCAGCCACAAACTCAGTAATCTCCCTCTGTGGGAGTGGAGTAGCATTGATGGTGACCACCCGGATAGGAAGAAGGCAGTTTATCGACCATGAACCTGGCCGTGTGCGCAAACTCCTCATCAATGAGATTAGTGGCCGACCCACTATCCACAAAAACAGTGATTGGCAGCTCTCTGCCAGCGACCATAACTCTGGCAGGGAGTATACATTGAGAGACCCCCATGGAGGATATGCATAAGTTCAGATTGGCCTCCTCCACACCCTCTGAGCTTAGAAGTTCTCCGCTGTTGCGCTTTTCTTAGAAAACAGGACAAGCATTTACATAATGCCCTTTTTTACCACAGCAAAAACAGGCTCCCTGCTTCCTGAGTGAGGAGGCTAGATGATGTGACACCCCTGTGATTTGCATAGGCTCCGTGGGCTCACCTGCAGCAACCTCACGTGCACCTACGCCATCCCCCATAAGCGGCGTCTCTTGCACCCCCTGACGCAAACGGCGATCAATGAGGACAACAAGACTCATGGCAGACTCTAGAAAAGCAGGAGCCTCATACATCAGGAGGGCTTGTTTAACCCTCATCGAAACCCCATGTACAAACTGACTCCGCAGCGCAGGGTCATTCCATTGTGTGTCCACCGCCCAGCAGCGAAATTCAGAACAGTAATCCTCCGCCATTCGCTCCCCCTGGCAGAGAGCGCGTGTTTTAGACTCTGCTAGAGCCATTCTGTCAGGATCATCATATACGAGTCCAAGAGCAGAAAAAAAGTCTCCACTGAGTTAAATGCAGCTGAATCAGATAGTTATGAAAATGCCCATGCTTGGGGGTCTCCGTTCAGTAAGGACAATACCAGGCCCACACGCTGAGCCTCATTACCTGAGGAACCCGGGCGCATTCGAAAATATAATTTGCAAGCTTCACGAAAAACAAATTTACTGCGTTCCCCAGAAAACCTCTCAGGTAAAAGGATCTTTGGCTCTGCAACTCTTCCTGCAGTTTCAGCTTGCACATTGGATACTACAAGACCCTGTTGCTGCACTGCCCCCTTCAACTCAGTGACCTGTAAGGACAGCGCCTCCAACTGGCGGGTTATGAAAGTCATGCGATCCATGGCATCCAAAATGTATTTAGGCCGATTATAATGTCACAGGGGTACTGGGTAGACTACAGCTGATTACCCGGGTCCCTGCGATATCCCTCAGGCTAGGGAAAACCCTGTCTGTCCTTCTCCCAGAATTTACACTGATGGTGTGCTTGTCTGGGCCGCCAGGCCTGACCCTGACTCCTGTTTCAGCCCTATGCTGAAACCTCCACCCGCCACTCAGTGATAAGACCACACACCAACCTCAAAAGAAAGCACAGACAGGGAAAACTAAAACACGCACCACGCCGCAGACACACAGAAAAACACTATAATGTGCACAGGGCAAAACAAACACAAATATAGGAAGGAGAAATATGACAAAGGATAATACACCACCAGATACGATATTTCTTCTCCTAGGCCACCACTCCAGACTGAGATCACCAGGCACAAGACATTAGCTATAATCGGCGACGCCCAAAGTCCAGAATGACTATTTAAAGGCCACGGGCGTGACACAGCCTCCAACCAGATTACCAGCCAAATTAACCCCAGATAACCTGGATAAAATCTAGCCGGCGCCGTATAGTGGACAAATGTGGAATTACTGCTGTCTGTTGGACGCCCTAGTGTGAATAGCGTCTGACATGACACATACTTCAGCGCCTGCAAAAAACGTAAAATAATAAACCGTATACTCCCTGTCCGACGCAGTCCAGTTAATAACGAGTGTCCCACGACGATCTACCCTATAGAACAGTGACATCAGGCGATGTCACTGGTCTATAGGGCCTTCAGTGACACATTGACAGGAGATAATGGCTCCTGCAGTGCATCATTGAGAGGATACTGTAGTTCACTGGTCTCACTTTATGGCAATTGCTGCGTGGGAACTTTCTCACACAGCAGTGCCAAAAGTGAGACTTGGGACTTTTTTACAGTGGCGGAGGAATACAGTGCTGAAGGATACCTCCCTCCCGTCATTGTATTCCTGGAGCCCCTAGAGAGCGGTCGCATCAGCTGCTGCTGCTGCTCTCCACGGGAGATCGTCGTGGGACACTCGTGGATTTCTGCGGATCAGGGAGTATATTGTTTGTTATTTTAATATTTTTTACAGGTGACACTAGCTTCGGGGATCAAAGTGACAAGTGATGGTGAGTATGTACTCTGTTATACAGTGGGGCAAAAAAGTATTTAGTCAGTCAGCAATAGCGCAAGTTCCACCACTTAAAAAGATGAGAGGCGTCTGTAAATTACATCATAGGTAGACCTCAACTATGGCAGACAAACTGAGAAAAAAAAATCCAGAAAATCACATTGTCTGTTTTTTTAACAATTTATTTGCATATTATGGTGGAAAATAAGTATTTGGTCAGAAACAAACAATCAAGATTTCTGGCTCTCACAGACCTGTAACTTCTTCTTTAAGAGTCTCCTCTTTCCTCCACTCATTACCTGTAGTAATGGCACCTGTTTAAACTTGTTATCAGTATAAAAAGACACCTGTGCACACCCTCAAACAGTCTGACTCCAAACTCCACTATGGTGAAGACCAAAGAGCTGTCAAAGGACACCAGAAACAAAATTGTAGCCCTGCACCAGGCTGGGAAGACTGAATCTGCAATAGCCAACCAGCTTGGAGTGAAGAAATCAACAGTGGGAGCAATAATTAGAAAATGGAAGACATACAAGACCACTGATAATCTCCCTCGATCTGGGGCTCCACGCAAAATCCCACCCCGTGGGGTCAGAATGATCACAAGAATGGTGAGCAAAAATCCCAGAACCACGCGGGGGGACCTAGTGAATGAACTGCAGAGAGCTGGGACCAATGTAACAAGGCCTACCATAAGTAACACACTACGCCACCATGGACTCAGATCCTGCAGTGCCAGACGTGTCCCACTGCTTAAGCCAGTACATGTCCGGGCCCGTCTGAAGTTTGCTAGAGAGCATTTGGATGATCCAGAGGAGTTTTGGGAGAATGTCCTATGGTCTGATGAAACCAAACTGGAACTGTTTGGTAGAAACACAACTTGTCGTGTTTGGAGGTAATAGAATACTGAGTTGCATCCATCAAACACCATACCTACTGTAAAGCATGGTGGTGGAAACATCATGCTTTGGGGCTGTTTCTCTGCAAAGGGGCCAGGACGACTGATCCGGGTACATGAAAGAATGAATGGGGCCATGTATCGTGAGATTTTGAGTGCAAACCTCCTTCCATCAGCAAGGATATTGAAGATGAAACGTGGCTGGGTCTTTCAACATGACAATGATCCAAAGCACACCGCCAGGGCAACGAAGGAGTGGCTTCGTAAGAAGCATTTCAAGGTCCTGGAGTGGCCTAGCAAGTCTCCAGATCTCAACCCTATAGAAAACCTTTGGAGGGAGTTGAAAGTCCGTGTTGCCAAGCGAAAAGCCAAAAACATCACTGCTCTAGAGGAGATCTGCATGGAGGAATGGGCCAACATACCAACAACAGTGTGTGGCAACCTTGTGAAGACTTACAGAAAACGTGTGACCTCTGTCATTGCCAACAAAGGATATATTACAAAGTATTGAGATGAAATTTTGTTTCTGACCAAATACTTATTTTCCACCATAATATGCAAATAAAATGTTAAAAAAACAGACAATGTGATTTTCTGGATTTTTTTTTCTCAGTTTGTCTCCCATAGTTGAGGTCTACCTATGATGTAAATTACAGACGCCTCTCATCTTTTTAAGTGGTGGAACTTGCACTATTGCTGACTGACTAAATACTTTTTTGCCCCACTGTATGTACTGTATGTCAATATGTATGTTTTGTATGTAATGTATGAATGTATTGTATGTAGTGTGTATGTAGTATGTATATAGTATGTATGTATGTATGTAGTATGTATGTTGTATAGATGTTGTATGTATGTAGTATGTACAGTGCCTACAAGTAGTATTCAACCCCTGCAGATTTAGCAGGTTTAATAAGATGCAAATAAGTTAGAGCCTTCAAACTTCAAACAAGAGCAGGATTTATTAACAGATGCATAAATCTTACAAACCAAAAAGTTTTGTTGCTCAGTTAACATAGTAACATAGTTAGTAAGGCCGAAAAAAGACATTTGTCCATCCAGTTCAGCCTATATTCCATCATAATAAATCCCCAGATCTACGTCCTTCTACAGAACCTAATAATTGTATGATACAATATTGTTCTGCTCCAGGAAGACATCCAGGCCTCTCTTGAACCCCTCAACTGAGTTCGCCATCACCACCTCCTCAGGCAAGCAATTCCAGATTCTCACTGCCCTAACAGTAAAGAATCCTCTTCTATGTTGGTGGAAAAACCTTCTCTCCTCCAGACGCAAAGAATGCCCCCTTGTGCCCGTCACCTTCCTTGGTATAAACAGATCCTCAGCGAGATATTTGTATTGTCCCCTTATATACTTATACATGGTTATTAGATCGCCCCTCAGTCGTCTTTTTTCTAGACTAAATAATCCTAATTTCGCTAATCTATCTGGGTATTGTAGTTCTCCCATCCCCTTTATTAATTTTGTTGCCCTCCTTTGTACTCTCTCTAGTTCCATTATATCCTTCCTGAGCACCGGTGCCCAAAACTGGACACAGTACTCCATGTGCGGTCTAACTAGGGATTTGTACAGAGGCAGTATAATGCTCTCATCATGTGTATCCAGACCTCTTTTAATGCATCCCATGATCCTGTTTGCCTTGGCAGCTGCTGCCTGGCACTGGCTGCTCCAGGTAAGTTTATCATTAACTAGGATCCCCAAGTCCTTCTCCCTGTCAGATTTACCCAGTGGTTTCCCGTTCAGTGTGTAATGGTGATATTGATTCCTTCTTCCCATGTGTATAACCTTACATTTATCATTGTTAAACCTCATCTGCCACCTTTCAGCCCAAGTTTCCAACTTATCCAGATCCATCTGTAGCAGAATACTATCTTCTCTTGTATTAACTGCTTTACATAGTTTTGTATCATCTGCAAATATCGATATTTTACTGTGTAAACCTTCTACCAGATCATTAGTGAATATGTTGAAGAGAACAGGTCCCAATACTGACCCCTGCGGTACCCCACTGGTCACAGCGACCCAGTTAGAGACTATACCATTTTTAACCACCCTCTGCTTTCTATCACTAAGCCAGTTACTAACCCATTTACACACATTTTCCCCCAGACCAAGCATTCTCATTTTGTGTACCAACCTCTTGTGCGGCACAGTATCAAACGCTTTGGAAAAATCGAGATATACCACGTCCAATGACTCACCGTGGTCCAGCCTATAGCTTACCTCTTCATAAGAACTGATTAGATTGGTTTGACAGGAGCGATTTCTCATAAACCCATGCTGATATGGAGTTAAACAGTTATTCTCATTGAGATAATCCAGAATAACATCCCTCAGAAACCCTTCAAATATTTTACCAACAATAGAGGTTAGACTTACTGGCCTATAATTTCCAGGTTCACTTTTAGAGCCCTTTTTGAATATTGGCACCACATTTGCTATGCGCCAGTCCTGCGGAACAGACCCTGTCGCTATAGAGTCCCTAAAAATAAGAAATAATGGTTTATCTATTACATTACTTAGTTCTCTTAGTACTCGTGGGTGTATGCAATCCGGACCCGGAGATTTATCTATTTTAATCTTATTTAGCCGGTTTCGCACCTCTTCTTGGGTTAGATTGGTGACCCTTAATATAGGATTTTCATTGTTTCTTGGGATTTCACCTAGCATTCCATTTTCCACCGTGAATACCGTGGAGAAGAAGGTGTTTAATATGTTAGCTTTTTCCTCGTCATCTACAACCATTCTTTCCTCACTATTTTTTAAGGGGCCTACATTTTCAGTTTTTATTCTTTTACTATTGATATAGTTGAAGAACAGTTTGGGATTAGTTTTACTCTCCTTAGCAATGTGCTTCTCTGTTTCCTTTTTGGCAGCTTTAATTAGTTTTTTAGATAAAGTATTTTTCTCCCTATAGTTTTTTTAGAGCTTCAATGGTGCCATCCTGCTTTAGTAGTGCAAATGCTTTCTTTTTACTGTTAATTGCCTGTCTTACTTCTTTGTTTAGCCACATTGGGTTTTTCCTATTTCTAGTCCTTTTATTCCCACAAGGTATAAACCGCTTACACTGCCTATTTAGGATGTTCTTAAACATTTCCCATTTATTATCTGTATTCTTATTTCTGAGGATATTGTCCCAGTCTACCAGATTAAGGGCATCTCTAAGCTGGTCAAACTTTGCCTTCCTAAAGTTCAGTGTTTTTGTGACTCCCTGACAAGTCCCCCTAGTGAAAGACAGGTGAAACTGCACAATATTGTGGTCGCTATTTCCTAGATGCCCAACTACCTGCAGATTTGTTATTCTGTCAGGTCTATTAGATAGTATTAGGTCTAAAAGTGCTGCTCCTCTGGTTGGATTCTGCACCAATTGTGAAAGATAATTTTTCTTGGTTATTAGCAGAAACCTGTTGCCTTTATGGGTTTCACAGGTTTCTGTTTCCCAGTTAATATCCGGGTAGTTAAAGTCCCCCATAACCAGGACCTCATTATGGGTTGCAGCTTCATCTATCTGCTTTAGAAGTAGACTTTCCATGGTTTCTGTTGTATTTGGGGGTTTGTAACAGACCCCAATGAGAATTTTGTTACCATTTTTCCCTCCATGAATTTCGACCCATATGGACTCGACATCCTCATTCCCTTCGCTAATATCCTCCCTTAAAGTGGACTTTAGACAATTTTTTTAAATTTTAAACATAAAAGTGTGGGTCAATTATTATTCAACCCCTAGGTTTAATATTTTGTGGAATAACCTTTGTTTGCAATTACAGCTAATAATCGTCTTTTATAAGACCTGATCAGGCCGGCACAGGTCTCTGGAGTTATCTTGGCCCACTCCTCCATGCAGATCTTCTCCAAGTTATCTAGGTTCTCTGGGTGTCTCATGTGGACTTTAATCTTGAGCTCCTTCCACAAGTTTTCAATTGGGTTAAGGTCAGGAGACTGACTAGGCCACTGCAACACCTTGATTTTTTGCCTCTTGAACCAGGCCTTGGTTTTCTTGGCTGTGTGCTTTGGGTCGTTGTCTTGTTGGAAGATGAAATGACGACCAATCTTAAGATCCTTGATGGAGGAGCAGAGGTTCTTGGCCAGGTAGGCCGTGCTATCCATCTTCCCATGGATGCGGACCAGATGGCCAGGCCCCTTGGCTGAGAAACAGCCCCACAGCATGATGCTGCCACCACCATGCTTGACTGTAGGGATGGTATTCTTGGGGTCGTATGCAGTGCCATCCAGTCTCCAAACGTCACGTGTGTGGTTGGCACCAAAGATCTCGATCTTGGTCTCATCAGACCAGAGAACCTTGAACCAGTCAGTCTCAGAGTCCTCCAAGTGATCATGAGCAAACTGTAGACGAGCCTTGACATGACGCTTTGAAAGTAAAGGTACCTTACGGGCTCGTCTGGAACGGAGACCATTGCGGTGGAGTACGTTACTTATGGTATTGACTGAAACCAATGTCGCCACTGCCATGAGATCTTCCCGGAGCTCCTTCCTTGTTGTCCTTGGGTTAGCCTTGACTCTTCGGACAAGCCTGGCCTCGGCACGGGAGGAAACTTTCAAAGGCTGTCCAGGCCGTGGAAGGCTAACAGTAGTTCCATAAGCCTTCCACTTCCGGATGATGCTCCCGACAGTGGAGACAGGTAGGCCCAACTCCTTGGAAAGGGTTTTGTACCCCTTGCCAGTATTGTGACCCTCCACGATCTTGTCTCTGATGGCCTTGGAATGCTCCTTTGTCTTTCCCATGTTGACCATGTATGAGTGCTGTTCACAAGTTTGGGGAGGGTCTTAAATAGTCAGAAAAGGCTGGAAAAAGAGATAATTAATCCAAACATGTGAAGCTCATTGTTCTTTGTGCCTGAACTACTTCTTAATACTTTAGGGGAACCAAACAGAATTCTGGTGGGTTGAGGGGTTGAATAATAAATGACCCTCCGAAAAGACTTTTCACAATTAAAAAAAAAAAATAAACAAAGAAATAACATTCTTTTTTGCTACAGTGCATTTCACACTTCCAGGCTGATCTACAGTCCAAATGTCACAATGCCAAGTTAATTCCAAATGTGTAAACCTGCTAAATCTGCAGGGGGTTGAATACTACTTGTAGGCACTGTATGTAGTATGTATGCTGTATGTATGCAGTATGTATGTAGCATGTATGTAGTATGTTGTATGCATGTAGTATGTATGTAGTAGGCATGTAGTATGTTGTATGCATGTATATATGTAGTATGTATGTTGTATGTGTGTAGTATGTTGTATGTATGTGGTATGTTGTATGTATGTTGTATGTATGTAGTATGCTGAATGTATATTGTATGTATATATGTAGTATGTATGTATATAGCATGTTGTATGTATGTAGTATGTATGTATTATATAGTATGTTGTATGTATGTAGTATGTATGTATGTAGCATGCATGTATGTAGTATGTATGTAGTATGTATGTAGTATGTTGTATGTATGTATGTAGTATGTATGCAGTATATAGTATGTTGTATCTATGTAGTATGTATGTATGTAGCATGTATGTAGTATGTAGTATGTATGTATGTAACATAGTAACATAATTATTAAAGTTGAAGAAAGACTTTAAGTCCATCTAGTTCAACCCATAGCCTAACCTAACATGCCCTAACATGTTGATCCAGAGGAAGGCAAAAAAAACCATGTGGCAAATAGTAAGCTCCACTTTGGGGAAAAAAAATCCTTCCCGATTCCACATACGGCAACCAGACTAGTTCCCTGGATCAACACCCTATCAAGGAATCTAGTATATATACCCTGTAACATTATACTTTTCAAGAAAGGTATCCAATCCCCTCTTAAATTTAAGTAATGAATCACTCATTACAACATCATACGGCAGAGAGTTCCATAGTCTCACTGCTCTTACAGTTAAGAACCCGCGTCTGTTATTATGCCTAAACCTTCTTTCCTCCAGACGTAGAGGATGCCCCCATTGTCCCTGTCTCAAGTCTATGATTAAAAAGATCATCAGAAAGGTCTTTGTACTGTCCCCTCATATATTTATACATTAAAATAAGATCACCCCTTAGTCTTCGTTTTTCCAAACTAAATAGCCCCAAGTGTAATAACCTATCTTGGTATTGCAGACCCCCCAGTCCTCTAATAACCTTGGTCGCTCTTCTCACCACCCGCTCCAGTTCAGCTATGTCTTTCTTATACACCGGAGACCAGAACTGTGCACAGTATTCTAAGTGCGGTCGAACTAGTGACTTGTATAGAGGTAAAATTATGTTCTCCTCATGAGCATCTATGCCTCTTTTAATGCATCCCATTATTTTATTTGCCTTTCTAGCAGCTGCCTGACACTGGCCACTGAACATGAGTTTGTCATCCACCCATACACCCAGGTCTTTTTCATTGACTGTTTTGCCCAGAGTTTTAGAATTAATGTTGGTTATGTAATGGTGGTATACTTGTGTAAAGGTACCGTCACACTGAACAATTTAACAACGATATCGATAGCGATCCGTGACGTTGCAGCTTCCTGGATAGCGATATCGTTGTGTTTGACACGCAGCAGCGATCTGGATCCTGCTGTGACATTGTTGGTCGGAGCAGAAAGTCCAGAACTTTATTTTGTCGCTGATCTCCCGCTGACATCGCTGAATCGACGTGTGTGACGCCGATTCAGCGATGTCTTCACTGGTAACCAGGGTAAACATCGGGTTACTAAGCACAGGGCTGCGCTTAGTAACCCGATGTTTACCCTGATTACCTGTGTAAATGTAAAAAAAACAAACACTACATACTTACATTCCGGTGTCTGTGGCGTCCCCCGGCGTTCTGCTTCCCTGCACTCCTCCTGCATCCTGTGTCAGCGCCGGCTGGCCGTAAAGCAGATTACAGCGGTGACATCACTGCTCTGCTTTACGGCCAGCACTTACTAGTGCTGGGAAGCAGAACGCCGGGGGACAGACACCGGAATGTAAGTATGTAGTGTTTTTTTTTTTTTACATTTACACTGGTAACCAGGGTAAACATCGGGTTACTAAGCGCGGCCCTGCGCTTAGTAACCCGATGTTTACCCTGGTTATCCGGGGACTTCGGCTTCGTTGGTCGCTGGAGAGTTGTCTGTGTGACAGCTCTCCAGTGACCACACAGCGATGCTGCAGCGATCGGCATCGTTGTCTAGATCGCTGCAGCGTCGCTTAATGTGACGATACTTTAAGATTTGTGTCCTAATATTTTTTGTACTGCTGTTTGTATTGCTGCTGTAATACCGTAATTTCCCCCGGGATCAATAAAGTGTATCGTATCGTATTTTGTGTTCCAATGGCCCTGTTTGTTGACCTAGAAAAAAAATATTTTCCACCTGATGAAAGTTCTTTGAAAAATAGTTCTATGATTTGCTGTGGCACTACAACATGTAAGATAGCTAATTCTTTCAAAGCCACCATAAGTTGGTCTTCTGACAATGACAATGACCTCGGTTTGTGCTGACCCAGGTTACTCATCCATAAATATTGTGCCTCTGTGCTTGTGTGCTTTGCTGTGAATTACCTGGTTTGTCTCCTGACTTTTGTATCTTGCTTTGTACTGCCTTGTCCTTTCCGGTTATCGGTCCCCCTGGCTTGTCTCCATTTACGCTTTGTCTTATCCCTTGGTACTACGCTCTTGTCGGGCTTTTGAACGTCAGTTTTCCTTGACTATGCTTACTGTCTGTGCTTTGCACTCCATGCAGTCATTTGCTTTCCCTGCACTCACAGGTTTTGACTCCACCCCCTGGTCGCGTGACTACTCAGTGCCAGGTCCTGTGCTCACAGCATAGTCCCAGGTCCTTGTGCACAGCGTGCTGTTTTCATGCACTCACTAAGTTAATTCTGTGCCCCCTGATGGTGCCCCCCCTAGGTAGCGCCAGTGACACTACTGGTGTCATCACATTATCACCGACCCATACAATTTTTCTGTTTTTTTTTTTGTGTGTGTGCTTGTTATGGACACGCTGCGTGCTCTGTTAGATCAGGTATCTAATCTGACCAAGATGATGCAGAACCTGTAGAATCTGTAGAGCAAAGAGTGTTGGTGGCTTCTCACCAACAGGTACAGAGGGAGTTGGCAGATACAGGTAACGCTGTTCGAGGTGCCTCTTCCTCATCTGGCAATGGAAAAGGTACTGTGTCTGATGTTTCCTTATCCTCTCCTGAACCCTCTATTAAACTTCTGGATACCTTTTCTGGGGATAAGAAAAAATTCTGGGTAATCAAAGAGAGTTGTAAAGTACTTTTTTCCCTGCATCCTCAGGCGATGAGAGTTAAAGGGTGGGGATAATTATTTCCCTGTTACGTGAGGGGTTGCAATCCTTTCTCCCTATCTCCTACCTCCCCTGAAAGAATGTCTGTTGATCGGTTCTTCGAGTCCTTGGGTCTTATTTACGATGAATCTGATCGGGTGAAATTGGCAGAGGACACGATTATGAGTCTTACCCAGGGAAAGCACTCCGTTGAGTGGTACTGTTCCAAGTACAGTTGATGAAATTCAAGGGAAAAGAAAGCGGTCGCTAGGGAGCGCTGTGAGGGTCACAGTTACAATTGAAAGCAAAAGGTCCACCGCAGCTCCAGCCGTTAACCTTCTAGGAGGATACAAAATGCAGTAAATAGTAATAACGGTCCTAGGAGCGCTGGGAATGAGACAAAAACAAGGATTTTAGTGTTGAACCACAACGCGTTTCAACGCGTTGTGGTTCAACACTAAAATCCTTGTTTTTGTCTCATTCCCAGCGCTCCTAGGACCGTTATTACTATTTACTGCAAGTACAGGTGATGGGCACCCGAGGTTTCCTGGAACGAATCAGTACTAAGGGGGCTGTTCCGACGGGGTCTCTTTGAGCATTTAAATAATGCCTTGGCCCTGCAGCTACCGCCCAACTCTCTGGGGGAGGCCATGACCGAGGCCATACGTATGGACCGCAGGCTGAGAGAGATGTTGTGCAACGAGATGCTCCTCTGTTGCCAGTGAAACCGAAGCCTTCGTCGTCGGCTGAGCCCATGGAGGTGGGTGCTGTCTCAATGAAGGAAAAGGAGAGAAGATGCCGCAGAGAGGAAAAGCTCTGTTTCTATTGTGGAGAGCCGGGTCATTGGAAAAAGGACTGTCCCTCCTGTCTCCTGGGTTCCAACGTCTCGGGAAATGACTAGGTCTGCTTTTTTCGATTTGGGGTCTTCAGTGAACTTGATTGACTCAAGGATGGTGGCTCAATATGAGATAGGGACAGTCAGGTTGGACAAACCCATGAGAGTGGTGGCTATTGACTCAACCTCGTTCACCAAGGATGAGATCAGCTCCGTTACAAAAGAATTAGTCCTTAAGGTGGGGTCTGTTCATCTGGAGCATATAGGCTGTTTCATTCTGGACAACCTCCCTGCTGGTTTAATTTTGGGGTTTCCTTGGCTGCAATGTCATAATCCAGTCATTGACTGGGAGGCTCGGGAGATTGTTAAATGGGGATTCAACTGTGTAAACAAATGTCTGAATTCTGTGTCTGTGTCATCCGTCACTCTGGAAGGTGTTCCAGAGTACCTGAAGGACTTCAAGGACGTGTTCTCCAAAAGTCAGGCCGAAGGGTTACCTGTTATGATGCGGTGGTCTAGGAGCAACATGGAACGAGCTCTGAAGGAAGTGGTAACTGTACTGACCGCAGTCCCTAAGCTCAACACAACACTAGAAGTAGCCGTGGAATGCTCCTAACTCTCCCTAGGCATCTCGTCACAGCCTAAGAGCTCACTACCCCTAAAGACAGAAGCAGGAAAACTATCTTGCCTCAGAGAAAATCCCCAAAGGATAGATTAGCCCCCCACAAATAATGACTGTGAGTGGAGAGGGAAATGACATACACAGAATGAAACCAGGATGAGCACAGGAGGCCAGTCTAGCTAAATAGATAGGACAGGATGGAATACTGTGCGGTCAGTATAAAACACTACAAAAATCCACGCAGAGTTTACAAAAAATCTCTACACCTGACAAAAGGTGTGGAGGGCAAATCTGCCTCCCAGGGCTTCCAGCAAGACAGAATTAATTCACACTGATAAGCTGGACAAACATAGAAAGCACAGAATGGATAAGTCCACAATCTATGGACAGAAAAGAGCAAGCAAAAACTTAGCTTAGCTGAACTGGTCAGGATAACAGGGAACTCCAAAGAGATGTGAATCCAAAAAGGAACGATTTACAAGTGGCACTGGCTGAAGAAAGAGCCAGGCCTAAATAGCCGAGCAGAAGAGACAATAAGTGGAGGCAGCTGATGACAGCTAACTCCAAGGAGCAGCCATACCACTAGAAACCACAAGAGGGAGCCCAAGAGCAGAACTCACAAAAGTGCCACTTACAACCACCGGAGGGAGCCCAAGAGCGGAATTCACAACAGTACCCCCCCTTGAGGAGGGGTCACCGAACCCTCACCAGAGCCCCCAGGCCGATCAGGACGAGCCAAGTGAAAAGCACGAACCAAATCGGTAGCATGGACATCGGAGGCAACAACCCAAGAATTATCCTCCTGGCCATAACCCTTCCACTTGACAAGATACTGAAGCCTCCGCCTCGAAAAACAAGAATCCAAAATCTTCTCAACCTCATATTCCAACTCTCCCTCAACCAACACCGAGGCAGGAGGGTCAACCGAGGGAACAACGGGCACCACATATCTCTGCAACAAAGATCCATGGAAAACATTATGAATGGCAAAAGAGGCTGGAGGAGACAAACGAAAAGACACCGGATTAATAATTTCAGAAATTTTATAAGGACCAATAAACCGAGGCTTAAACTTAGGAGAATAAACCTTCATAGGAACATGACGAGAAGACAACCAAACCAAATCCCCCACACGAAGCCGGGGACCAACACACCGACAGCGGTTAGCAAAACCTTGAGCCCTTTCCTGAGACAACGTCAAATTGTCCACCACATGAGTCCAAATCTGCTGCAGCCTGTCCACCACAGAATCAACACCAGGACAATCAGAAGGCTCAACCTGCCCAGAAGAAAAACGAGGATGAAAACCAGCCCGATTATTAAGGGCAAACTCAGCCAACGGCAAGAAAGACACCCAATCATCCTGATCAGCAGACACAAAGCATCTCAAATAGGTCTCCAAGGTCTGATTAGTTCGCTCAGTTTGGCCATTAGTCTGAGGATGAAACGCCGAAGAAAAAGACAAATCAATGCCCATCCTAGCACAAAAGGACCGCCAAAATCTAGAGAAAAACTGAGAACCTCTGTCAGACACAATATTCTCCGAAATGCCATGCAAACGAACCACATGCTGAAAAAAATATGGAAGCAGATCTGAGGAGGAAGGCAACTTAGGCAAAGGTACCAGATGGACCATTTTAGAGAACCGGTCACAAACAACCCAGATAACAGACATCTTCTGGGAAACAGGAAGATCCGAAATAAAATCCATGGAAATATGCGTCCAGGGCCTCTCAGGGACCGGCAAAGGCAAAAGCAACCCACAAGCGCGGGAACAGCAAGGCTTGGCCCGGGCTCAAGTCCCACAGGACTGCACAAAAGCACGCACATCGCGCGACAAGGAAGGCCACCAAAAGGACCTAGCAACCAAATTTCTGGTACCAAAACTCCCAGGATGACCAGCCAACACTGAACAATGAACCTCAGAAATTACCTTACTTGTCCATCTATCAGGAACAAACAGCTTCCCCACTGGACAGCGGTCAGGCCTATCAGCCTGAAATTCCTGAAGCACCCGCCGCAAATCAGGGGAGATAGCAGAAATAATCACCCCCTCCTTAAGAATGCCAACCGGCTCAAGGACTCCAGGAGAATCAGGCGAAAAACTCCAAGAGAGGGCATCAGCCTTAACATTCTTAGATCCCGGAAGATACGAGACCACAAAATCAAAACGGGAGAAAAACAGGGACCATCGAGCCTGGCTAGGATTCAGCCGCTTGGCCGACTTGAGGTAAATCAGATTCTTATGATCGGTCAGGACGACAACACGGTGTTTAGCTCCCTCAAGCCAATGTCGCCACTCCTCAAACGCCCACTTCATAGCCAACAACTCCCGATTGCCGACATCATAACTGCGTTCCGCAGGCGAAAACTTTCTGGAAAAAAAAGCACACGGTTTCATCAAAGAACCATCAGACTCCCTCTGAGACAAAACGGCCCCTGCCCCAATCTCAGAAGCGTCGACCTCAACCTGAAAAGGAAGAGAAACATCCGGCTGACGCAACACAGGGGCAGAAGTAAATTGACGTTTAAGCTCCTGAAAGGCCTCAACAGCCTCAGAGGACCAATTCGTCACATTAGCGCCTTTCTTCGTCAAATCAGTAAGGGGCTTAACCACACTGGAAAAATTGGCAATGAAACGGCGATAGAAATTAGCAAAGCCCAAAAATTTTTGAAGACCCTTCACAGATGTGGGTTGGATCAAGTCATGGATAGCTTGGACCTTAACAGGATCCATTTCTATAGATGAGGGAGAAAAAATAAAACCCCAAAAAGAGACCTTCTGAACTCCGAATAGGGACTTAGACCCCTTCACAAATAAAGCATTATCACAAAGGATCTGGAACACCATCCTGACCTGCTTCACATGAGACTCCCAATCATCGGAAAAAATCAAAATATCAGCCAAATATACGACCATGAATTTATCAAGATAATTGCGGAAAATATCATGCATGAAAGACTGGAACACAGATGGAGCATTAGAGAGCCCAAATGACATCACAAGGTATTCAAAATGGCCTTTGGGCGTATTAAATGCAGTTTTCCATTCGTCACCCTGTTTAATACGAACAAGATTATATGCCCCTCGGAGGTCAATCTTAGTAAACCAACTAGCCCCCTAAATCTGAGCAAACAAATCAGTAAGCAAAGGCAAGGGGTATTGGAATTTTACCGTGATCTTATTAAGAAGACGATAATCAATACAGGGTCTCAAGGAGCCATCCTTCTTAGCAACAAAAAAGAAACCCGCTCCTAATGGTGACGAAGAGAGCCGAATATGCCCCTTCTCCAAAGACTCCTTAACATAACTCCGCATGGCGGCATGCTCTGGCACAGACAGATTGAAAAGTCGGCCCTTAGGGAACTTGCAACCAGGAATCAAGTTAATAGCACAATCACAGTCCCTGTGCGGAGGAAGGGAACTGGACTTGGGCTCATCAAATACATCCTGGAAATCCGACAAAAACTCAGGGACCTCAGAAGAGGGGGAAGAGGAAATTGACATCAAAGGAACGTCACTATGTACTCCTCGACAACCCCAACTAGTCACCGACATAGTTTTCCAATCCAGCACCGGATTATGTTCCTGTAACCATGGAAATCCCAGTACAACAACATCATGCAGGTTATGCAACACCAGAAAACGGCAATCTTCCTGATGTGCAGGAGCCATGTACATAGTCATCTGTGTCCAGTACTGAGGTTTATCCTTGGCCAAGGGTGTAGCATCAATACCCCTCAAAGGAATAGGGCTCTGCAAAGGCTGCAAGGAAAAACCACAGCGCCTGGCGAATTCTAAGTCCATTAAGTTCAGGGCAGCACCTGAATCCACAAATGCCATGACAGAAAAGGACGACAATGAGCAAATCAGGGTCACAGATAAGAGAAATTTAGGCTGTATAGTACTAATGGTAACAGACCTAGCGACTCTCTTAGTACGCTTAGGGCAATCAGAGATAACATGAGCCGAATCACCACAGTAAAAACACAGCCTATTCTGACGTCTGAATTCCTGCCGTTCTATTCTAGTCAAAATCCTATCACATTGCATAGGTTCAGGACTTTGCTCAGAGGATACTGCCATATGGTGCACAGCTTTGCGCTCGCGCAGACGCCGATCAATCTGAATGGCTAGAGACATAGATTCGCTCAAACCGGCAGGCGTAGGAAAGCCCACCATAACATCTTTAAGGGTTTCAGAAAGACCTTTTCTGAAAATAGCAGCCAGAGCCTCTTCATTCCATTTAGTGAGCACAGACCATTTTCTAAATTTCTGGCAGAATAACTCTGCCGCTTCCTGACCTTGACACAAGGCCAACAGGGTTTTTTCTGCATGACCCACAGAATTAGGTTCGTCATACAATAATCCGAGCGCTTGAAAAAATGCATCTACATTCAATAATGCCGGATCCCCTGTTCAAGAGAAAAAGCCCAGTCTTGAGGGTCACCACGCAGCAAGGATATGATGATTTTTACTTGCTGAATGGGATCACCAGAAGAACGGGGTTTCAAAGCAAAAAACAATTTGCAGTTATTTTTAAAGTTCAAAAACTTGGATCTGTCTCCAAAAAACAAATCAGGAGTAGGAATTCTAGGCTCTAAAGCCGGAGTCTGGACAACATAGTCCTGGATACTCTGTACTCTTGCAGCAAGTTGATCCACACGAGAAAACAAACCCTGAACACCCATGCCAAAGCATATATCCTGAACCACCCAGATATCAAGAGGAAAAAAAAGACAAACCAGAGCACAGAAAAAAAAATGGTTCAGAACTTTCTTTTCCTTCTTTTGAGATGCATTTAATTCATTTTTGGCCACTTGTACTGTTATGATGCGGTGGTCTAGGAGCAACATGGAACAAGCTCTGAAGGAAGTGGTAACTGTACTGACCGCAGTCCCTAAGCTCAACACACTAGAAGTAGCCGTGGAATGCTCCTAACTCTCCCTAGGCATCTCGTCACAGCCTAAGAGCTAACTACCCCTAAAGACAGAAGCAGGAAAACTATCTTGCCTCAGAGAAAATCCCCAAAGGATAGATTAGCCCCCCACAAATAATGACTGTGAGTGGAGAGGGAAATGACATACACAGAATGAAACCAGGATGAGCACAGGAGGCCAGTCTAGCTAAATAGATAGGACAGGATGGAATACTGTGCGGTCAGTATAAAACACTACAAAAATCCACGCAGAGTTTACAAAAAATCTCCACACCTGACTAAAGGTGTGGAGGGCAAATCTGCCTCCCAGAGCTTCCAGCAAGACAGAATTAATTCACACTGATAAGCTGGACAAACATAGAAAGCACAGAATGGATAAGTCCACAATCTATGGACAGAAAAGAGCAAGCAAAAACTTAGCTTAGCTGAACTGGTCAAGATAACAGGGAACTCCAAAGAGATGTGAATCCAACCAGGAACCATTTACAAGTGGCACTGGCTGAAGAAAGAGCCAGGCCTAAATAGCCGAGCAGAAGAGACGATAAGTGGAGGCAGCTGATGACAGCTAACTCCAAGGAGCAGCCATACCACTAGAAACCACAAGAGGGAGCCCAAGAGCAGAACTCACAAAAGTGCCACTTACAACCACCGGAGAGAGCCCAAGAGCGGAATTCACAACAGTTACCACAACACTGCCCTTTTGATTGTGCCATTGACCTGATTCCTGGGGCTAAGTTGCCTAAGGCACGATTGGTTAACCTTTCTGGTGCCGAGCGAGTTGCAATGAAGGAGTACATTTTTGAGAGTCTCCGCAACGGGAATATCCACCCTTCCTTTTCTCCTGTTGCTTCAGGGTTTTCTTTTGTAAAAAAAAAAAAAAAAGACGGTGGTCTCTGCCCAAGCCTTGACTTTTGGGAACTGAATAAGATTACTGTAAGAAACACATATCTCCTCCCATTCATTCCCGATTTGTGTAACCAATTATCCAGGGCTAAATGGTTTTCAAAACCAGACTTGCAGGAGGCATATAACTTCATCTGGGTGCGGGAGGGGGATAAGCGGACATCCGCGTTTCTCACCTCAGAAGGGCTATTTATAAATTTAGATATGACGTTTGGTATGACCAATGCCCCTGTGGTTTTCCAAAACTTCATCAATCATGTGTTTTCTAATTTTATTAGGCGGTTTGTGGTAATATACTCGGACGATATTGTAGTTTATTTACTTGATAAGCAGAAGCATATTAGCCACCTTTGGACGGTTCTTCAGAGACTCAGGGAGAACCAGCTTTTCGCTAAACTAGAAAAAATGCTTTTTTTTCGTCCAGGAACTGCCTTTCTTGGGGTTCATTGACTCTAGTGAGGAATTTCGTATGGATCCCAAAAAGGTACAGTCCATTGTAGATTGGGTTCAACCCCGGGACCTGAAGGGCCCTCAGCGCTTCTTGGGGTTCACCAATTACAACCGGAGGTTCATTAAAGGGTTCTCTCAGGTGGGCAAGCCCCTCATTGACTTGACACAGAAGGGGGCTGATGTCAAGAACTGGTCTGCCTCAGCGGTAACGACATTTCTCACTCTGAAAAAAATGTTTCATGACTGCCCCGGCTCTGATACAGCTAGATCCATCTGAACCCTTTATAGTAGAGGTTGATGCCTCGGTGGTGGGGGTGGTATTGTCCCAGGGGCCCACCACCTTGACCAATTTGAGACCATAAGCCTTCTTCTCCAAAAAGTTCTCCCTGGCGGAAATACATTATGATGTGGGTAATCAGGAACTTCTTGCGGTTAAGTTGGCCTTTGAAGAATGGAGGCATTTTTTGGAGGGGGCGGTTCATCCCATTACTGTAGTTATGGACCACAAGAACCTGGCGTATATTGAGTCTGCTACAAGTTTGACCCCCAGACAAGCCAGATGGTCACATTTCTTTTACCAGTTCCAATTCTTGATCACTTTTCATCAGGGATCCAAGAATGTGAAGGCTGATGCCTTGTCACGAAGTCAGGACCCAGTTTCTCCCCCCGAGCTTCCATCCTCCATTCTTCAACCCAGGGTGATAGTGGCTGATGTGTCTGCAGGTTTGGAATGGGAGATTCAGGAAGCCCAGTCTCAGGCTCCCCCATCCAAGCCGGTGGGAAAAATTTTTGTTCCGGTTCAACTTTGACTCAGAGTCCTCCAGGAGTTCCATGATTCGGCACTGAGTGGACATCTGGGGATTTCGGCTACTCAAGGAGCTATCGCAAGGGTTTTTTGGTGGGCCTCGCTTACGTCTGATGTGAGAAAGTATGTGTCTGCCCGTGAAGTTTGTGCCCTCGCTAAGAGCTCTCATAGCCAGCTGGCTGGGAAATTGGTGCCTTTGCCAGTTCCTGATGGACCATGGACACATCTGTCCATGGACTTTATCACCAATTTTCCTCCCTCCAAGGGTAATACTGTCATCTGGGTGGTGGTGGACAGGTTTACGAAGCAAGCACACTTTGTACCCTTAGTGGCACTACCCTCTTCTGAGACCATGTCTAGGTTGTTCGTTCAACATGTGGTTCGTTTGCATGGTGTGCCCTTGAATGTGGTGTTTGACCATGGTGTGCAGTTTGTGTTCAGGTTTTGGAGGGTGTTTTGTAAAATGTTGGGTATTGAGTTGTCCTTTTCGTCGGCCTACAATCTGGAGACCAATAATCAGACCGAACGGACCAATTAGTTGTTAGAACAAATTTTGCGCTGCCTTGCCACCTCCAGTCAAGAGGACTGGTCCGATGCCTTGCCGCTAGCAGAGTTTGCATTCAATAACCGTGTTAACCACTCTACAGGTACCTGTAACAACTCTGCTGGCATCACTACATGGCCTCACATCCCTCACACACCATCTTACTCACTGATCCATGTCATGTTGTGTTCTGTCTGTTTTCATTTCAAAAGCCTGACCTGCACATCCAAACATAGACTAAGTGTGAACAGGTGCTGAACCCAGAGTCGCCAACTCGTATATAATTAAGTAAATAGGGCAGCACACTGCAGCGCCAAAACATGCAAACTTGAAAACACGAAATTTGAACTGCATTACTGCACTAGAAATATGAAAAATGAGAGCTTTTAGTGCATAAAAATGGCCAATTTTATATGTACCTCGTAGCCACTTTACGGCATCTCTCTTATACGAGGTCCTACGCTTGACCTACCTCGCTGAGAATAAACGTCTCCATCTGAATGGGTACATGTGAAACCTCTTCTTGGACTCAAATTCTCTCTCTCTGTGGAGGGGTATTGGACCTACTATAATTAAAACACCTGAAGCTAGGAGGCGGGGAGTGCACGATCAGATGGCTAGAGAATACATTTCAAAAACCTGACCTGCACATCCAAACATAGACTAAGTGTGAACAGGTGCTGAACCCAGAGTCGCCAACTCGTATATAATTAAGTAAATAGGGCAGCACACTGCAGCGCCAAAACATGGAAACTTGAAAACACGAAATTTGAACTGCATTACTGCACTAGAAATATGAAAAATGAGAGCTTTTAGCGCATAAAAATGGCCAATTTTATGTGTACCTCGTAGCCACTTTACGGCATCTCTCTTATACGAGGTCCTATGCTTGACCTACCTCGCTGAGAATAAACGTCTCCATCTGAGTGGGTACATGTGAAACCTCTTCTTGGACTCAAATTCTCTCTCTCTGTGGAGGGGTATTGGACCTACTATAATTAAAACACTTGAAGCTAGGAGGCGGGGAGTGCACGATCAGAAGGCTAGAGAATACATTTCAAAAACCTGACCTGCACATCCAAACATAGACTAAGTGTGAACAGGTGTTGAACCCAGAGTCGCCAACTTGTATATAATTAAGTAAATAGGGCAGCACACTGCAGCGCCAAAACATGCAAACTTGAAAACACGAAATTTGAACTGCATTACTGCACTAGAAATATGAAAAATGAGAGCTTTTAGCGCATAAAAATGGCCAATTTTATGTGTACCTCGTAGCCACTTTACGGCATCTCTCTTATACGAAGTCCTACGCTTGACCTACCTCGCTGAGAATAAACGTCTCCATCTGAATGGGTACATGTGAAACCTCTTCTTGGACTCAAATTCTCTCTCTCTGTGGAGGGGTATTGGACCTACTATAATTAAAACACCTGAAGCTAGGAGGCGGGGAGTGCACGATCAGAAGGCTACAGAATACATTTCAAAAACCTGACCTGCACATCCAAACATAGACTAAGTGTGAACAGGTGCTGAACCCAGAGTCGCCAACTCGTATATACATACCTCCCAACCGTCCCTCATTGTGTGGGACTGCCCCGGATTTGATGCTTGCCCCGTCTGTCCTGCCCGGGACGCAGAGCTTCCCGCAGACAGAACAGTTGAAGCTGCTGTAACACGCCCCTTTTGTTAGGCCACGCCCCTTCCCCGTCGGTGTGTTCCTGAGTCTTCCAGTGTGCCTCACAGTTCAGAGAGAGGGGACACCTGAGGTGACATAACACAGCCGGACACAGCCTGGGTGCCAGCGGCAATGTAAGCAGCAGACCATGAGTGGACTGGAGGCTGCTAACGGGACAGATGCAGGTCAGTTAGTAGTGGATGTCACAGAGATTACTCACTCCGTCCAGTGCATTGTGGAGGAGGAGCAGCTCCCTGGGAGAGATTGACAACACATCAATGTGGCTGCTTTATTTCCCCAGGCATAAAAGTACTAAGCCTAATCCCCTATGACAGTCACTGTATCATCATGTGCTAATTACAAGCTGCAGCTCCGCTCGGTACACACACGCGGCTGAGGCTCCGCTCAGTACACTTCGTACACAGACACACACGCGGCTCCGCTCAGTGCACCTCGTACACACACGCGGCTCCGCTCGGTGCACCTCGTACACACGCGCGGCTCCGCTCGGTGCACCTCATACTGTGAAAGGTGTACGGAGCACAGCCGCGTGTGTACGAGGTGTGCGGAGCAGCATGTGAAAGGTGTACGGAGCGGAGTCGTGTGTAAGAGGTGTACGGAGCCATGTGTACGAGGTGTACAGAGCACAGCCGCGTGTGTACGGAGCGGAGCAACATGTGAAAGGTGTACGGAGCGGAGTCGTGTGTACGAGGTGTACGGAGCCGTGTGTACGAGGTGTACGGAGCACAGCCGCGTGTGTACGAGGTGTGCGGAGCAGCATGTGGAAGGTGTACGGAGCGGAGTCGTGTGTACGAGGTGTACGGAGCCGTGTGTACGAGGTGTACGGAGCACAGCCGCGTGTGTACGAGGTGTACGGAGCACAGCCGCGTGTGTACGGAGCGGAGCAGCATGTGAAAGGTGTACGGAGCGGAATCGTGTGTAAGAGGTGTACGGAGCACAGCCGCGTGTGTACGAGGTGTACGGAGCACAGCCGCGTGTTTACGAGGTGTACGGAGCTGAGCCGGGTGTGTACGAGATGTACGGAGCGGAGCAGCATGTGAAAGGTGTACGGAGCGGAGTCGTGTGTGTAAGAGGTGTGCGGATCAGAGCAGAGTGTGAAAGGTGTATGGAGCGGAGCCACGTGTGTACGAGGTGTACAGTGCTGAGCCACATGTGTATGAGGTGTACAGAGCAGAGCCATGCGTGCTCAAAGTATACGGAGCGTGTGCAATGTGTATAGAGCGGAGCCGTGTGTGTACGAGGTGTACGGAGTAGTGCCGTGTGTGTACGAGATGTATGGAGCGGAGCCATGTGTGTAGGAGTAGCTATGTGTGGCCATTATACGGTACAAAGTATCATGTGCGGCCAATATACAGTATGGAGCATCATGTGCGGTCATTATACAGTATGGAGCATCATGTGCGGTCATTATACAGTATGGAGCATCATGTGGGGCCATTATACAGTATGGAGCATCATGTGCGGCCATTATACAGTATGGAGCATCATGTGTGGCCATTATACAGTATGGAGCATCATGTGCGGTCATTATACAGTATTGAGCATTATGTGCGGCCATTATACAGTATGGAGCATCATGTGCGGTCATTGTACAGTATGGAGCATCATGTGCAGCCAATATACAGTATGGAGCATCGTGTGCGGCTGTTATACAGTATGGAGAATCATGTGTGGTCATTATACAGTATTGAGCATCATGTGCGGCCATTATACAGTATGGAGCATCGTGTGCGGCTGTTATACAGTATGGAGAATCATGTGTGGTCATTATACAGTATGGAGCATCATGTGCAGTCACTATACAGTATGGAGAATCATGTGTGGTCATTATACAGTATGGAGCATCATGTGCGGTCATTATACAGTATGGAGCATCATGTGCGGTCATTATACAGTATTGAGCATCATGTGTGGTCATTATACACTATGGAGCATCGTGTGCGGCTGTTATACAGTATGGAGAATCATGTGTGGTCATTATACAGTATGGAGCATCATGTGCGGTCATTATACAGTATGGAGCATCATGTGCGGTCATTATACAGTATGGAGTATCATGTGCGGTCATTATACAGTATGGAGCATTGTGTGCGACAATTATACAGTATGGAGCACTGTGTGGCCATATTTTTTTGTTTATAATTATTCTTTATGAACAGTTTGATCAGCAGTGCTAAATGGGTGTGGTTGAGACTTGGATATGGGTGTGACTAGTGAATGGGTGTGGTCAGAGGCGTGGCCTAAAATTTGCCGCGGCGCGCAACTGGTCCCTCTTTCCCATCTTCAAAAGTTGGGAGGTATGGTATATAATTAAAGAAGTTGTCCACTACTATAAAGTTTTTGTTTTTTTTTTCATAAATCTTGCTATTATGTGCCACTGAAAACATCTACTGTGTTTATTTTAGCAATATTACCTGTTATCATGCTGTAGCAGCACATCTTCAGTGCTGGATTCAGCTCTCATGGGGTTAATCGACAACTTCCTTATTGTGCCCTAATACTACAAGTTCCATGATGCATTGCACTGCCACTAAGCCCGAATCTAGCACACCCACTCCAAAAACACGCCCAAACCCCTCCCTCCTCTCCCTCCTCTCTCTTCAAAAAGATTTGTGGTGTCATTTCTGTCCAACTCCTCTTTTACATTTGTCCAACCCACACTCCATTACACACAGAGATAGATAGATAGATAGATAGATAGATAGATAGATAGATAGATAGATAGATAGATATTAGATAGATAGATAGATAGATATATATGGGATAGATAGATATATATGGGATAGATAGATAGATAGATAGATAGATAGATAGATAGATAGATAGATAGATAGATAGATAGATAGATAGATAGATAGATAGATAGATGTGGGATAGATAGATATGGGATAGATAGATAGATAGATAGATAGATAGATACTAGATAGATAGATATGGGATAGATAGATAGATAGATAGATAGATAGATAGATAGATAGATAGATAGATAGATAGATAGATAGATAGATAGATAGATAGATAGATAGATGTGGGATAGATAGATGTGGGATAGATAGATATGGGATAGATAGATAGATAGATAGATAATAGATAGATAGATAATAGATAGATACTAGATAGATAGATATGGGATAGATAGATAGATAGATAGATAGATAGATAGATAGATAGATAGATAGATAGATAGATAGATAGATAGATAGATAGATGTGGGATAGATAGATATGGGATAGATAGATATGGGATAGATAGATAGATAGATAGATAGATAGATAGATAGATAGATAGATAGATAGATAGATGTGGGATAGATAGATATGGGATAGATAGATAGATATGGGATAGATAGATAGATAGATAGATAGATAGATAGATAGATAATAGATAGATAGATAATAGATAGATAGATATTAGATAGATAGATAATAGATAGATAATAGATAGATATTAGATAGATAGATAGATAGATAATAGATAGATAGATAGATAGATAGATAGATAGATAATAGATAGATACTAGATAGATAAATAGATAGATAGATAGATATGGGATAGATAGATAGATATGGGATAGATAGATAGATAGATTTTTCCGTTTATCGCTCCCCTTCTTTCCAGAGCCATAATGTTTCCGTCAGTATGGCCATGTGAGGGCTTATCTTTTGCGGGACAAGTTCTACTTTTGAACGACACCATTGGTTTTACCATGTCGTGTAACAGAAAATGTGAAAAAAATTCAAAGTGCGATGAAATTGCAAAAAAAGTGCAATCCCACACTTGTTTTTTGCTGGCCTTTTTGCTAGGTTCACTAAATGCTAAGACTGTGTGCACACGTTGTGGATTTGATTGCAGATCCGTAGCGTTTTTTGCCGCACGGAATTGCATTAAATCCACAGTGTAGTGCACAACCAATGTAAGTCTATGGGAGCATCAGACTTGTTGTGCACATGCTGCGGAAAAGGCCGCACCGAAACGCAGTTTTTTTTTTCTCCGCAGCATGTTACTTCTTTTGTGCCGAACTGCAGCGTTTCTGCACCCTTAGGCCGGGATCACACACAGCGAGATATGGCCGAGTCTCGCAGGTTAAAACCAAGCTCTGGCACCGGCACTCTGGAGCGGAGCGTGCAGCTGCACAGCAATAAATGGAGCCGCACGCTCCGCTCCGGAGTGCCGCTGCCAGAGCTTGTATTTAACCTGCAAGACTCGGCCGTATCTCGCTGTAGTGTGACTCTGGCCTCAGACTTTCATTGAGATGTAAAAAATATCTGCAGTTTTGCTGCGGATGTGGGTCCAAGAAACGCTGCAGTTGAGGAGGAGGGAAGCGTGTGGGTGGTGACCAGGGCCGGACTGGCCATCGGGCACTTCTGGCAAATGCCAGAAGGGCCGGTGCCAGTAGTGGGCCGCTGCACTCTTTCCCCCCTACTCCCGCCAGTGCCACCGCATTCAACTATACCGGCGTCTATGACGCCGGTATAGTTCAATGCAATGATGGAGGAGAGAGCGTCCGCTTACGCTCCCTCTTCCATCATTCCCCGCTCTGCCTCTGACACTGCGGGTGCGCGATGACGTCATATCATCGCACGCCTGCTGTGTCCCGGGCAGACTGCCGCCGCCGAGACAGGAGCAGCGCAGGCAAGAGGAAAGGTGAGGAGAGTGTGGAGCCATTATCGGGGGGATGAGATGTGGGCTGTGCTGTGTATATACCACTGTGTGGGCTGTGCTGTGTATGTACCACTGTGTGGGCTGTGCTGTGTATATACCACTGTGTGGGCTGTGCTGTGTATATATCACTGTGTGGGCTATGCTGTGTATATACCACTGTGTGGGCTGTGCTGTGTATATATCACTGTGTGGGCTGTGCTGTGTATACTACTCCGCGGGCTGTGCTGTATATACTACTACGCATGTTGTGCTGTATATACTACGACCTGGGCTGTGCTGTATACTACTACACGGGCTGTGCTGTATACTACTACGCGGGCTGTGCTATATTATGTAGGCTGTGCTATATACTATGCAAGTTGTGCTATATTATATGCGGGCTTTGATATATACTATGGGAGGTATATTATATTCTATGGGGGAGGCCGTGTTATATACTATGTGGCTGTGTTATATACTATTGCGGGGGTATATTCTATTCTATGGGGGAGGCTGTCTTATATACTATGTGGGGTATATTATATTCTATGGGGGAGGCTGTCTTATATACTATGTGGGGCTGCATTATATTCTATGGGGGCTACATTATATTCAATGGGGGCTACATTATATATTATGGGGAGGTGGGCTGCATTATATTCTATGGGGGGCTGTATTAGATTTTATGAGGGATGATTGCATCATACTCTTTGATGGGGCTGCATTATATTCTATGGGGAGGTGGGCTGCATTATATTCTATTCGGGGCTGCATTATATTCTATGGGGGGCTGTATTATATTTATATTCTATGAGGGGTGATTGCATCACTCTATGGGGGGCTGCATTATATTATTTGGGGGGTTACATTATACTCTGGGGTGGCTGCATTATACGCTGCAAATTCAGATGTAAGGCTACTTTCACACTTGCGTCGGTACGGGGCCGTCGCAAACCTTCGGCCAGACGTACCGACGGACGTTATGCTAAATTTAGCACAACATGGGCAGCGGATGCAGTTTTACAACGCATCCGCTGCCCATTGTGATGAGCGTGGAGGAGGGGGCGGAGTTCCAGCCACGCATGCGCGGTCGGAAATGGCAGACGTCGCACAAAAAAAGTTACACTGAACTTTTTTTTGTGCGTTGCGTCCGCCAAAACACGACGGATCCGTTGCTAATACAAGTCTATGGGTACAAAACGCATCCTGCGAGCACATTTGCAGGATCCATTTTTTTTCGCCGGATCTTTTTTTTTCTGCAGGATCTTTTTTTTTCCCGCCGTATCTGTTTTTTACCACCTGATCGTTTTTTTCTGCCAGATCTGTTTTTTTCTCATAGAGTTGTATTAGCGCCGGAGTGCGTCTGATGGCCACACGTTTCATCCGTTTTTTGCTAGATCAGTCGCTGAAAAACCGTTCCTCTGTATGTGTTTTCTGTCCGGTGGAAACAGCTTTTTTGACGGATCCTGCAAAAACGGATTAAACGTGTGGCCACCAGGCGCAATCCGGCGCTAATACAACTCTATGAGAAAAAACAGATCTGGCGGAAAAAAAACATCCGGTGGAATAAAATGGATCCGGCGGAAAAAAACGGATTCGGTTGAAAAAAAACGGATCTGGCGGAAAAAAAAACGATCCGGTGCAAATAAACGGATCCTGCAAATGTGCTCGCAGGATGCGTTTTACCCATAGACTTGTATTAGCGACGGATCGTGATAGATGGCCAGACATCGCCTCCATCGTGCTACAGATCCGTTGTGTTTTGGCGGACCATAGGCACGAAAAAACGTTCAATAGAAAATTTTTTTGGCTGTCTCGCCTGCCATTTTCTACCGCGCATGTGCGGCGGAAACTCCGCCCCCTCTTCCCCGCAATTCAGAATGGGCAGCGAAAGCGTTGAAAAACTGCATCCGCTGCCCACGTCGTGCAGAAATTTCACAACGTGCGTCGGTACGACGCATAGCGATGGACCCGTACCGACGCAAGAGTGAAAGAGGCCTTAATGAGCGTTGAATTTAAAAGAAATAAAATAAAGCGGAAAAAAAACGGCGTGGGCTCCCGCGCAATTTTCTGCGCCAGAGGGGGAAAGCCGACGGCCGGGGCCAATATCTGTAGCCTGCTATGAATACCAGCCCGCAGCTGTCTGCGTAGCCTTTACTGGCTATTAAAAGAGGGGGACCCCCCCCAAAAAAATGACGTGGGGTCCCCCTATATTTTATAGCCAGAAAGGCTACGCAGACAGCTGCAGGCTGATATTCACAGCCTAGAGAGGGGCCATGGATATTGCCCCCCCCCCCCCCCCCCGGCTACAAATACCAGTCCGCAGCCGCCCCAGAAATGGCGCATCTGTAAGATGCGCCAATTCCGGCACTTAGCCCCTCTCTTCCCACTCCCGAGTAGCGGTGGGATATGGGGTAAAAAGGGGTTAATGTCACCTTGCTATTGTAAGGTGACATTAAGCCGGGTTAATAACGGAGAGGCGTCAATAAGACGCCTATCCATTACTAATCCAATAGTAAGAAAGGTTTAATAAAACACACACACATTTGGAAAAAAGTATTTTAATATTCTTCATTTAACCATACTTACCATACTTCAGCGCCTGCAAAAAAAAGTAAAATAATAAACCGTATACTACCTTTCCGCCGTTGTCCAATTAATAACGAGTGCCCCACGACAATCTCCCCTATAGAACAGTGACATCGGGTGATGTCACTGCTCTATAGGACCCACAGTGACACACTGACAGGAGACAATGGCTCCTGCAGTGCATCACTGAGGTTACTCTAGTTCACTGGTCTCACTTTATGGCAATTGCTGCATGGGAAAATGTCTCACCCAGCAATGCCAATAGTGAGACTAGGGACTATTTTCTCACAGGGGCGTAGGAATACCTTGTGAGGAATACATGATGGAAGGATACCTTCCATCATTGTGTTCCTGGAGCCCCTGGAGAGTGGTCGCATCAACTGATGCTCCTGCTCTCCACGGGAGATCGTCGTGGGACACTCGTTTTAATTGGATTTCTGCGGACAGGGAGTATATTGTTTGTTTATTATTTTAATATTTTTTACAAGTGACAATGGCTTCGGGGAACAAAGTGACAAGTGATGGTGAGTATGTACTCTATGTTATATGTACTGTATGTCTGTAGTATGTATGTATGTACTGTATGTCACATGTCGTTGCATGGTGCATGTCGTCGCATGGTGCATGTCGTCGCATGGTACATGTTGTCGCATGGTGCATGTCGCCGCATGGTGCATGTCGTCGCATGGTGCATGTCGTCGCATGGTGCATGTTGCATGGTACATGTCGCATGCCGTCACATGGTGCATGCAGCATGTCGTCGCATGGTGCATGCAGCATGTCACATGGTGCATGTCGTCGCATGGTGCATGTCGTCGCATGGTGCATGTAGCATGTCGTCGCATGGTACATGTCGCATGCCGTCGCATTGTGCATGTCGCTGCATGATGCATGTCGTCGCATGGTGCATGTCGCATGCCGTCGCATGGTGCATGTCGCTGCATGGTGCATGTCGCATGCCGTCGCATGGTGCATGTAGCATGTCACATGGTGCATATCGTCGCATGGTGCATGTCGTTGCATGGTGCATGTTGTTGCATGGTGCATGTCGTCGCATGGTGCATGTCGTCGCATGGTGCATGTCGTCGCATGGTGCATGTCGTCACATGGTGCATGTCGCATGGTGCATGTCGCATGCCGCTGCATGTCGTCGCATGGTGCATGTCGCACGCCGCTGCATGGTGCATGTCGCATGCCGCTGCATGGTGCATGTCATCGCATGCCGCTGCATGGTGCATGTCGTCGCATGGTGCATGTAGCATGTCGCATGGTGCATGTCGTCGTATGGTGCATGTCGTCGCATGGTGCATGTCATCGCATGGTGCATGTAGTCGCATGGTGCATGTTGTTGCATGGTGCATGTCGTCGCATGCTGCTGCATGGTGCATGTCATCGCATGGTGCATGTAGCATGTCGCATGGTGCATGTTGTCGCATGGTGCATGTCGTCGCATGGTGCATGTCATCGCATGGTGCATGTAGTCGCATGGTGCATGTTGTTGCATGGTGCATGTCGTCGCATGGTGCATGTCGCAGCATGTTACATGTCGCATGGTGTGTGTTGTATGTATGTATGTACTGAGTGTTTTTATTTTTTTTCATTCAACACATTAGCCGGATGATGGGACTACTACTGTCCCATCATTGGCTAATGTGCCAGTCACTGTCAGTGTAGCAGGCAGAGCCCGATGGGACTTGTAGTCCCATCGGATGATGCCTGCACACACACACACATATATACACACACACACATATATATACACACACACACACACACACACACACACACACACAACAACCCCCCGCAGCAGACCCCGGCGCCGAGCGGCACAGGAGACCCCTGGCGCCGAGCGGCACAGGAGACCCCCGGCGCCGAGCGGCACAGGAGACCCCCGGCGCCGAGCGGCACATGCCGGCACCCAGACCCCGGCGTCAGGCGTCCACACACTCACCCCAGCAGAGCCAGCACAGCCCCGCCCGCCCCCAGCACAGCCCTGCAGGCAGCCCCCAGCACCGCCCACAGTCCAGTCACTTTTGCTGAGTGACTGCTGACTGTGGGGGCTGGTCACGCCTGCTGCTGACGTCACGTCAATTTTCAGAGCCTGGAAATTGACGTGACGTCAACGGAAATGAGCGGCGGCTGCAGCATGGGGGTCATGTGACCCGTACCCAGCTGCAGCCATAGCGCCGCTCACAGGCAAAAACGACAACGCAAGGTATTTACACAATTCAATAGGGGCCCTGGGGGGATACATTGGGGGGTTACATGAAAGTAGTGGACAACCCCTTTAAGTAAATAGGGCAGCACACTGCAGCGCCAAAACATGCAAACTTGAAAACACGAAATTTGAACTGCATTACTGCACTAGAAATATGAAAAATGAGAGCTTTTAGCGCATAAAAATGGCCAATTTTATGTGTACCTCGTAGCCACTTTACGGCATCTCTCTTATACGAGGTCCTACGCTTGACCTACCTCGCTGAGAATAAACGTCTCCATCTGAATGGGTACATGTGAAACCTCTTCTTGGACTCAAATTCTCTCTCTCTGTGGAGGGGTATTGGACCTACTATAATTAAAACACCTGAAGCTAGGAGGCGGGGAGTGCACGATCAGAAGGCTACAGAATACATTTCAAAAACCTGACCTGCACATCCAAACATAGACTAAGTGTGAACAGGTGCTGAACCCAGAGTCGCCAACTCGTTTATAATTAAGTAAATAGGGCAGCACACTGCAGCGCCAAAACATGCAAACTTGAAAACACGAAATTTGAACTGCATTACTGCACTAGAAATATGAAAAACGAGAGCTTTTAGCGCATAAAAATGGCCAATTTTATGTGTACTTCGTAGCCACTTTACGGCATCTCTCTTATACGAGGTCCTACGCTTGACCTACCTCGCTGAGAATAAACGTCTCCATCTGAATGGGTACATGTGAAACCTCTTCTTGGACTCAAATTCTCTCTCTCTGTGGAGGGGTATTGGACCTACTATAATTAAAACACCTGAAGCTAGGAGGCGGGGAGTGCACGATCAGAAGGCTAGAGAATACATTTCAAAAACCTGACCTGCACATCCAAACATAGACTAAGTGTGAACAGGTGCTGAACCCAGAGTCGCCAACTCGTATATAATTAAGTAAATAGGGCAGCACACTGCAGCGCCAAAACATGCAAACTTGAAAACACGAAATTTGAACTGCATTACTGCACTAGAAATATGAAAAATGAGAGCTTTTAGCGCATAAAAATGGCCAATTTTATGTGTACCTCGTAGCCACTTTACGGCATCTCTCTTATACGAGGTCCTACGCTTGACCTACCTCGCTGAGAATAAACGTCTCCATCTGAATGGGTACATGTGAAACCTCTTCTTGGACTCAAATTCTCTCTCTCTGTGGAGGGGTATTGGACCTACTATAATTAAAACACCTGAAGCTAGGAGGCGGGGAGTGCACGATCAGATGGCTAGAGAATACATTTCAAAAACCTGACCTGCACATCCAAACATAGACTAAGTGTGAACAGGTGCTGAACCCAGAGTCGCCAACTCGTTTATAATTAAGTAAATAGGGCAGCACACTGCAGCGCCAAAACATGCAAACTTGAAAACACGAAATTTGAACTGCATTACTGCACTAGAAATATGAAAAATGAGAGCTTTTAGCGCATAAAAATGGCCAATTTTATGTGTACCTCGTAGCCACTTTACGGCATCTCTCTTATACGAGGTCCTACGCTTGACCTACCTCACTGAGAATAAACGTCTCCATCTGAATGGGTACATGTGAAACCTCTTCTTGGACTCAAATTCTCTCTCTCTGTGGAGGGGTATTGGACCTACTATAATTAAAACACCTGAAGCTAGGCGGCGGGGAGTGCACGATCAGAAGGCTAGAGAATACATTTCAAAAACCTGACCTGCACATCCAAACATAGACTAAGTGTGAACAGGTGCTGAACCCAGAGTCGCCAACTCGTTTATAATTAAGTAAATAGGGCAGCACACTGCAGCGCCAAAACATGCAAACTTGAAAACACGAAATTTGAACTGCATTACTGCACTAGAAATATGAAAAATGAGAGCTTTTAGCGCATAAAAATGGCCAATTTTATGTGTACCTCGTAGCCACTTTACGGCATCTCTCTTATACGAGGTCCTACGCTTGACCTACCTCGCTGAGAATAAACGTCTCCATCTGAATGGGTACATGTGAAACCTCTTCTTGGACTCAAATTCTCTCTCTCTGTGGAGGGGTATTGGACCTACTATAATTAAAACACCTGAAGCTAGGAGGCGGGGAGTGCACGATCAGAAGGCTAGAGAATACATTTCAAAAAACTGCCTGTTGTCAGCTTCATGCTCTGTGCCTCTGCTCTCTGCTTGCTTCCTGGCTGTGTGCTTAGGGGGCGGCACCAGAACTCTCTGGTTCTTATGGAATCAGGGTGCACCTGTCTAATGTGCTCCTGACCAATTACCAAAAGGCCTCCAGTATTTAGGGCAGCTCCACCCTGTAGACTGGGCCTTTGCAATATCTAAACTCAGTTAGTGTCCAGCTTCTGAGCTGCCAGGCCTTGCTCTGTGTTCCTCCTTCTCTGGACGCTCTACTCTTAGCTTTGCCTTGTTCTTGTTGGTCTGCCCTCCAGGAGGCTGTATATCCTGGTCTCAGTGTCTGTGTCCTTGCTTTGCTTTGTTTTGGTCTATCTGCCCTCCAGGAGGCAGAATATCCTGCTCCCTGTCTCTTTGTTCTTGTGCCTTGTCTCGTTCCATTACCTAGTCTGAACTTAGTCCTATCTCTGTCTCCCAGTCTCCTTGTCTGTGGCTTCTTTCCCTGCTGTGTCTTTCTTTGTGCCCTCTCTGTATGCTTTGCACTCTTGCGGCTCTGCCTGCTCTGCACCCTTGTGACTTTGCCTGGGCTCCGCTCTCTTGCAGCTTTACCTCTGCTTTGCACTCCTGTGGTTCTGTTCTCTTTCAGCTCTACTTAGGCCCTGCTGCTGCAGAACCTCTTGCTGCAGCTCTTCTCCGTATGCCTTGCGGTTCAGCTCTGCTTTGTTTCTTCTTCTGCAGAAATTCTTGCTGCTCTACAGCTCTTCTCCACAGCCTTGCAGTTCTCCTCCTGCGTGAACAGGTCTCTACCTGTTTCTCCATTTACCATTTCTTTCTATCAGTACCAGTACCTGCACCCGCTGTGTGAACAGGATCCTACCTGTTTCTTCATACACCAATCCTTCCTATCAGAATCAGTACCTGCACTCACTGGGTGTACAGGACCCTACCTTATTCATACACCACTTCTGCCCTGTGTCTCTGCCGTGCCTGCCTGCCCTGTGTCTCTGCCTTGCCTGCCTGTGTCTCTGCCATTCCTGCCAGCCCTGTGTCTCTGCCGTTCCTGCCAGCCCTTTGTCTCTGCCGTTCCTGCCAGCCCTGTGTCTCTGCCGTTCCTGCCAACCCTGTGTTTCTGCCGTACCTGCCAGCCTTGTGTCTCAGCCGTGCCTGCTTGCCCTGTGTATCAGCTGTGCCTGCTTGTCCAAGTTTCAGCAGTGCTCATCTGCCAGTCTTGCCTGTCGCCCGCACCTGTCCTAGTGTTCCTGTCTCCCAAGTGGGATCAACAGCCACAGCAAGACACCGCCCTAGAGTGGCACCTGGCAGCTGCCTGCTGCACAAGCCTGACCTCACCATCAGAGGCTCCAGTGAAACCCAAGGCAGCTGTCCTAGTCACGCCCTTTCCAGGGTAGTCTGGTTTGTGGCACAGTGGGTCCGCAAACCCCCTGGCTCACGCCCACCAGTCAGGGTGTGAATGTGACAGTACCTCCCCCTTCTTCTTTAATTATGGGTTTAATCCACACTTTGGGGAGTTTTCTCACCTGGATTCCGGTTGCCCGGGGGCTGATATTGCTGTACAGCAGTTGGGGAAATTATGGCGTGAGGTCCAAAAGAATATTGGGGAGTCTCAGAGGAAGTTTAAGCTTTTTGCTGACAGAAGACGGACTGTGGGACCCACCCTTCGGGTTGGGGATAAAGTGTGGCTGTCCACTAGGAACATTAAGCTTATGGTTCCTTAGGCAAAATTGGGACCAAAGTTTATTGGTCCCTATGAGATCACGGAGGTGGTTAACACACTGGCGTTTCGTTTTTGTCTTCCAGCATCTTTTAAGATCTCCAATGTATTCCATAGGGCCCTGCTGAAACCATTGGGGGCTGTGGAAGAAGCAACATTGGGTCTTTCGCCGCCTGTATTGGTGGATAGACAGGAGTACGAATTGGAGCACATCATGGATTCCCGGTTGGTGCGCAGTGCAGTGTATCTTGGGCACTGGAAGGGGAATGGTCCTGAAGACCGATCTTGGGTTCCTGCCCACTCGGTTCATGCCAATTGTTTGGTGCGCTCCTTTCATTCACGTTTTCATGGGAAGCTTGGGGTTGGGTAGCCCCCCATTGAAAGGGGGTACTGTCATGACTCTGGACACATCATCACAGTGCCTTTTAGTGGGGTTATTACTGGTGCTGTAGTATGCACAACTTTTATGCCTGCCATTAGGTTGTATAAAATTATTTATTGGCCTTGCTTTGGCATTTAACTAGTTGGTCGCATAAACATTTTTTTATGGGAAAACTACTTGCTGACCATATATTGAATTTTTTGTTATAATGGGGGCTATTTCTGTATATATGGGACAGTGTGTGGATTAGTATTGGATATAGGGGGACAGTTTGTGGGCTCATACAGTTTATAGGGGGTGTCAGCATACTTAATTCTGCTCAATATTAAGTAATAAAATAATATTAATGTAAAAAGGGTGGCATGGTGTCTCAGTGGTTAGCACTGCAGCCTTGCAGCACTGGAGTCCTGGGTTGAAATCCCACCAAGGACGACATCTGCAAGGAGTTTGTATGTTTTCAACATGTTTGCGTGGGTTTTCTCCCATATTTCAAAGACATACTGATAGGGAATTTAGATTGTGAGCCCCATCAGGGACAGCAATGATAATGTGTGCAAACTGTATAGAACTGCAGAATATGTTGGTGCTATATAAAAATAAAGATTATTATTAATAATAATAATAATTCACAAGTTAATATTAATATTGAGCAGAATGTATTTCAGCCTATTAGTTCGGACCTCTGCAACAGTCTTGGTCTCTTATGTGGACCCTCAGAAAACTTAATTGCCCACCTCTGTACTAAACCATGACAACATTGAGAAATTCACAGATTTTCATTTTTCTCAACTCTATGATAACAAGACTGTTGGATGTATGGTAGTTAAGGTTCTTGCTGGTAACATTACTGTTTTTTGTTTTTTTTTATAGACTAAGTGAAACATTAATTACATTCAATTTAGATATATATAATAACAGAATGTTTAAAAGCAAAGTATAGAATTTAACTTGAGAAAGAAAAACTGATTCATTACCTCATTAGTTCGACATCCTGCATTCTTTTGCTCCTTTAATTGCTGTAGGAAAACATATAAAGACAGAATAGTAAATTGGTATACTAAATAAAATAATTTTATAATTATTGCAATTCTACATGACTTTTAATCATTTTTAGAGACTCCTGTAATGTTATACATTAACTGTTTTGGGTCAAATATGCAAATTAACTGTCTTGCATAATGAAAGCGGTGACATTTCTCCTTGCAGACACTGAGATGTTAAGCATGCCAAGATAATTAGACTTTTAAGCCACAATGCTCCTCTGGGAACTCTAGTACAATCAATAGAAAGTAGCAATCCTAAAATTCAATGTCCACCCTTTAACGACTCTTGCCACATGACTTAGGATCGACATTGACTTCTAGCATTGCTACTTCCAATAGGTGTTACTAGAGTTCTAGTCCTCTTCCTCTCTGAAGAGACAATTTGCACAATGAAAGAAACTTTACCACAACTACCATCAGTGTCTGACCTTCAACAAGCCTGCAACTTCCCCCAAGCTGTTTTGTGTCAGACACACAAAAGATAATAAGAGTAAAGGCAGGAATAGGAAGCTCAGTGCAAGGACGTCAATTATAATATTACCTTAAATACTCTGAAAAGTTTTTTTTCCAAAAAGCGTTTCAGTAGAGGTCTAACTGCAATGAATAAGAATCCTTAATTGCATTGGTGTATTTACTATACCTTATAGTAAATTATTTCTTATCATTTAGCTAGGTATACGAATTGCACCAAAGCAATTAGGGAATTTTTATTAATTACAGTTGATTTTCTGCTCACTTTTTAAAAATTTTTGACAAAAGGTTTTTTTTACAGCGATGGGAAGGATGGGGGGTGAAATTTTCCACGTCCCCAGCAAATATAGTTATTAAATCAGAAAATCATATATGTCTACCAATTCCCAATCAAGAGAAAATTATACAAAGACCTGGTGCCTAAAATAACTAAACTTTATTTAATAAATTGCCTTTAAAAATTGTCAAGTAACGACATGTCACACTATCTAACCTGCATGGCCATTTGAAATGGAAATGAAACTGTGCATGTTCGGTCTTTAGAGAGGGCTAGATGGACAGAGCTAGATACCAGTAATGCTATCACTAGGGGGTGCCATACTGAGCCTCAAAGGTAGATAGGCTTTGAGGGAGGCATAATTTTTAATAGGTTTAATTTACAACAGCATTTATTTACATGATTTCTACAGCATAACCCATATGTTCTATGGCAGCACAATCCCAATAACTTAGGATGTGACCTCATTGTATACTAATATTGATTAGTTAGGCCTTTCATGTGTTAATTTTTTTCTTGATTTAGACCCCACTATTCCACCACTTCAAAAGAACTTCAAAAGGGAGACCTTGGATTTCATTTTGAAAAACAATTATTTTACATACCAAGGTCGCACCTGTGAATGTCAATCTATTTATTGTTGTGTTTGGATCAGGGCTGTGGAGTTGGAGTCAAAGTCATGGAGTTGGAGCCCATATTGGTGGACTCAGAATCGGTATAAAATGGACCGACTCCGACTCCTAAAATATACAATAAATTGGGTACAGTAGTTCAATGCAGTTTGTGGGGAATACTTTATTCATAAGAATTTGGGAAAGTTATGAAATGTCCTATAAATATCTGTCCTATTCCTGATCTAAGGTCTAGACTTTTAGCTGAGATGAATATGTGCTGCAGTTTATGTTCATGGTAAGTAGTGAAGCTCCTCCTCTACAGATAAGGGGGAAAATAACAAACACACAGGGAACGAATGACTGCATTCATCTCAGAACTTCTGGAGTGAACAGGAAAGCAGGCGTAAGGTAACTACTTCTTATATCATATCTAAACTTCCAATAAACTGTGCATAAATCAATAGTCCAGTATATCTTGTCCCTGTATGCTTGATATTTTAGTTTGTTTTTCTTCTTAGCTCATGTTTGGAGAAATTAGCTGCACTGATGACTTATATACAGTTTACATAGAATATAAGGGGTAAAACTGCTTTCTAACATCTCAAATTAGGAAATACAGTAACAGAATCGATGAGGACATATTTATTTTTTTTGTGTGTGTGTTCTGGAATATGATTGAGCACAAACATGCTCCCTCCCTCCTCCCTCCTCCCTCCTCCCTTATTCATAGAATATGAAGAAATATGATGTGAAGCATTTAGACAGCTGTACCCTGAGACAAGCCTCACATTGAAAGTTCAGAGTAAAGCTATCTAACAACATATTTTACAAACTTTATACTTTTCTTCTGTCCTATTGATTTATGCAAAGATTATTTTATTTCTGTCCTAAATTATACAGTGCATGATTCTCTATACTTGCAAGAATGACAATATAACTTATTCTTTTTTACAGGAGAAAATTATTTTGAGAGCGAATTTAAATAATTACAGAATGTCTAGGAAGCATCTCATGAAGTCGGCTGTATTTGAGCATTTCACAATGACTCAAGATAAAAAAACATTTTGTGAGTCAGTGTTTAAGTGACCCAGACGAAAACAAATGCTGTGATGCCAAAATGAGTGCATACTCAGGCAATGATAAAAATGCTCCTTCAAGAACTTCCAATCTAAAAAGACATTTACAATGCTGCCACCCAGAAGTTTACAAAGCTGTGATTGAAAAAGATCACAGCAGCACCAAGAAACCAGAGACCAGCACCTCCATCCAGGCAAAGTAGGAGGAAAGAGCATCTCAAACATCAGTTACAAGATATTTTGTAAGCGACAAAGTTACTGTAACAATGACAGATGTGTTTAAATGACAGCTCATCGAGCTTGTTGTGAGGAGGGAAAGTGTACCATTATCATTATTTCCAAGACCAGCTTTTACAACTCTTAATGGAGAAATGGCCCGCAAACTTGGTGTTTCCCTGGAAGGAGAAAGTATTAGAAAATTAGTGAATGAAGAAGCCCTTAACCAAAAGGAAGCTCTTAAAAATCTCTTTGTGAGATTATACACGTTCCATTTAAGGACACAGGCACTGCTTATGGTTACTAGTTGAGTTTTTTGTATAAATGTACTAGGTATCCCATTTATACCTTATATAACTTGCCATTTTTAAGTATTATATTTATTTTTGAACAAACTACATACTGTTCTGTCCTGTCTAAAGTCCAATCTTGTTGTTTTACCTGGCATCACACTTTAATAGACTTATTTGTATCCTTTAAATGCTTTGATATTCTGATTAACTTTATGCTATATTGATGATTGTACTGTAATAAAATCTATGTACTTTTTTTAATGGCATTGACTCTTTGTTCCTCCTTTATTGATATTGGAGTCGTGGAGTCGGTGTCATGGAAATTGAGGAATCGGAGGTTTGATTTACTGACTCCACAGCCCTGGTTTTGATACTTTTTTATTTACATCAATGCATTAACAAATATGTTATTGTGTATAAAATGTACATTGATGTTTTATTCTTGGTATGGGATGATGAGGAGATATCACCCAATTCTGTCTAAAAACAAGTAGCTGTGGCTTGTCAAGGTAAGGAGGCTTATTCGCCGTGCAAGACTCGTTAAAGGGTTGATTCTGACTTGTAGGATCACTACTTCCAACATGTGGCACTATAGAGTTCAAGTCCTCCTTTTCTCTGAAGAGGCAATTTGCATATTAAAAACAAGTAATGATTAGCGATGAATCGAGTATGGCGTGGTGGAAACCATGAAAAAAGACATGCGTATATATATGTGCACACTTATATATATCGTGTATAGAAAAACATCTTTATTAATGACAACTAGATAAAAACAATTAAAACCAAAAAATCATAACACCCCTATTTCAGTTAGTGTCCGTGTGGGTGTAATAAATGATACAGAATCATAGAATCCAAAATGGATCCATATAGATGCAACTAAGTGCAAAAAAGGGTCAGAGTTAATCAAATATAAAATGCAAAAACTTTCCCTGACGAAGCTGGTTGACAGCGATACGCGTGGGGCTCTCCCACACCCCCGTTTTATCACATCTTCCTCTTGCCCTTTACATCCCTCCCCCTCTTGAACTGACGGCTTTGCTTTTCACTGTTGGGTATTTTTACCTTGCATACTGTTAGGGTTGGCGGAACGCACCCAATATATATATTTATTAGTAGTAGTAGGTACGTTCGCAACACGGGATCCACCGTGCAGGAAGGAACCTGCTGCTAAGTTTCAAACTTTCTCCTCTCCAATCCATCTTAAATGCGGCAGCCAGGGTCATATTTCTGTCCAGCTGCTTCACTGATGCCTCCATCTTGTGCCAGTCATTACACTGGCTACCCATTCGCTACAGGGTCCAGTATAAACTTATCTCTCTCACCCACAAAGCTCTCCACAGTTCTGCACCGCCTTATATCTCCTCTCTCATCTCCGTCTATCGCCCTACACGTGCCCTCCGTTCTACAAATGACCAACATCCCCCGTAATCCGAACCTCGCACCTCCGTCTCCAAGACTTCTCTCGTGCTGTGCCAGCTCTCTGGAATGCACTTCCCCAGACGATCAGACAGATACCTAGCCCCAACCTATTCAAGCGCGCTTTAAAAACCCATCTCTTCAAACAAACCTACCAAATCAACTACTCAGTAAACTAACTTTGTCCTGTTCCCTCCTTCCAAATATTATCTGCATGTGAATCTGCACCCTACTATTCATCTGTCTCCACACCCTCCATGCACATGATAACTGCACTTGATACTTGACTATTGCACTTAAACACACGGGCTGATGACCATATCATGCAGCTTTATATGAAAATCCCTATTTATTATAATTGCCAGACCTGAAATAACAAGCACTTTTCACCTATTGTGTCCCCCCATTTCCTTGTAGATTGTAAGCTTGCGAGCAGGGACCTCACCCCTAATGTCAATGTTTAAATTGTCTTAACTTGTACTGAATTTATTGTCTGTACATGTCCCCGCTTAATTGTAAAGTGCTGTGGAATTTGTTGGCGCTATATAAATAAAAAAATATTATTAATTATTATTATTAAGTATGGTGGTACAATATAGTATTATAAACAAACTCTGTTACTTCACAGAGTCTGTTAGCAAAGAGAACGCTGTGCCCTGTTTAGCTCACAGAGGAACACAGCTACTTAGTAGAGCAGTTAGTGGTCATGCAGTCAAATGCAAACACACAGCTCCTCTCCGGTGGAGCCGGAATTCTAATGGCTATACGCCAGCCCTGAATCCACTCACATGAAACTCCTCGCTGGAGGTGCCAGCATTCTAGGGGCTTATTTCAGCCGGGTCCCTGAATACACACACAAGAAACTCCTCACCGGAGGTGCCAGCATTCTAGGGGCTTATTTCAGCTGGGTCCCTGACTGCATACAAACACGACCACACTGACGCTGAGCTCATACATAAATTGACACTAGCGCATGGCTGTGCGGTCATGAGAACCTTTTATAGCTGCAGCATGTACAGGACCTTCCAAGAAGGACCAATGGAAGGCTGCCACAGAACTTGATCAGGTACAGAGCCTTCCTGGAGGACCAATGGAAGTCGCTGCAGTACCTGAGCATGTGACCCTAGACCTCCACTGAGAGATCTTACCCTGGGCATGGTCAGTGTGTGCAAAGCAGGACTTAGTCCCAGAAAAGCCTGCTCACCTCAGACCAGTGCAGGGTACAATAGCAGAGCCTGGAGAGGCAGCAGTAACCCTTTGCACAGTATCAGATCCAAGGAGACACTGGTACCGACATCTCCGCTGAGCAGGCTCCACTGCAGCCGATGCAGAATGGGAGACCATAGCAGACACGGCTCGAGATTCCCCCTGTGCAGCGGCAGGAACTCGACTCCTAACATTACCCCCCCTCCTAGGGCCCCCCTCCTTGAGCCTCGCTACACTCAAAAGCTGCAATGAGCAGCGGAGCCCGAATGTGCTCCACAGGTTCCCAGGTTCTGTCCTCTGGGGCGTGACCCTTCAAGTCCACCAGACAAAATTTCTTGACACATACCACCTTGCACCCTACAATAGCATTCACCTCAAACTCATCCGTGAATGAATTCGACGTCACGGCGGCAGATGACTCGGAAAACCGGGAAAAATGGATGGGCTTTAAGAGAGAGACGTGGAAGGTGTCGGTGATACCAAGGCGTGGAGGAATGGCCTAACGGTAGACCACAGGGTTGACCTGTTCCAGAATCTTGAACGGGCCAATGTAGCGAGGCGCAAACTTAGTGGACTCAACTCGCAGCCTGATGTTACGGGCGGAGAGCCACATTAAGTCACCAGGAGCAAAGGTCGGAGCGGGGCGCCGGTGTGTATCAGCAGAAACCCTCATTCTCTCCTTAGAGGCCTGGATGGCATCCTGTGTGCGGTCCCAAATGTCCTGTGCCTCCACCGCTCAGTCTGCCACCCTAGAATCAGTGGATGACATGGGCATGGGCACAGGGAAACGCGGATGCTGGCCGTAATTAAGGAGAGAAGGAGTCTGCCCAGTAGAATTGGCTACGGTGTTGTTCAAGGCAAATTCCGCCTAAGGTAGCAAGGATGCCCAATCATCCTGCCTAGCAGAGACAAAATGTCGCAAGTATGTCACCAGAGTCTGGTTGGTCCTCTCTACCAACCCATTCGTCTCGGGATGATATGCAGGGGAAAGATTCAACTCTATGTTGAGTAAACGGCAGAGCTCTCTTCAAAACCGAGACGCGAACTGGGGACCCCGGTCGCAGACAATTATATCAGGCATTCCATATAAGCGGAAAATATGCTTTATGAATAACGCCGCTAAGGCCCGTGCAGAAGGTAACCGTGGAAGCGGCATCAAGTGCACCATCTTAGAGAAATGATCGGTGACAACCCAGATAACGGTGCAGCTACGAGACTTGGGTAAGCCCACTATGATGTCCACCCCAACCATCTCCCAGGGCCTGTCTGCCACCGGCAGGGGGTAAAGCAACCCAGCAGGCCGTTGCCGAGGAGACCGATTCTGGGTGCAGGAAACGCATGCCCGAATGTAGTCCCTGACGTCATGGGCCATATGCGGCCACCAGTACGTACTCGCCAAAAGTTCAGATGTCCTTTTGGTACCGAAATGCCCACCCACTCTGGACGAGTGAGCCCAAGAGAGAACCTCCGGTCGCAAATTCGCTGGCACAAAAGTCTTGCCCGGGGGCACGAACTCTAGCGAAACCGGAGCCACAGTTCTTAGACTCTCAGAAGGGACAATTAGCAGAGGCTCCTCCTCCTCCTCAGATGACACTACGGAGCGGCAGAGAGCATCGGAATGAATGTTCTTCTCCCCAGAGAGAAAATGAAGAGTAAAATGAAACTGGGAGAACAGGGACCATCTAGGCTAGCGAGAATTCAGCCGCTGGGCCGTCTGTAGATATACCAAGTTCTTGTGGTCAGTGAATACCTGGAAGGGAAAGCGAGCTCCCTCCAAGAGGTATCTCCACTCTGAGAAAGCCAACTTCATGGCTAGCATCTCCCTGAATAATTCCTCTCCGCCGGTGTGAAGGTCTTGGAGAAGAAGAAGCAAGGATGCTTCCGACCTTGAGCATCCTTTTGGAAAAGGACTGCTCCAGCACCAATGAATGAGGCATCCACCTCCATGATAAATGGCTTATCTACATCGGGGCAATGTAGAATGGGAGTGCTAGCGAAGTGTGATTTAATCGAGAGAAATGGTTTGGAGACATCCTCCGACCACAACTTGGGATTTGCTCCCTTCTTGGTGAGGGCAACCAAGGGGGCTACCACAGTTGAGAAGTGTGGAATGAACTGGCGATAGTAATTAATGAACCCCATAAAGCGCTGCACCGCTTTAAGTGAATGGGGTTCCTGCCAGTCCATCACAGCCTGTAGCTTGGCAGGATCCATAGCCAAACCCTGGGCAGAGATGATATAACCAAGGAAAGGCAAGGACTCCTGCTCAAACACACACTTCTCCAAATTGGTGTAGGGAGAGTTTGCTCGTAAGAGGTCGAAGACCTTGCGGATATCTCTCCGATGGGAGTCAATATCTGGAGAGTAGATGAGAATATCATCCAGATAGACTACGACTAAGGTGGTGAGCATATCCCAGAAGATGTCGTTCACCATACATAAAGTATACTTTCAGGGACCTCCTTCCCCGTCTATAGGTCTTCGCTGAGATTAGCCTAGGATCGTCGGTGGGTCTATTTGCAAGGAATGGGTCTTCCCTGACGAAGCTGGTTGACAGCGATACGCGTGGGGCTCTCCCACACCCCCGTTTTATCACATCTTCCTCTTGCCCTTTACATCCCTCCCCCTCTTGTAATGACGGCTTTGCTTTTCACTGTTGGGTATTTTTACCTTGCATACTGTTAGGGTTGGCGGAACGCACCCAATATATATATTTATTAGTAGTAGTAGGTACGTTCGCAACACGGGATCCACCGTGCAGGAAAGAACCTGCTGCTAAGTTTCAAACTTTCTCCTCTCCAATCCATCTTAAATGCGGCAGCCAGGGTCATATTTCTGTCCAGCTGCTTCACTGATGCCTCCATCTTGTGCCAGTCATTACACTGGCTACCCATTCGCTACAGGGTCCAGTATAAACTTATCTCTCTCACCCACAAAGCTCTCCACAGTTCTGCACCTCCTTATATCTCCTCTCTCATCTCCGTCTATCGCCCTACACGTGCCCTCCGTTCTACAAATGACCAACATCCCCTGTAATCCGAACCTCGCACCTCCGTCTCCAAGACTTCTCTCGTGCTGTGCCAGCTCTCTGGAATGCACTTCCCCAGACGATCAGACAGATACCTAGCCCCAACCTATTCAAGCGCGCTTTAAAAACCCATCTCTTCAAACAAACCTACCAAATCAACTACTCAGTAAACTAACTTTGTCCTGTTCCCTCCTTCCAAATATTATCTGCATGTGAATCTGCACCCTACTATTCATCTGTCTCCACACCCTCCATGCACATGATAACTGCACTTGATACTTGACTATTGCACTTAAACACACGGGCTGATGACCGTATCATGCAGCTTTATATGAAAATCCCTATTTATTATAATTGCCAGACCTGAAATAACAAGCACTTTTCACCTATTGTGTCCCCCCATTTCCTTGTAGATTGTAAGCTTGCGAGCAGGGACCTCACCCCTAATGTCAATGTTTAAATTGTCTTAACTTGTACTGAATTTATTGTCTGTACATGTCCCCGCTTAATTGTAAAGTGCTGTGGAATTTGTTGGCGCTATATAAATAAAAAAATATTATTAATTATTATTATTAAGTATGGTGGTACAATATAGTATTATAAACAAACTCTGTTACTTCACAGAGTCTGTTAGCAAAGAGAACGCTGTGCCCTGTTTAGCTCACAGAGGAACACAGCTACTTAGTAGAGCAGTTAGTGGTCATGCAGTCAAATGCAAACACACAGCTCCTCTCCGGTGGAGCCGGAATTCTAATGGCTATACGCCAGCCCTGAATCCACTCACATGAAACTCCTCGCTGGAGGTGCCAGCATTCTAGGGGCTTATTTCAGCCGGGTCCCTGAATACACACACAAGAAACTCCTCACCGGAGGTGCCAGCATTCTAGGGGCTTATTTCAGCTGGGTCCCTGACTGCATACAAACACGACCACACTGACGCTGAGCTCATACATAAATTGACACTAGCGCATGGCCGTGCGGTCATGAGAACCTTTTATAGCTGCAGCATGTACAGGACCTTCCAAGAAGGACCAATGGAAGGCTGCCACAGAACTTGATCAGGTACAGAGCCTTCCTGGAGGACCAATGGAAGTCGCTGCAGTACCTGAGCATGTGACCCTAGACCTCCACTGAGAGATCTTACCCTGGGCATGCTCAGTGTGTGCAAAGCAGGACTTAGTCCCAGAAAAGCCTGCTCACTGCAAACCAGTGCAGGGTACAATAGCAGAGCCTGGAGAGGCAGCAGTAACCCTTTGCACAGTATCAGATCCAAGGAGACACTGGTACCGACATCTCCGCTGAGCAGGCTCCACTGCAGCCGATGCAGAATGGGAGACCATAGCAGACACGGCTCGAGATTCCCCCTGTGCAGCGGCAGGAACTCGACTCCTAACATTACCCCCCCTCCTAGGGCCCCCCTCCTTGAGCCTCGCTACACTCAAAAGCTGCAATGAGCAGCGGAGCCCGAATGTGCTCCACAGGTTCCCAGGTTCTGTCCTCTGGGGCGTGACCCTTCCAGTCCACCAGACAAAATTTCTTGCCACATACCACCTTGCACCCTACAATAGCATTCACCTCAAACTCATCCGTGAATGAATTCGACGTCACGGTGGCAGATGACTCGGAAAACCGGGAAAAATGGATGGGCTTTAAGAGAGAGACGTGGAAGGTGTCGGTGATACCAAGGCGTGGAGGAATGGCCTAACGGTAGACCACAGGGTTGACCTGTTCCAGAACCTTGAACGGGCCAATGTAGCGAGGCGCAAACTTAGTGGACTCAACTCGCAGCCTGATGTTACGGGCGGAGAGCCACATTAAGTCACCAGGAGCAAAGGTCGGAGCGGGGCGCCGGTGTGTATCAGCAGAAACCCTCATTCTCTCCTTAGAGGCCTGGATGGCATCCTGTGTGCGGTCCCAAATGTCCTGTGCCTCCACCGCTCAGTCTGCCACCCTAGAATCAGTGGATGACATGGGCATGGGCACAGGGAAACGCGGATGCTGGCCGTAATTAAGGAGAGAAGGAGTCTGCCCAGTAGAATTGGCTACGGTGTTGTTCAAGGCAAATTCCGCCTAAGGTAGCAAGGATGCCCAATCATCCTGCCTAGCAGAGACAAAATGTCGCAAGTATGTCACCAGAGTCTGGTTGGTCCTCTCTACCAACCCATTCGTCTCGGGATGATATGCAGGGGAAAGATTCAACTCTATGTTGAGTAAACGGCAGAGCTCTCTTCAAAACCGAGACGCGAACTGGGGACCCCGGTCGCAGACAATTATATCAGGCATTCCATATAAGCGGAAAATATGCTTTATGAATAACGCCGCTAAGGCCCGTGCAGAAGGTAACCGTGGAAGCGGCATCAAGTGCACCATCTTAGAGAAATGATCGGTGACAACCCAGATAACGGTGCAGCTACGAGACTTGGGTAAGCCCACTATGAAGTCCACCCCAACCATCTCCAAGGGCCTGTCTGCCACCGGCAGGGGGTAAAGCAACCCAGCAGGCCGTTGCCGAGGAGACCGATTCTGGGTGCAGGAAACGCATGCCCGAATGTAGTCCCTGACGTCATGGGCCATATGCGGCCACCAGTACGTACTCGCCAAAAGCTCAGATGTCCTTTTGGTACCGAAATGCCCTCCCACTCTGGATGAGTGAGCCCAAGAGAGAACCTCCGGTCGCAAATTCGCTGGCACAAAAGTCTTGCCAGGGGGCACGAACTCTAGCGAAACCGGAGCCACAGTTCTTAGACTCTCAGAAGGGACAATTAGCAGAGGCTCCTCCTCCTCCTCAGATGACACTACGGAGCGGGAGAGAGCATCGGAATGAATGTTCTTCTCCCCAGAGAGAAAATGAAGAGTAAAATGAAACTGGGAGAACAGGGACCATCTAGGCTAGCGAGAATTCAGCCACTGGGCCGTCTGTAGATATACCAAGTTCTTGTGGTCAGTGAATACCTGGAAGGGAAAGCGAGCTCCCTCCAAGAGGTATCTCCACTCTGAGAAAGCCAACTTCATGGCTAGCATCTCCCTGAATAATTCCTCTCCACCGGTGTGAAGGTCTTGGAGAAGAAGAAGCAAGGATGCTTCCGACCTTGAGCATCCTTTTGGAAAAGGACTGCTCCAGCACCAATGAATGAGGCATCCACCTCCATGATAAATGGCTTATCTACATCGGGGCAATGTAGAATGGGAGCGCTAGCGAAGTGTGATTTAATCGAGAGAAATGGTTTGGAGACATCCTCCGACCACAACTTGGGATTTGCTCCCTTCTTGGTGAGGGCAACCAAGGGGGCTACCACAGTTGAGAAGTGTGGAATGAACTGGCGATAGTAATTAATGAACCCCATAAAGCGCTGCACCGCTTTAAGTGAATGGGGTTCCTGCCAGTCCATCACAGCCTGTAGCTTGGCAGGATCCATAGCCAAACCCTGGGTAGAGATGATATAACCAAGGAAAGGCAAGGACTCCTGCTCAAACACACACTTCTCCAAATTGGTGTAGGGAGAGTTTGCTCGTAAGAGGTCGAAGACCTTGCGGACATCTCTCCGATGGGAGTCAATATCTGGAGAGTAGATGAGAATATCATCCAGATAGACTACGACTAAGGTGGTGAGCATATCCCAGAAGATGTCGTTCACCATACATAAAGTATACTTTCAGGGACCTCCTTCCCCGTCTATAGGTCTTCGCTGAGATTAGCCTAGGATCGTCGGTGGGTCTATTTGCAAGGAATGGGTCGCTCACTCCATCGTAGGGTATCAGCCTAGTCTCAGTGCAGGGTCAGTTTCCCACCTTCTATCCTAGTTCTGTATTGCAGTTCCGTAACAGGCTGCAATGTGAATATAAAAATGGCTATTTTGAGTCCATTTTGAAATATACTGAACGCATACAGACCATTACAGAGCAGCATTTCTTGTCACACATTTACAGACAGACAATGCTCATTGTGACACAATCTTGAAAGCTGTTTATTTATTGTCTGAAGACCTTTGAGTTTACAAACAGTTTTAAGTTTGTTTGTTATTGTAAAACAAGGTTTATTTTCCCTCTGTCTGTGGTGGGTTTATTTAACCCTTGTGGGCTTTTATGTATCTAGGGGTTCATGGCCCATTGTCTGATGTATGACTGGTATCTTGGTCTCATCCTATCTTGAAAGCTGGCCACTTGAAGGGCAGGTTGAAGCCAAATATAACATAGTGCAAATCACTATATAAGGCCAGAGAAACATGACTAAGACAGAAGCATAAACTGGTGTACCTGTACTTACATGTACAGTGTTGAGATACTTGCATAAGTGGGGATTCCCGTGCACTGTTGTGAATTTTCCAGGGGTTCTCTGTCTTGGTGTTGCTTCTCTGATTTTCCAGACTGATGATGTTTAAAAGGGGACGGGAAGAAAAACATTAGACTCGAACAAAGAATACCCAGGAAAACATACTCAGAAGGGAGGTAAGAACATTTCTAAAACAATCCACAGCAAGGAGATTGGAACAAAACAAAATCCTCTAAACTGCATGCTCACAAACGCCAGAAGCCTGACAAACAAGATGGAAGAACTAGAAGCAGAAATATCTACAGGTAACTTTGACATAGTGGGAATAACCGAGACATGATTAGTTGAAAGCTTGACTGGACAGTTAACTTACAGGGTTACAGTCTGTTTAGAAAGGATTGTAAAAATCGGAGAGGAGGAGGGGTTTGTCTCTATGTAAAGTCTTGTCTAAAGTCCACTTTAAGGGAGGATATTAGCGAAGGGAATGAGGATGTCAAGTCCATATGGGTCAAAATTCATGGAGGGAAAAATGGTAACAAAATTCTCATTGGGGTCTGTTACAAACCCCCAAATATAACAGAAACCATGGAAAGTCTACTTCTAAAGCAGATAGATGAAGCTGCAACCCATAATGAGGTCCTGGTTGTGGGGGACTTTAACTACCCGGATATTAACTGGGAAAAAGAAACCTGTGAAACCCATAAAGGCAACAGGTTTCTGCTAATAACCAAGAAAAATTATCTTTCACAATTGGTGCAGAATCCAACCAGAGGAGCAGCACTTTTAGACCTAATACTATCTAATAGACCTGACAGAATAACAAATCTGCAGGTGGTCGGGCATCTAGGAAATAGCGACCACAATATTGTACAGTTTCACCTGTCTTTCACTAGGGGGACTTGTCAGGGAGTCACAAAAACACTGAACTTTAGGAAGGCAAAGTTTGACCAGCTTAGAGATGCCCTTAATCTGGTAGACTGGGACAATATCCTCAGAAATAAGAATACAGATAATAAATGGAAAATGTTTAAGAACATCCTAAATGGGCACTGTAAACGGTTTATACCTTGTGGGAATAAAAGGACTAGAAATAGGAAAAACCCAATGTGGCTAAACAAAGAAGTAAGACAGGCAGATAACAGTAAAAAAGAAAGCATTTGCACTACTAAAGCAGGATGGCACCATCGAAGCTCTAAAAAACTATAGGGAGAAAAATACTTTATCTAAAAAACTACCGTATATACTCGAGTATAAGCCGAGATTTTCAGCCCAAATTTTTGGGCTGAAAGTGCCCCCCTCGGCTTATACTCGAGTCACGGTAGTGGCAGGGTCGGCGGGTGAGGGGCTGAGGGCGCTGGGGTATACTTACCTAGTCCCAGCGATCCTCGCGCTGTCCCTGCCGTCCCACGGGCTTCCGCGCTGCAGCTTCTTCCTCTCTTCAGCGGTCACGTGGGACCGCTCATTAGAGATATGAATAAGCGGCTCCACCTCCCATAGGGGCGGAGCCGCGTATTCATTTCTCTGTCAGCGGTGCCGGTGACCGCTGACAGAGAAAGAAGCTGCAGCGCGGAAGACAGGAGGGGACAGCGCGAGGATCGCCAGGACTAGGTGAGTATAGCATATTCACCTGTCCTCGTTCCAGCCGCCGATCCATCTTCCCGGCGTCTATCTGCGCTCTGACTGTTCAGGTCAGAGGGCGCGATGACGCACTAGTGTGCGCGGCGCCCTCTGCCTGATCAGTCAGTGCAGACAGACGCCGGGACCAGACGCTGGGAGCTGCAAGTAGCGAGGTGAGTATGGCTTTTTTTTTTTTTTATTGCAGCAGCAGCGGCCATCGCACAGATTAATGTGGGGCATCTATGGGCCACTATGAACACTGCAGAGCACTGTATTGGGGCATCTATGGGGCCACTATGAACACTGCAGAGCACTGTATTGGGGCATCTATGGGGCCACTATGAACACTGCAGAGCACTGTATTGGGGCATCTATGGGGCCACTATGAACACTGCAGAGCACTGTATTGGGGCATCTATGGGGCCACTATGAACACTGCAGAGCACTGTATTGGGGCATCTATGGGGCCACTATGAACACTGCAGAGCACTGTATTGGGGCATCTATGGGGTCACTATGAACACTGCAGAGCACTGTATTGGGGCATCTATGGGGCCAATATAAACACTGCAGAGCACTGTATTGGGGCATCTATGGGGCCAGTATAAACACTGCAGAGCACTGTATTGGGGCATCTATGGGGCCAGTATAAACACTGCAGAGCACTGTATTGGGGCATCTATGGGGCCAGTATAAACACTGCAGAGCACTGTATTGGGGCATCTATGGGGCCAATATAAACAGTGCAGAGCACTGTATTGGGGCATCTATGGGGCCAATATAAACAGTGCAGAGCACTGTATTGGGGCATCTATGGGGCCACTATAAACACTGCAGAGCACTGTATTGGGGCATCTATGGGGCCAGTATAAACACTGCAGAGCACTGTATTGGGGCATCTATGGGGCCAGTATAAACACTGCAGAGCACTGTATTGGGGCATCTATGGGGCCAGTATAAACACTGCATTTCCACCCTAGGCTTATACTCGAGTCAATAAGTTTTCCCAGTTTTTTGTGGCAAAATTAGGGGGGTCGGCTTATACTCGGGTCGGCTTATACTCGAGTATATACGGTAATTAAAGCTGCCAAAAAGGAAACAGAGAAGCACATTGCTAAGGAGAGTAAAACTAATCCCAAACTGTTCTTCAACTATATCAATAGTAAAAGAATAAAAACTGAAAATGTAGGCCCCTTAAAAAATAGTGAGGAAAGAATGGTTGTAGATGACGAGGAAAAAGCTAACATATTAAACACCTTCTTCTCCACGGTATTCACGGTGGAAAATGCTAGGTGAAATCCCAAGAAACAATGAAAACCCTATATTAAGGGTCACTAATCTAACCCAAGAAGAGGTGCGAAACCGGCTAAATAAGATTAAAATAGATAAATCTCCGGGTCCGGATGGCATACACCCACGAGTACTAAGAGAACTAAGTAATGTAATAGATAAACCATTATTTCTTATTTTTAGGGACTCTATAGCGACGGGGTCTATTCCGCAGGACTGGCGCATAGCAAATGTGGTGCCAATATTCAAAAAGGGCTCTAAAAGTGAACCTGGAAATTATAGGCCAGTAAGTCTAACCTCTATTGTTGGTAAAATATTTGAAGGGTTTCTGAAGGATGTTATTCTGGATTATCTCAATGAGAATAACTGTTTAACTCCATATCAGCATGGGTTTATGAGAAATCGCTCCTGTCAAACCAATCTAATCAGTTTTTATGAAGAGGTAAGCTATAGGCTGGACCACGGTGAGTCATTGGACGTGGTATATCTCGATTTTTCCAAAGTGTTTGATACCGTGCCGCACAACAGGTTGGTACACAAAATGAGAATGCTTGGTCTGGGGGAAAATGTGTGTAAATGGGTTAGTAACTGGCTTAGTGATAGAAAGCAGAGGGTGGTTATAAATGGTATAGTCTCTAACTGGGTCGCTGTGACCAGTGGGGTACCGCAGGGGTCAGTATTGGGACCTGTTCTCTTCAAAATATTCATTAATGATCTGGTAGAAGGTTTACACATTAAAATATCGATATTTGCAGATGATACAAAACTATGTAGAGCAGTTAATACAAGAGAAGATAGTATTCTGCTACAGATGGATATGGATAAGTTGGAAACTTGGGCTGAAAGGTGGCAGATGAGGTTTAACAAAGATAAATGTAAGGTTATACACATGGGAAGAAGGAATCAATATCACCATTACACACTGAACGGGAAACCACTGGGTAAATCTGACAGGGAGAAGGACTTGGGGATCCTAGTTAATGATAAACTTACCTTGTTATGATTAGGTAATTCAGTACCACAATGGACATAGTAGTCAGAGCACATACAGTGATCTGACAATAACCCAAAAACATAGAACGAGCTCTGAGACGTGGGAACTCTGCTGACCGCAATCCCTAATCCTCTCCAACCACACTAGAGGCAGCCGTGGATTGCGTCTAACGCTCCCTATGCAACTCGGCACAGCCTGAGAAACTAGCTAGCCTGAAGATAGAAAATAAGCCTACCTTGCCTCAGAGAAATACCCCAAAGGAAAAGGCAGCCACCCATATATAATGACTGTGAGTTAAGATGAAAAGACAAACGTAGAGATGAAATAGATTTAGCAAAGTGAGGCCCGACTTTCTGAACAGAGCGAGGATAGGAAAGGTAACTATGCGGTCAACACAAAACCCTACAAACAACCACGCAAAGGGGGCAAAAAGACCCTCCGTACCGACTAACGGCACGGAGGTACACCCTCTGCGTCCCAGAGCTTCCAGCAAGCAAGAAAAACCAAATAAGCAGGCTGGACAGAAAAAACAGCAAACAAAAATAACTCAAGCAAAACTTAGCTATGCAGAGCAGCAGGCCACAGGAACAATCCAGGAGGAAGCAAGTCCAATACTAGAACATTGACTGGAAGCCAGGATCAGAGCACCAGGTGGAGTTAAATAGAGCAGCACCTAACGACTTCACCACATCACCTGAGGAAGGAAACTCAGAAGCCGCAGTACCACTCTCCTCCACCAACGGAAGCTCACAGACAGAATCAGCCGAAGTACCACTTGTGACCACAGGAGGGAGCTCTGCCACAGAATTCACAACAGTACCCCCCCTTGAGGAGGGTCACCGAACCCTCACCAGAGCCCCCAGGACGACCAGGATGAGCCATATGAAAGGCACAAACAAGATCGGGAGCATGGACATCAGAGGCAAAGACCCAGGAATTATCTTCCTGAGCATAACCCTTCCACTTAACCAGATACTGGAGTTTCCGTCTCGAAACACGAGAATCCAAAATCTTCTCCACAATATACTCCAACTCCCCCTCCACCAAAACCGGGGCAGGAGGATCAACAGATGGAACCATAGGTGCCACGTATCTCCGCAACAATGACCTATGGAATACGTTATGGATGGAAAAAGAATCTGGAAGGGTCAAACGAAAAGACACAGGATTAAGAACCTCAGAAATCCTATATGGACCAATGAAACGAGGCTTAAATTTAGGAGAGGAAACCTTGATAGGAATATGACGAGATGACAACCAAACCAAATCCCCAACACGAAGTCGGGGACCCACACAGCGTCTGCGATTAGCAAAACGTTGAGCCTTCTCCTGGGACAAGGTCAAATTGTCCACTACATGAGTCCAGATCTGCTGCAACCTGTCCACCACAGTATCCACACCAGGACAGTCCGAAGACTCAACCTGCCCTGAAGAGAAACGAGGATGGAACCCAGAGTTGCAGAAAAACGGCGAAACCAAGGTAGCCGAGCTGGCCCGATTATTAAGGGCGAACTCAGCCAAAGGCAAAAAGGACACCCAGTCATCCTGATCAGCAGAAACAAAGCATCTCAGATATGTTTCCAAGGTCTGATTGGTTCGTTCGGTCTGGCCATTAGTCTGAGGATGGAAAGCCGAGGAAAAAGACAAGTCAATGCCCATCCTAGCACAAAAGGCTCGCCAAAACCTCGAAACAAACTGGGAACCTCTGTCAGAAACGATATTCTCCGGAATGCCATGTAAACGAACCACATGCTGGAGGAACAATGGCACCAAATCAGAGGAGGAAGGTAATTTAGACAAGGGTACCAAATGGACCATCTTAGAGAAGCGATCACAAACCACCCAAATGACTGACATTTTTTGATAGACAGGAAGATCTGAAATAAAATCCATAGAGATATGTGTCCAAGGCCTCTTCGGGACCAGCAAGGGCAAAAGCAACCCACTGGCACGAGAACAGCAGGGCTTAGCCCGAGCACAAATCCCACAGGACTGCAAAAAAGAACTCACATCCCGTGACAGAGATGGCCACCAAAAGGATCTAGCCACTAACTCTCTGGTACCAAAGATTCCAGGATGACCAGCCAACACCGAACAATGAACCTCAGAGATAACTCTATTCGTCCACCTATCAGGGACAAACAGTTTCTCCGCTGGGCAACGATCAGGTTTATTAGCCTGAAATTTTTGCAGCACCCGCTGCAAATCAGGGGAGATGGCAGACACAATTACTCCCTCTTTGAGAATACCCGCCGGCTCAGATAAACCCGGAGAGTCGGGCACAAAACTCCTAGACAGGGCATCCGCCTTCACATTTTTAGAGCCCGGAAGGTACGAAACCAGAAAGTCAAAACGGGAGAAAAATAGCGACCAGCGAGCCTGTCTAGGATTCAACCGTTTGGCAGACTCGAGATAAGTCAAGTTCTTATGATCAGTCAAGACCACCACGCGATGCTTAGCTCCTTCAAGCCAATGACGCCACTCCTCGAATGCCCACTTCATGGCCAGCAACTCTCGAGTGCCAACATCATAATTTCGCTCAGCAGGCGAAAACTTCCTGGAAAAGAAGGCACATGGTTTCATCACCGAGCAATCAGAACTTCTCTGCGACAAAACAGCCCCCGCTCCAATTTCAGAAGCATCAACCTCGACCTGGAACGGAAGCGAAACATCTGGCTGACATAACACAGGGGCAGAAGAAAAACGATGCTTCAACTCTTGAAAAGCTTCCACAGCAGCAGAAGACCAATTGACCACATCAACACCCTTCTTGGTCAAATCGGTCAATGGTTTAGCAATACTAGAAAAATTGCAGATGAAGCGACGATAAAAATTAGCATAGCCCAGGAACTTTTGCAGACTCTTCAGAGATGTCGGCTGAGTCCAATCATGGATGGTCTGGACCTTAACAGGATCCATCTCGATAGTAGAAGGGGAAAAAATGAACGCCAAAAATGAAACCTTCTGAACACCAAAGAGACACTTTGATCCCTTCACAAACAAAGAATTAGCACGCAGGACCTGGAACACCGTTCTGACCTGCTTCACGTGAGACTCCCAATCATCCGAGAAGACCAAAATATCATCCAAGTACACAATCAGGAATTTATCCAGGTACTCTCGGAAGATGTCATGCATAAAGGACTGAAACACTGATGGAGCATTGGCAAGTCCGAAAGGCATAACTAGGTATTCAAAATGGCCCTCTGGCGTATTAAATGCAGTTTTCCATTCATCGCCTCGCTTAATACGCACAAGATTATATGCACCACGAAGATCTATCTTGGTGAACCAACTAGCCCCCTTAATCCGAGCAAACAAATCAGATAACAGCGGCAAGGGGTACTGAAATTTGACCGTGATCTTATTTAGAAGGCAGTAATCTATACAAGGTCTCAGCGAACCATCCTTCTTGGCCACAAAAAAGAACCCCGCTCCCAATGGCGACGAAGACGGGCGAATATGCCCCTTCTCCAAGGACTCCTTCACGTAACTCCGCATAGCGGCGTGCTCAGGTACAGATAAATTAAACAATCAACCTTTTGGAAATTTACTACCAGGAATCAAATCGATAGCACAATCACAATCCCTATGCGGAGGTAGGGCATCGGACTTGGGCTCATCAAATACATCCCGGTAATCAGACAAGAACTCTGGGACCTCAGAAGGGGTGGATGATGAAATAGACAGGAATGGGACATCACCATGTACCCCCTGACAACCCCAGCTGGACACAGACATGGATTTCCAATCTAATACTGGATTATGGACCTGTAGCCATGGCAACCCCAACACGACCACATCATGCAAATTATGCAACACCAGAAAGCGAATATGCTCCTGATGTGCAGGAGCCATGCACATGGTCAGCTGGGTCCAGTACTGAGGCTTATTCTTGGCCAAAGGCGTAGCATCAATTCCTCTCAATGGAATAGGACACTGCAAGGGCTCCAAGAAAAACCCACAACGCCTGGCATACTCCAAGTCCATCAAATTCAGAGCAGCGCCTGAATCCACAAATGCCATGACAGAATAAGATGACAAAGAGCAGATCAAAGTAACGGACAAAAGAAATTTTGACTGTACTGCACCAATGGTGGCAGACCTAGCGAAACGCCTGGTGCGCTTAGGACAATCAGAGATAGCATGAGTGGAATCACCACAGTAGAAACACAGCCCATTCTGACGTCTGTGTTCTTGCCGTTCAACTCTGGTCAAAGTCCTATCGCATTGCATAGGCTCAGGTTTATGCTCAGATAATACCGCCAAATGGTGCACAGATTTACGCTCACGCAAGCGTCGACCGATCTGAATGGCCAAAGACATAGACTCATTAAGACCAGCAGGCATAGGAAATCCCACCATGACATCCTTAAGGGCTTCAGAGAGACCCTTTCTGAAAATAGCTGCGAGCGCACCTTCATTCCATTGAGTAAGCACGGACCACCTTCTAAATTTCTGACAGTAAATCTCAATCTCATCCTGACCCTGGCACAGAGCCAGAAAATTTTTCTCTGCCTGATCCACCGAATTAGGTTCATCGTACAGCAATCCGAGCGCCAGAAAAAACGCATCAATATTACTTAATGCAGGATCTCCTGGCGCAAGGGAAAATGCCCAGTCTTGAGGGTCGCCACGCAAAAAAGAAATAATAATTCTAACTTGTTGAACTGGGTCACCAGAGGAGCGAGGTTTCAAGGCCAGAAACAGTTTGCAATTATTTTTGAAATTCACAAACTTGGCTCTATCACCATAAAACAAATCAGGAATAGGAATTCTTGGTTCTAACATAGGATTCTGAACCACCAAATCTTGAATCTTTTGCACATTTATAACGAGATTATCCATTGAAGAGCACAGACCCTGAATGCCCATGTCCACACCTGTGTCCTGAACCACCCAAATGTCTAGGGGAAAAAAAGGCAAAACACAGTGCAAAGAAAAAAAAATGGTCTCAGAACTTCTTTTTTCCCTCTATTGGGAATCATTAGTACTTTTGGCTTCCAGTACTGTTATGATTGGGTAATTCAGTACCACAATGTACATAGTAGTCAGAGCACATACAGTAATCTGACAATAACCCAAAAACATAGAACGAGCTCTGAGACGTGGGAACTCTGCTGACCGCAATCCCTAATCCTCTCCAACCACACTAGAGGCAGCCGTGGATTGCGCCTAACGCTCCCTATGCAACTCGGCACAGCCTGAGAAACTAGCTAGCCTGAAGATAGAAAATAAGCCTACCTTGCCTCAGAGAAATACCCCAAAGGAAAAGGCAGCCACCCACATATAATGACTGTGAGTTAAGATGAAAAGACAAACGTAGAGATAAAATAGATTTAGCAAAGTGAGGCCCGACTTTCTGAACAGAGCGAGGATAGGAAAGGTTACTTTGCGGTCAACACAAAACCCTACAAACAACCACGCAAAGGGGGCAAAAAGACCCTCCGTACCGACTAACGGCACGGAGGTACACCCTCTGCGTCCCAGAGCTTCCAGCAAGCAAGAAAAACCAAATAAGCAGGCTGGACAGAAAAAACAGCAAACAAAAATAACTCAAGCGAAACTTAGCTATGCAGAGCAGCAGGCCACAGGAACGATCCAGGAGGAAGCAAGTCCAATACTAGAACATTGACTGGAAGCCAGGATCAGAGCACCAGGTGGAGTTAAATAGAGCAGCACCTACCGACTTCACCACATCACCTGAGGAAGGAAACTCAGAAGCCGCAGTACCACTCTCCTCCACCAACGGAAGCTCACAGACAGAATCAGCCGAAGTACCACTTGTGACCACAGGAGGGAGATCTGCCACAAAATTCACAACATTACCTGGAGCAGCCAGTGCCAGGCAGCAGCTGAATGGCAAACAGGATCATGGGGTGCATTAAAAGAGGTCTGGATACACATGATGAGAGCATTATACTGCCTCTGTACAAATCCCTAGTTAGATCACACATGGAGTACTGTGTCCAGTTTTGGGCACCGGTGCTCAGGAAGGATATAATGGAACTAGAGAGAGTACAAAGGAGGGCAACAAAATTAATAAAGGGGATGGGAGAACTACAATACCCAGATAGATTAGCAAAATTAGGATTATTTAGTCTAGAAAAGACGACTGAGGGGCGATCTAATAACCATGTATAAGTATATAAGGGGACCATACAAATATCTCGCTGAGGATCTGTTTATACCAAGGAAGGTGACGGGCACAAGGGGGCATTCTTTGCGTCTGGAGGAGAGAAGGTTTTTCCACCAACATAGAAGAGGATTCTTTACTGTTAGGGCAGTGAGAATCTGGAATTGCTTGCCTAAGGAGGTGGTGATGGCAAACTCAGTCGAGGGGTTCAAGAGAGGCCTGGATGTCTTCCTGGAGCAGAACAGTATTGTATCATACAATTATTAGGTTCTGTAGAAGGACGTAGATGTGGGGATTTATTATGATGGAATATAGGCTGAACTGGATGGACAAATGTCTTTTTTTGGCCTTACTAACTATGTTACTATGTAAAAGCTCCTTGGTGACTGATGATGTGAGTATATGTACTTAATCTTATATGTATTTAATCCTTCTATGTTCTTAATCATTATATGTATTTAATCCTTCTATGTTCTTAATCATTATATGAATTTAATCCTTATACTGTATGTACTTTGTATCTTAAAATATACAAAGGTGTATGCAATCATACTATCCAATCATACTTTTCCTTTAATTTTGTACTTTGAAATAAAATTGCGTTATATCGCAAGTAGTAGCCTTCTTTAAAGCCGTATACGAACCTCAGTGTTAAAAACTTGGCAACACACGGGCATGCGTGTAAAATCGCAGCATGCTGTGATTGTCACCGTGACTTGGCCGAGACTCGCCAATGCAAGCCTTTGTGTGTGAGAAAAAAAATCGTTCAACACTCGGACCATGTGAGTGCTGTCTGATTCTTATACACCGTCCTTTGACCAGATGTAGCAGAGTCGGGAATAATTGTGGGATGTCTTTATTAGGCTACGTTCACATGAGCGTTTTGCGGGGTTGCGTCGGGCGCAGCCGCGGCGACGCATGTGTCATGCGCCCCTATATTTAACATGGGGGGCGCATGGACATGCGTTGTGCTGCGTTTTGCGACGCATGCGTTTTTTTTGCCGCAAGCGTGGGGCGTAGAAAACGCAGCAAGTTGCATTTTTTTTGCGTCCAAATTTCGGCAAAAAAGGACGCATGCTTCGCAAAACGCTGCGTTTTAGCGTGCATTTTGTTGCGTTTTTGTTTGCGTTGTGCGTTGCGTCTCAGACGCAACATCGCATAACGCAAATGTGAACGTAGCCTTAAGGATTTACAGCGGGCCCTGTGGATTATTTTGTTTGGCAATAAATGAGTAAAAAAAAGGGTAATTGTCGGGGAGTGCTTTGCTGAATTAAAGGACTTTTCTGTATGTGTTTATTTCTTTTGTTTATGGAGTTAATAATGGGAGTGCCTGACAACTCTCCATTACTAACCACTGAGCTTGATGTCAGTAGACATTAAACAGCTGACATCAACCCCAAACCCATTACCCAGATTGCCACTGCACCAGGGCAATCGGGAACAGCAGAGGGAAAGCACCAAAATTGGCACATCTAATGGATACACAGTTTCTGGGATGGCTGAGGGCTGGCATTTGTCTGGGAAGGGCTCAATATCCATCACATCTTCCCAGCCTATTAACCCCTTAATCCCATATGACGTACTATCCCGTCGAGGTGGGGTGGGCCTTAATTCCCACCGACGGGATAGTACGTCATAGGGATCGGCCGCGCCCACGGGGGGAGCGCGGCCAATCGTGGCCGGGTGTCAGCTGACTAACGCAGCTGACATCCAGCATTATGTGCCAGGAGTGGTCACAGACCGCTCCCAACACATTAACCCCCGGCACACCGCAATCAAACATGATCGCGGTGTGCCGGCGGTACAGGGAAGCATCGCGCAGAGAGGGGGCTACCTGCGTGCTTCCCTGAGACGATCGGTACAAGGTGATGTGCTCACCTTGTACCGAGCGTCTTCTCCCTGCAGTCCCTGGATCCAAAATGGCCGCGGGGCTGCATCCGGGTCCTGCAGGGAGTACTTACGGGTCGACTGCAGGAGCTGGTAAGCCTGCAGCGATGTGAGTGAGATCGCCGATCTTACAGAGTGCTGTGCAACTGTAAGATCGGCGATCTGTGATGTCCCCCCCTGGGACAAAGTAAAAAAGTTTTTTAAAAAATTTCCACATGTGTAAAAAAATTTTGTTAAAAATTACTAAATAAATAAATTAAAAAAAAATATTATTCCCATAAATACATTTCTTTATCTAAAAAAAAAAACAATAAAAGTACACATATTTAGTATCGCCGCATCCGTAACGACCCACCCTATAAAACTGTCCCACTAGTTAACCCCTTCAGTGAACACCGTAAGAAAAAAAAAAAACGAGCCAAAAAACAACGCTTTACTATCACACTGCCAAACAAAAAGTGGCATAACACACGATCAAAAAGACGGATATAAATAACCATGGTACCGCTGAAAACGTCATCTTGTCCTGCAAAAAACAAGCTGCCACAAAGTATCATAAGCAAAAAAACAAAAAAGTTATAGTCCTCAGAATAAAGCGATGCCAAAATAATTATTTTTTCTATAAAATAGCTTTTATCGTATAAGAGCGCCAAAACATAAAAAAATGATATAAATGAGGTATCGCTGTAATCGTACTGACCCGACGAATAAAACTGCTTTATCAATTTTACCAAACGCGGAACGGTATAAACACCTCCCCCAAAAGAAATTCATGAATAGCTGGTTTTTGGTCATTCTGCCTCACAAAAATCGGAATAAAAAGTGATCAAAAACTGTCACGTGTCCAAAAATGTTACCAATAAAAACGTCAACCCGTCCCCCAAAAAACAAAACCTCAGATGACTCTGTGGACTAAAATATGGAAAAATTATAGGTCCCAAACAGTGGTTCCCCCCACATATGGGGTATCAATCAGTGTACTCAGGACAAATTGGACAACAACTTTTGGGGTCCAATTTATCCTGTTACCCTTGTGAAAATACAAAACTGGGGACTAAAAAATCATTTTTGTGAAAAAAAAAAGAATTTTTATTTTCACGGCTCTACGTTATAAACTGTAGTGAAACACTTGGGGGTTCAAAGCTCTCAAAACACATCTAGATAAGTTCTTTAGGGGGTCTACTTTCCAAAATGGTGTCACTTGTGGGTGGTTTCAATGTTTAGGCACATCAAGGGCTCTCCAAACGCAACATGGCGTCCCATCTCAATTCCAGTCAATTTTGCATTGAAAAGTCAAATGGCACTCCTTCCCTTCCGAGCTCTGCCATGCGGTTTACACCCACATATCAGGTATCAGCGTACTCAGGACAAATTGCACAACAACTTTTATGGTCTAATTTCTTCTCTTACCCTTGGGAAAATAAAAAATTGGGGGCAAAAAGATCATTTTTGTGAAAAAATATGATTTTTTATTTTTACGGCTCTGCATTATAAACTTCTATGAAGCACTTGTTGGGTCAAAGTGCTCACCACACATCTAGATAAGTTCCTCAAGGGGTCTACTTTCCAAACTGTTGTCACTTGTGGGGGGTTTCAATGTTTAGGCACATCAGGGGCTCTCCAAACGCAACATGGCGTCCCATCTCAATTCCAGTCAATTTTGCATTGAAAAGTCAAACGGCGCTCCTTCCCTTCCGAGCTCTGCCATGCACCCAAACAATGGTTTACACTCACATATGGGGAATCAGCGTACTCAGGACAAATTGCACAACAACTTTTGTGGTCTAATTTCTTCTCTTACCCTTGGGAAAACAAAAAATTGGGGGCAAAAATAGCTGGTTTTTGGTCATTCTGCCTCACAAAAATCAGAATAAAAAGTCAACTCGTCCCGCAAAAAACAAGACCTCAGATGACTCTGTGGACTAAAATATGGAAAAATTATAGGTCTCAAAATGTGGAGACGCAAAAACTTTTTTGCTATAAAAAAGCGTCTTTTAGTGTGTGACAGCTGCCAATCATAACAATCCGATATAAAAAACGCTATAAAAGTAAATCAAACAACTGGTTCAGGACCCAACAAGAAAGGGGGCACTGCTAGACCTAATATTAACCAACAGGCCAGACCGCATATCAAATATTAGGGTTGGGGGTCACTTGGGAAATAGCGATCACAAAATAATAAGTTTTCATGTATCCTTTAAAAAGATGTGTAGTAGAGGGTTTACAAGGACACTAAACTTCAGGAGGGCAAATTTTCAACGGATGAGAGAGGATCTTGGTGCAATTAACTGGGACGATATCCTGAGACACAAAAATACACAAAGAAAATGGGAGACACTGACCCTTTGCTTGTGACCGGACTGTACTTGACCTCAGATTGTTTGATCTCCCTTTACTTACAGTAAGTAGTATATGTATTTACTGCTGTGACTCTTGTCACAACATATTTATAGGGCATTTAGATTGTGAGCCCCAATAGTAATACACAAAGAAAATGGGAGACGTTTATTAGCATCCTGGATAGGACCTGTGCACAGTATATACCGTATGGGAATAAACATACTAGAAATAGGAGGAAACCAATATGGCTAAATAGAGCTGTAAGGGGCGCAATAAGTGACAAAAAGAAAGCATTTAGAGAATTAAAGGAAGTAGGTAGTGAGGAGGCATTAAATAAATACAGAAAATTAAATAAATTCTGTAAAAAGCAAATCAAGGCAGCAAAGATTGAGACAGAGAGACTCATTGCCAGAGAGTGTAAAAATAATCCAAAAATATTCTTTAACTACATAAATAGTAAGAAACTAAAAAATGATAGTGTTGGCCCCCTTAAAAATAGTCTGGGTGAGATGGTGGATGAGGATGAGGAAAAAGCCAATATGCTAAATGACTTTTTTTCATCAGTATTTACACAAGAAAATCCCATGGCAGACAAAATGTCTAGTGATAAAAATTCCCAATTAAATGTCACCTGCTTAACCCAGCAGGAAGTGCGGCGGCGTCTAAAAATCACTAAAATTGACAAATCTCCGGGCCCGGATGGGATACACCCTTGAGTACTGCAGGAATTAAGTACAGTCATTGATAGACCATTATTTTTAATCTTTAAAGACTCCATAATAACAGGGTCTGTGCCACAGGACTGGCGTATAGCAAATGTGGTGCCAATATTCAAAAAGGGAACAAAAACTGAACTCGGAAATTATAGGCCAGTAAGCTTAACCTCTACTGTGGGTAAAATCTTGGAGGGCATTCTAAGGGACGCTATACTGGAGTATCTGAAGAGGAATAACCTCATGACCCAGTATCAGCACGGGTTTACTAGGGACCGTTCATGTCAGACTAATTTGATCAGTTTCTATGAAGAGGTAAGTTCCGGATTGGACCAAGGGAAACCAGTGGATGTAGTGTATATGGACTTTTCAAAAGCTTTTGATACGGTGCCACACAAAAGGTTGATACATAAAATGAGAATAATGGGGATAGGGGAAAATATGTGCAAGTGGGTTGAGAGCTGGCTCAGGGATAGGAAACAAAGGGTGGTTATTAATGGAGCACACTCGGACTGGGTAGCGGTTAGCAGTGGGGTACCACAGGGGTCAGTATTGGGCCCTATTCTTTTTAACATATTTATTAATGACCTTGTAGGGGGCATTCAGAGTAGAATTTCAATATTTGCAGATGACACTAAACTCTGCAGGGTAATCAATACAGAGGAGGACAATTTTATATTACAGGATGATTTATGTAAACTAGAAGCTTGGGCTGATAAATGGCAAATGAGCTTTAATGGGGATAAATGTAAGGTCATGCACTTGGGTAGAAGTAATAAGATGTATAATTATGTGCTTAATTCTAAAACTCTGGGCAAAACCGTCAATGAAAAAGACCTGGGTGTATGGGTGGATGACAAACTCATATTCAGGGGCCAGTGTCAGGCAGCTGCTACAAAGGCAAATAAAATAATGGGATGCATTAAAAGAGGCATAGATGATCATGAGGAGAATATAACTTTACCTCTATACAAGTCACTAGTTCGACCACACTTAGAATACTGTGCACAGTTCTGGTCTCCGGTGTTTAAGAAAGACATCGCTGAACTGGAGCGGGTGCAGAGAAGAGCAACCAAGGTTATTTGAGGACTGGGGGGTCTGCAATACCAAGATAGGTTATTACACTTGGGGCTATTTAGTTTGGAAAAACGAAGACTAAGGGGTGATCTTATTTTAATGTATAAATATATGAGGGGACAGTACAAAGACCTTTCTGATGATCTTTTTAATCATAGACCTGAAACAGGGACAAGGGGGCATCCTCTGCGTTTAGAGGAAAAAAGGTTTAAGCATAATAACAGACGCGGATTCTTTACTGTAAGAGCAGTGAGACTATGGAACTCTCTGCCGTATGATGTTGTAATGAGTGATTCATTACTTAAATTTAAGAGGGGACTGGATACCTTTCTGGAAAAGTATAATGTTACAGGGTATATACACTAGATTCCTTGATAGGGCGTTGATCCAGGGAACTAGTCTGATTGCCGTATGTGGAGTCGGGAAGGAATTTTTTTCCCCAATGTGGAGCTTACTCTTTGCCACATGGGTTTTTTTGCCTTCCTCTGGATCAACATGTTAGGGCATGTTAGGTTAGGCTATGGGTTGAACTAGATGGACATATAGTCTTCCTTCAACCTTAATAACTATGTAACTATGTAAACCCCCCTTCATCACCGCCTTAGTTACGGAAAAATAATAAAATAAAAAAAATCTATTTATTTCCATTTTCCCATTAGGGCTAGGGTTAGGGCTAGGGTTAGGGCTGGGGCTAGGGTTGGGGCTAGGGTTAGGGCTAGGGTTGGGGCTAGGGTTGGGGCTAGGGCTAGGGTTAGGGCTAGGGTTGGGGCTAGGGCTAGGGTTGGGGCTAGGATTAGGGTTGGGGCTAGGGTTGGAGCTAAAGTTAGGGTTAGGGTTGGGGCTAAAGTTAGGGTTAGGGTTGGGGCTAAAGTTAGGGTTAGGGTTTGAATTACACTTACGGTTGGGATTAGGGTTGGGATTAGAATTAGGGGTGTGTCAGGGTTAGGGGAGTGGTTAGGGTTACCGTTGGGATTAGGGTTAGGGGTGTTGTTGGATTAGGGTTTCAGGTAGAATTGGGGAGTTTCCACTGTTCAGGCACATCAGGGGCTCTCCAAACGCGACATGGCGTCCGATCTCAATTCCAGCCAATTCTGCGTTGAAAAAGTAAAACAGTGCTCCTTCCCTTCCGAGCTCTCTGGTGCGCCCAAACAGGGGTTTACCCCAACATATGGGGTATCAGCGTACTCGGGACAAATTGGACAACAACTTTTTGGGTCCAAGTTCTCTTGTTATCCTTGGGAAAATAAAAATTTGGGGGGCTAAAAATCATTTTTGTGGGAAAAATAAGATTTTTTTATTTTCACGGCTCTGCGTTGTAAACTGCAGTGAAACACTTGGGGGTTCAAAGTTCTCACAACACATCTAGATAAGTTCCTTGGGAGGTCTAGTTTCCAATATGGGGTCACTTGTGGGGGGTTTGTACTCTTTGGGTACATCAGGGGCTCTGCAAATGCAATGTGACGCCTGCAGACCAATCCATCTAAGTCTGTATTCCAAATGGCGCTCCTTCCCTTCCGAGCTCTGCCATGCACCCAAACAGTGGTTCCCCCCCACATATGGGGTATCAGCGTACTCAGGACAAATTGGACAACAACTTTTGGGGTCCAATTTATCCTGTTACCCTTGTGAAAATACAAAACTGGGGACTAAAAAATCATTTTTGTGAAAAAAAAAAGAATTTTTATTTTCACGGCTCTACGTTATAAACTGTAGTGAAACACTTGGGGGTTCAAAGCTCTCAAAACACATCTAGATAAGTTCCTCAAGGGGTCTACTTTCCAAACTGGTGTCACTTGTGGGGGGTTTCAATGTTTAGGCACATCAGGGGCTCTCCAAACGCAACATGGCGTCCCATCTCAATTCCAGTCAATTTTGCATTGAAAAGTCAAACGGCGCTCCTTCCCTTCCGAGCTCTGCCATGTGCCCAAACAATGGTTTACACTCACATATGGGGAATCAGCGTACTCAGGACAAATTGCACAACAACTTTTGTGGTCTAATTTCTTCTCTTACCCTTGGGAAAACAAAAAATTGGGGGCAAAAATAGCTGGTTTTTGGTAATTCTGCCTCACAAAAATCGGAATAAAAAGTGATCAAAAACTGTCACGTGTCCAAAAATGTTACCAATAAAAACATCAACTCGTCCCGCAAAAAACAAGACCTCAGATGACTCTGTGGACTAAAATATAGAAAAATTACAGGTCTCAAAATGTGGAGACGCAAAAACTTTTTTGCTATAAAAAAGCATCTTTTAGTGTGTGGCAGCTGCCAATCATAAAAATCCGATATAAAAAACGCAATAAAAGTAAATCAAACCCCCCCTTCATCACCCCCTTAGTTAGGGAAAAATAATAAAAAATTTTTAAAAATGTATTTATTTCCATTTTCCCATTAGGGCTAGGGTTAGGGCTAGGGTTAGGGTTGGGGCTAGGGCTAGGGCTAGGGTTGGGGCTAAGGCTAGGGTTGGGGCTAGGGTTGGGGCTAGGGTTAAGGCTAGGGTTGGGGCTATGGCTAGGGTTGGGGCTAGGGTTAGGGCTAGGGTTGGAGCTAAAGTTAGGGTTAGGGTTGGGGCTAAAGTTAGGGTTGGGGCTAAAGTTAGGGTTAGGGTTAGGGTTGGGGCTAAAGATAGGGTTAGGGTTTGGATTACACTTACGGTTGGGATTAGGGTTGGGATTAGAATTAGGGGTGTGTCAGGGTTAGGGGTGTGGTTAGGGTTACCATTGGGATTAGGGTTAGGGGTGTTGTTGGATTAGGGTTTCAGGTAGAATTGGGGAGTTTCCACTGTTCAGGCACATCAGGGGCTCTCCAAACGCGACATGGCGTCCGATCTCAATTCCAGCCAATTCTGCGTTGAAAAAGTAAAACAGTGCTCCTTCCCTTCCGAGCTCTCCGGTGCGCCCAAACAGGGGTTTACCCCAACATATGGGTTATCAGCGTACTCGGGACAAATTGGACAACAACTTTTTGGGTCAAAGTTCTCTTGTTATCCTTGGGAAAATAAAAATTTGGGGGGCTAAAAATCATTTTTGTGGGAAAAATAAGATTTTTTTATTTTCACGGCTTTCCGTTGTAAACTGCAGTGAAACAATTGGGGGTTCAAAGCTCTCAAAACACATCTAGATAAGTTCCTTAGGGGGTCTACTTTCCAAAATGGTGTCAATTGTGGGTGGTTTCAATGTTTAGGCACATCAAGGGCTCTCCAAACGCAACATGGCGTCCCATCTCAATTCCAGTCAATTTTGCATTGAAAAGTCAAATGGCGCTCCTTCCTTTCCGAGCTCTGCCATGCGCCCAAACAATGGTTTACACCCACATATGGGGTATCAGCGTACTCAGGACAAATTGCACAACAACTTTTGTGGTCTAATTTCTTCTCTTACCCTTGGGAAAACAAAAAATTGGGGGCAAAAATAGCTGGTTTTTGGTCATTCTGCCTCACAAAAATTGGAATAAAAAGTGATCAAAAACTGTCACGTGTCCAAAAATGTTACCAATAAAAACGTCAACTCGTCCCGCAAAAAACAAGACCTCAGATGACTCTGTGGACTAAAATATGGAAAAATTATAGGTCTCAAAATGTGGAGACGCAAAAACTTTTTTGCTATAAAAAAGCGTCTTTTAGTGTGTGACAGCTGCCAATAATAAAAATCCGATATAAAAAAATGCAATAAAAGTAAATCAAACCCCCCCTTCATCACCCCCTTAGTTAGGGAAAAATAATAAAATTAAAAAAAAAAATGTATTTATTTCCATTTTCCCATTAGGGCTAGGGTTAGGGCTAGGGTTAGGGTTGGGGCTAGGGTTGGGGCTAGGGTTAGGGCTAGGGTTGGGGCTAGGGTTAAGGTTGGGGCTAGGGTTGGGGCTATGGCTAGGGTTGGGGCTAGGGTTGGAGCTAAAGTTAGGGTTAGGGTTGGGGCTAAAGTTAGGGTTGGGGCTAAAGTTAGGGTTAGGGTTGGGGCTAAAGATAGGGTTAGGGTTTGGATTACACGTACGGTTGGGATTAGGGTTGGGATTAGAATTAGGGGTGTGTCAGGGTTAGGGGTGTGGTTAGGGTTACCATTGGGATTAGGGTTAGGGGTGTTGTTGGATTAGGGTTTCAGGTAGAATTGGGGAGTTTCCACTGTTCAGGCACATCAGGGGCTCTCCAAACGCGACATGGCGTCCGATCTCAATTCCAGCCAATTCTGCGTTGAAAAAGTAAAACAGTGCTCCTTCCCTTCCGAGCTCTCCGGTGCGCCCAAACAGGGGTTTACCCCAACACATGGGGTATAAGCGTACTCGGGACAAATTGGACAACAACTTTTTGGGTCAAAGTTCTCTTGTTATCCTTGGGAAAATAAAAATTTGGGGGGCTAAAATCATTTTTGTGGGAAAAATAAGATTTTTTTATTTTCACGGCTTTGCGTTGTAAACTGCAGTGAAACAATTGGGGGTTCAAAGCTCTCAAAACACATCTAGATAAGTTCCTTAGGGGGTCTACTTTCCAAAATGGTGTCAATTGTGGGTGGTTTCAATGTTTAGGCACATCAAGGGCTCTCCAAACGCAACATGGCGTCCCATCTCAATTCCAGTCAATTTTGCATTGAAAAGTCAAATGGCGCTCCTTCCTTTCCGAGCTCTGCCATGCGCCCAAACAATGGTTTACACCCACATATGGGGTATCAGCGTACTCAGGACAAATTGCACAACAACTTTTGTGGTCTAATTTCTTCTCTTACCCTTGGGAAAACAAAAAATTGGGGGCAAAAATAGCTGGTTTTTGGTCATTCTGCCTCACAAAAATTGGAATAAAAAGTGATCAAAAACTGTCACGTGTCCAAAAATGTTACCAATAAAAACGTCAACTCGTCCCGCAAAAAACAAGACCTCAGATGACTCTGTGGACTAAAATATGGAAAAATTATAGGTCTCAAAATGTGGAGACGCAAAAACTTTTTTGCTATAAAAAAGCGTCTTTTAGTGTGTGACAGCTGCCAATAATAAAAATCCGATATAAAAAAATGCAATAAAAGTAAATCAAACCCCCCCTTCATCACCCCCTTAGTTAGGGAAAAATAATAAAATTAAAATTTTTTTTTATTTATTTCCATTTTCCCATTAGGGCTAGGGTTAGGGCTAGGGTTAGGGTTGGGGCTAGGGTTGGGGCTAGGGTTAGGGCTAGGGTTGGGGCTAGGGTTGGGGCTAGGGTTAAGGTTGGGGCTAGGGTTGGGGCTATGGCTAGGGTTGGGGCTAGGGTTGGAGCTAAAGTTAGGGTTAGGGTTGGGGCTAAAGTTAGGGTTGGGGCTAAAGTTAGGGTTAGGGTTGGGGCTAAAGATAGGGTTAGGGTTTGGATTACACTTACGGTTGGGATTAGGGTTGGGATTAGAATTAGTGGTGTGTCAGGGTTAGGGGTGTGGTTAGGGTTACCATTGGGATTAGGGTTAGGGGTGTTGTTGGATTAGGGTTTCAGGTAGAATTGGGGAGTTTCCACTGTTCAGGCACATCAGGGGCTCTCCAAACGCGACATGGCGTCCGATCTCAATTCCAGCCAATTCTGCGTTGAAAAAGTAAAACAGTGCTCCTTCCCTTCCGAGCTCTCCGGTGCGCCCAAACAGGGGTTTACCCCAACACATGGGGTATCAGCGTACTCGGGACAAATTGGACAACAACTTTTTGGGTCCAAGTTCTCTTGTTATCCTTGGAAAAATAAAAATTTGGGGGGCTAAAAATCATTTTTGTGGGAAAAATAAGATTTTTTTATTTTCACTGCTCTGCGTTGTAAACTGCAGTGAAACACTTGGGGGTTCAAAGTTCTCACAACACATCTAGATAAGTTCCTTGGGAGGTCTAGTTTCCAATATGGGGTCACTTGTGGGGGGTTTGTACTCTTTGGGTACATCAGGGGCTCTGCAAATGCAATGTGACGCCTGCAGACCAATCCATCTAAGTCTGTATTCCAAATGGCGCTCCTTCCCTTCCGAGCTCTGCCATGCACCCAAACAGTGGTTCCCCCCCACATATGGGGTATCAGCGTACTCAGGACAAATTGGACAACAACTTTTGGGGTCCAATTTATCCTGTTACCCTTGTGAAAATACAAAACTGGGGACTAAAAAAATCATTTTTGTGAAAAAAAAAAGAATTTTTATTTTCACGGCTCTACGTTATAAACTGTAGTGAAACACTTGGGGGTTCAAAGCTCTCAAAACACATCTAGATAAGTTCCTCAAGGGGTCTACTTTCCAAACTGGTGTCACTTGTGGGGGGTTTCAATGTTTAGGCACATCAGGGGCTCTCCAAACGCAACATGGCGTCCCATCTCAATTCCAGTCAATTTTGCATTGAAAAGTCAAACGGCGCTCCTTCCCTTCCGAGCTCTGCCATGTGCCCAAACAATGGTTTACACTCACATATGGGGAATCAGCGTACTCAGGACAAATTGCACAACAACTTTTGTGGTCTAATTTCTTCTCTTACCCTTGAGAAAACAAAAAATTGGGGGCAAAAATAGCTGGTTTTTGGTAATTGGGGGCAAAAATAGCTGGTTTTTGGTAATTCTGCCTCACAAAAATCGGAATAAAAAGTGATCAAAAACTGTCACGTGTCCAAAAATGTTACCAATAAAAACGTCAACTCGTCCCGCAAAAAACAAGACCTCAGATGACTCTGTGGACTAAAATATGGAAAAATTATAGGTCTCAAAATGTGGAGACGCAAAAACTTTTTTGCTATAAAAAAAGCATCTTTTAGTGTGTGGCAGCTGCCAATCATAAAAATCCGATAATAAAAACGCAATAAAAGTAAATCAAACCCCCCCTTCATCACCCCCTTAGTTAGGGAAAAATAATAAAAATTTTTAAAAAATGTATTTATTTCCATTTTCCCATTAGGGCTAGGGTTAGGGCTAGGGTTGGGGCTAGGGTTGGGGCTAGGGTTGGGGCTAGGGTTAGGGCTAGGGTTGGGGCTAGGGTTGGGGCTATGGCTAGGGTTGGGGCTAGGGTTAGGGCTAGGGTTGGAGCTAAAGTTAGGGTTAGGGTTGGGGCTAAAGTTAGGGTTGGGGCTAAAGTTAGGGTTAGGGTTGGGGCTAAAGATAGGGTTAGGGTTTGGATTACACTTACGGTTGGGATTAGGGTTGGGATTAGAATTAGGGGTGTGTCAGGGTTAGGGGTGTGGTTAGGGTTACCATTGGGATTAGGGTTAGGGGTGTTGTTGGATTAGGGTTTCAGGTAGAATTGGGGAGTTTCCACTGTTCAGGCACATCAGGGGCTCTCCAAACGCGACATGGCGTCCGATCTCAATTCCAGCCAATTCTGCGTTGAAAAAGTAAAACAGTGCTCCTTCCCTTCCGAGCTCTCCGGTGCGCCCAAACAGGGGTTTACCCCAACACATGGGGTATCAGCGTACTCGGGACAAATTGGACAACAACTTTTTGGGTCCAAGTTCTCTTGTTATCCTTGGGAAAATAAAAATTTGGGGGGCTAAAAATCATTTTTGTGGGAAAAATAAGATTTTTTTATTTTCACGGCTCTGCGTTGTAAACTGCAGTGAAACACTTGGGGGTTCAAAGTTCTCACAACACATCTAGATAAGTTCCTTGGGAGGTCTAGTTTCCAATATGGGGTCACTTGTGGGGGGTTTGTACTGTTTGGGTACATCAGGGGCTCTGCAAATGCAATGTGACGCCTGCAGACCAATCCATCTAAGTCTGTATTCCAAATGGCGCTCCTTCCCTTCCGAGCTCTGCCATGCACCCAAACAGTGGTTCCCCCCCACATATGGGGTATCAGCGTACTCAGGACAAATTGGACAACAACTTTTGGGGTCCAATTTATCCTGTTACCCTTGTGAAAATACAAAACTGGGGACTAAAAAATCATTTTTGTGAAAAAAAAAAGAATTTTTATTTTCACGGCTCTACGTTATAAACTGTAGTGAAACACTTGGGGGTTCAAAGCTCTCAAAACACATCTAGATAAGTTCCTCAAGGGGTCTACTTTCCAAACTGGTGTCACTTGTGGGGGGTTTCAATGTTTAGGCACATCAGGGGCTCTCCAAACGCAACATGGCATCCCATCTCAATTCCAGTCAATTTTGCATTGAAAAGTCAAACGGCGCTCCTTCCCTTCCGAGCTCTGCCATGTGCCCAAACAATGGTTTACACTCACATATGGGGAATCAGCGTACTCAGGACAAATTGCACAACAACTTTTGTGGTCTAATTTCTTCTCTTACCCTTGGGAAAACAAAAAATTGGGGGCAAAAATAGCTGGTTTTTGGTAATTGGGGGCAAAAATAGCTGGTTTTTGGTAATTCTGCCTCACAAAAATCGGAATAAAAAGTGATCAAAAACTGTCACGTGTCCAAAAATGTTACCAATAAAAACGTCAACTCGTCCCGCAAAAAACAAGACCTCAGATGACTCTGTGGACTAAAATATGGAAAAATTATAGGTCTCAAAATGTGGAGACGCAAAAACTTTTTTGCTATAAAAAAGCGTCTTTTAGTGTGTGACAGCTGCCAATAATAAAAATCCGATATAAAAAAATGCAATAAAAGTAAATCAAACCCCCCCTTCATCACCCCCTTAGTTAGGGAAAAATAATAAAAAAAAAAAAATGTATTTATTTCCATTTTCCCATTAGGGCTAGGGTTAGGGCTAGGGTTAGGGTTGGGGCTAGGGTTGGGGCTAGGGTTAGGGCTAGGGTTGGGGCTAGGGTTGGGGCTAGGGTTAAGGTTGGGGCTAGGGTTGGGGCTATGGCTAGGGTTGGGGCTAGGGTTAGGGCTAGGGTTGGAGCTAAAGTTAGGGTTAGGGTTGGGGCTAAAGTTAGGGTTGGGGCTAAAGTTAGGGTTAGGGTTGGGGCTAAAGATAGGGTTAGGGTTTGGGTTACACTTACGGTTGGGATTAGGGTTGGGATTAGAATTAGGGGTGTGTCAGGGTTAGGGGTGTGGTTAGGGTTACCATTGGGATTAGGGTTAGGGGTGTTGTTGGATTAGGGTTTCAGGTAGAATTGGGGAGTTTCCACTGTTCAGGCACATCAGGGGCTCTCCAAACGCGACATGGCGTCCGATCTCAATTCCAGCCAATTCTGCGTTGAAAAAGTAAAACAGTGCTCCTTCCCTTCCGAGCTCTCCGGTGCGCCCAAACAGGGGTTTACCCCAACACATGGGGTATCAGCGTACTCGGGACAAATTGGACAACAACTTTTTGGGTCCAAGTTCTCTTGTTATCCTTGGGAAAATAAAAATTTGGGGGGCTAAAAATCATTTTTGTGGGAAAAATAAGATTTTTTTATTTTCACGGCTTTGCGTTGTAAACTGCAGTGAAACAATTGGGGGTTCAAAGCTCTCAAAACACATCTAGATAAGTTCCTTAGGGGGTCTACTTTCCAAAATGGTGTCAAGTGTGGGTGGTTTCAATGTTTAGGCACATCAAGGGCTCTCCAAACGCAACATGGCGTCCCATCTCAATTCTAGTCAATTTTGCATTGAAAAGTCAAACAGCGCTCCTTCCCTTCCGAGCTCTGCCATGCGCCCAAACAATGGTTTACACTCACATATGGGGAATCAGCGTACTCAGGACAATTTGCACAACAACGTTTGTTGTCTAATTTCTTCTCTAACACTTGGGAAAACAAAAAATTGGGGGCAAAAAGATCATTTTTGTGAAAAAATTATTTTTTATTTTTACGGCTCTGCATTATAAACTTCTATGAAGCACTTGGTGGGTCAAAGTGCTCACCACACATCTAGATAAGTTCCTTAATGGGTCTACTTTCCAAAGTGGTGTCACTTGTGGGGGGTTTCAATGTTTAGGCACATCAGGGGCTCTCCAAACGCACCATGGTGTCCCATCTCAATTTCAGTCAATTTTGCATTGAAAAGTCAAATGGCGCTCCTTTCCTTCCGATCTCTGCCATGCTCCCAAACAGTGGTTTACCCCCACATATGGGGTATCAACGTACTCAGGACAAATTGTACAACAACTTTCGGGGTCCATTTTCTCCTGTTACCCTTGGTAAAATAAAACAAATTGGAGCTGAAATAAATTTTGTGTGAAAAAAAGTTAAATGTTCATTTTTATTTACACATTCCAAAAATTCCTGTAAAGCACCTGAAGGGTTAATAAACTTCTTGAATATGGTTTTGAGCACCTTGAGGGGTGCAGTTTTTAGAATGGTGTCACACTTGGGTATTTTCTATCATATAGACCCCTCAAAATGACTTCAAATGAGATGTGGTCCCTAAAAAAAATGGTGTTGTAAAAATGAGAAATTGCTGGTCAACTTTTAACCCTTATAACTCCCTAACAAAAAAAAATTTTGGTTCCAAAATTGTGCTGATGTAAAGTAGACATGTGGGAAATGTTACTTATTAAGTATTTTGCACGACATATCTCTGTGATTTAAGGGCATAAAAATTCAAAATTGGAAAATTGCAAAATTTTCAAAATTTTCGCCAAATTTCCATTTTTTTCTCAAATAAACGCAAGTTATATCGAATAAATTTTACCACTACCATGAAGTACAATATCTCACGAGAAAACAGTGTCAGAATCGCCAAGATCCGTTGAAGCGTTCCAGAGTTATAACCTCATAAAGGGACAGTGGTCAGAATTGTAAAAATTGGCCCGGTCATTAATGTTAAAAAGGACACAGAGACCTATTTTATAACCACAATTCTAACTCATACAGGAGTTCAATAAATTTGGAATATATCTCATAGAAATAGGGTGCACTGTGAAAGCTTTCAGTGAATAAACCACTGAAATAAAGGGACCAAAGCAGCTAACCACCACAAGATAGGAAATCACCAGAAAGTCATACAGCGTTAGGATCAATAATATGCCTTTATTAAATATAGTGGCAATTTGTACATATGATATAAAAATGTGTTTTTTTTAAAACAATAAAAACAAAACAAAACGCAGGAACAATATTGTATGGTACCCAGAAACTCCTAAAAAATATATAAGAAACATATAATACAAATAACTCCTCAAAGAGAATGATGTATAATATCACTACTCACTGTGCCAAAGAAGGTAAAAATATATATTTATATGTAAAAAGGAAATGACAAAAAAATTAAAAATGTAAAAGGATATAAGTCATATATGACCCATATATAAAAATATGTGAAAAAATGTAAACACTAAACTGGTGGAAAAACCAATCAAACACAGCACAAAAATGTGTACATAAAGGCTCTTTTATAAAAAAGCGTGGAAGCAGTGCATATCCCTATAAGGGGATGTAAGTAAAGTGACCGTTGACAACAGTGGTATAGACACAGCAAAATATATTCACTAAATAGGAAAATTATAGCAGCACACTATATTAAAACATGCCCTGGTGCAAATGACCGTATAGTAGTGCCCCCACAGCGAGATAGATTCCTGAAGGATTTTTTATGTCAGCTCGCTGCGAGGTAAGTGCTCTAAATAGGGGAGTTATAGCAGCATATTATATACAAAAAGTGCCCAGGTGCAAATGACCATACAGGTAATAGGATTCACACAGCAAGGTAGCTCGCAGCTCAGCAATCTAATTCGAGACTGTGAGGTGTCGGCTGTCTCCATGTGTTCATTATTCCAGTTAAATGCCATGTTTCTTAACTGAGCTGTGTCTCCCAGAACTCTGCCGGACGGACGTATATACAGCCTGTGAGGTTTGTGCTTTCCTGTGCCTTGAGTTCTGCATGCTTGATCTGTTGCCTGACCTTGGACTTCATCCTGACCTTCTGCCTGTTTAACCCCTTCAGTTCTGAACCGTTATCCTCTCGGTACTCTGACCCCGGAACGCTACCTTGGACTCCTTGACCACTCTGACTCAAGGCTTGGTCACAATAACATTGATCAGAGTGCAATGCGATGTTTTCTCACATTACACTCAGCAAAATTATACTGAGTGAGCCCTAAGAGTGAGAAGCATAAGTATAATTATCTCACAATGACTGGAAGCATGACTAGGTCTTTGGACTTCAGGATACACTTTAATTTCTAAATTGTAGAAAATATCCAAACAGTATTTACAAAATTTCTGAATCATAAGATAACTCACCAAATGTCTAAATTCTGCAGCTAAGCATCCATTTGTCGATTCCTCCATGTTCATTACTTTTGTGTTTGTGCCTAAAATATTGAATTTCCGGAACCTTAAAATACAATAATAAAAAGATTAAAAAATGATTTAATTATATGGAAAATTTTCACCTCATACTTTATCATGCAGAATTTCTTGAAAAGTATGCATACTAAATGAACCCGTGTAATATAAAGTTAGTTCATTGATGTGCCATGTGCAAAATTCAGCTTGAAGCCCTGAGATGATCTTGGTACATGTTCAGAAAGGCAAGTATATGTTCATGCTGTCTACCTATTGGATAGGTTCATTAATTATGCCTCAATGTGTGTTGTATGTCTAATTTGGGTTTCATTCCACAGTTTATGTTAAAGGGAACCTGTCACCGCCCCCCCCCCCCCCCCCCCCCAGGTGGCTCTTTTAGTTGGGGTCCCTTCCAACGCTGAACTATTCGTACCTGTACCTCGTACCTGTAGTCTGTCCAGGGGGCATGTCTTTTCCCTCCGGACACAAACGCCTCCCAGCCATCACTCAGGCCCTCCGTGCGCCGGGTGCCGCCTCCACTTCCTGCCTGCACTGTAAGTTCCCTTCATGTGATGGGAGTCTAAGGGCAGCGCAAACTGTGCATGCCCGAAAAAAAACTTACAGAGCAGGCGCCGCTGACGTTAATGACTGGAGAGGAGGCAGCTCCCAGCGCACGGAGGTGGTCAATCCAGCTGCCATCCGGTTAAAGCACCCTAGGTCTTTCCGGATTTCTAATGTGTTCCATAAGTCGTTGTTCAAGGAATTTATTTCCCATGTTCTGTCATCTTCACCCCCACCTCCTCCAGTTTCTATTGAGGGAAGCTTGGAATATGAAGTACAAAGGGTCATTGATTAACGAGTGGTCTGGAATTCCCTTCAATACCTGGTACACTGGGTTAGGTATAGACCTGAGGAATGTTCCTGGGTTCCAGCTCATTCTGTAAGGCTAGTCTCCCATTTGCCCTCAGCGTTTAATCCACAACCTGAAACGCACGATAAACCGCATGCAAATGCATGCAAACGCAGTGTTTTTTAGACGCATAAGGTAACACATGCAGTAAACAAATGCAACGTGTACATGCTTTTCTATGCGTTTAGCATGTGTTTGCGTTTTCTGTGCGCATGGTGGAAAATTTAACAGGTGAAAAATCTAGATAAACAGACACCGCCAATGGGACTACAGTGAGCTGGTATTATGGGATATCTTTATGTAGACCCTTGTACTGCTGAAATCTTCACAGTTTGCTACTGTATCCTGTGTCCCAGACTTTCAAGAACTCGGATATGGGCCGACGTTTGTATGACAAAAAATTTAATTTTCCACGGCCACGACCTCTTCTTATGGTTGGTCTTTCAGACGTGTGATAACCTACTGAAGTCATATTCCAGTCGGGACTTGAACCACACTAAAAGGATTTATAACTACAGACTGACCAGGGCCCGAAGAACAGTTACATAGTAACATAGTAACATAGTTAGTAAGGCCGAAAAAAGACATTTGTCCATCCAGTTCAGCCTATATTCCATCATAATAAATCCCCAGATCTACGTCCTTCTACAGAACCTAATAATTGTATGATACAATATTGTTCTGCTCCAGGAAGACATCCAGGCCTCTCTTGAACCCCTCGACTGAGTTCGCCATCACCACCTCCTCAGGCAAGCAATTCCAGATTCTCACTGCCCTAACAGTAAAGAATCCTCTTCTATGTTGGTGGAAAAACCTTCTCTCCTCCAGACGCAAAGAATGCCCCCTTGTGCCCGTCACCTTCCTTGGTATAAACAGATCCTCAGCGAGATATTTGTATTGTCCCCTTATATACTTATACATGGTTATTAGATCGCCCCTCAGTCGTCTTTTTTCTAGACTAAATAATCCTAATTTTGCTAATCTATCTGGGTATTGTAGTTCTCCCATCCCCTTTATTAATTTTGTTGCCCTCCTTTGTACTCTCTCTAGTTCCATTATATCCTTCCTGAGCACCGGTGCCCAAAACTGGACACAGTACTCCATGTGCGGTCTAACTAGGGATTTGTACAGAGGCAGTATAATGCTCTCATCATGTGTATCCAGACCTCTTTTAATGCACCCCATGATCCTGTTTGCCTTGGCAGCTGCTGCCTGGCACTGGCTGCTCCAGGTAAGTTTATCATTAACTAGGATCCCCAAGTCCTTCTCCCTGTCAGATTTACCCAGTGGTTTCCCATTCAGTGTGTAATGGTGATATTGATTCCTTCTTCCCATGTGTATAACCTTACATTTATCATTGTTAAACCTCATCTGCCACCTTTCAGCCCAAGTTTCCAACTTATCCAGATCCATCTGTAGCAGAATACTATCTTCAGTTGAGGGTACCTTTGGGATTCTTGTCTCAAAATGGCGCATTCTTGGGAAAGCCATTAATCTAAAAATGGAGACACTCGATGAGGTTGTCAAAGCGTGTGTGGTTCTCCACAATTACATAATGGCTAAGGAGTGACCCAACATTGAACTGTATGAACCAGTTGCAAACCCAATGCCAGATTACCAACATCACCCTCTGAGGTCAACTGTTGAAATTGCCCACATGCGGGACCAATTTGCTGCCTATTTTATTTCAGACATCGGACGTGTGCCATGCCAAAATAGTATTGCGTAAAATGTGCTGTTGGGTGTGGGTCTGTACCAGTTATGTTTTAAATGTTACTAATATATATATATATATATATATTTATTTTTTTTTAATAAACAACGTGTTTTGATACCTGTACCGAGTCTCCTATGTCTTTCCTCTAAAAACCACTTATGTTGTTAGTGGTAAGGTATTTGACATCATTACATCCTGAATATCTTCTGCAGTATCTATTGCACGCAGACTGAAGAGACAATGGAGGTATAATACAAAACAGATATATACTCACCAGTTCATGTGTAAGAAATAATTACTTTATGATGCACAACCCAGCCTCATGAATGCACTATTTCTGACACCTGTCCAGGTGAGTATACTGTAGATGTGCCTTGTATGACCTCCATCGTCTCTTCAGTTTGTGTGAAATAGATGACGTAGACTGAAGAGAAAATGGAGGTTATACAAGGCAGTTCTCTACTCACCAGGTCAGGAGTTATAAATAATAAGTTCAAGATGCTGAGTTTTGTGCAACATGAACTCACTGTTTATGACACATGACCTGTTGAGTATAGATCTGCTTTGTATTATCTGCCATTGTCTCTTCAGTCTGCGTCACATAGATTAATCAGACTGAAGAGATTATGGAGAAAATACAAGTAATATTAGTTTTTGACAACTCATAGCTCCATACCAAACACACAAAGCTGCAGTGTTCTACTTAATAACTCCTGGAGCTATGAGGTGGCAAAAATACAAAGTGTACAGCGCAGTGTGTTTATGCGGTGCACAGTGTGTGTTGCCGGCAGCGGAATACACAAATAAACAAACAGTATTGGGGGCAAAAAAACTATTAACATTTATTTTAACCAAAAAAAATTAACTGCGCCGGCTTGGGGTACAGTGACAGAACTGGGGTGTGTGTAGCTGTGAGGCCTGGCTGGTTGAAGTCGACACAGGGGTTGCAGGAGAAGGGGCAATTAAACTAGTGGGGTCAGGGAGTTCAGGGATGGTGCTAGAGGCATGGGAAGGCAGAGACACACTGGAAGGGTGAGACAAACCTGACATTACAGACACATTGGGAGGTGAGGGGGGAGGGATAGCCATAGTCCACTACTTTTTCTTTTTCCCTTTCCTTTTTGGGATCAGTGCTGCGGTCTGGGGAGCCTCAGTGGGCTCATTTCTTGCGACCTGGCCATGGTGGCTGACCGGTCATGGTCCGTGTGCTGCTGCATGGTTGTGGTGGTGGGTAAGGCCATGCCAGGGTCTGGCTGCTGCTGCTGCATTGTGGTGGTGGGGAAGGCCATGCCAGGGTCCGGCTGCTGCCACTGCATGGTGGTGGGGAAGGTCATGCCAGGGTCCGGGTGCTTCTGCTGCATCCTGATGGTGGTGAAAGCTATTCCAGGGTCCGGGAGCTTCTGATGCTGCATGCTGGTGGTGAAATGCATGCCAGGGTCTGTGTGCTGCTGCTGCAGCTGGGACCTGGTGATGGCGGACATGTCCTGATCCGGGTGCTGCGGCTGCATGGTGGTGGCAGTGGAGGATGTCCAAGCAGGATCAGCAGTTGGCATGGTGGTGGCGTTGGGCTGTCCAACAGCACTCAGCATGGTGGTGGCGCTGTAGTGGTGTCCGGCAATGCTTGGAATGGTGGTGGCCGTGCAGTGGTGTGCAGCAGAGCTCGGCATTGAGGTCAATCATGACAGTGTTAGCACAGGTGGAAATGCCACCACTGGCTGCTGAAAATACCGAGTCTGCTGCATAGCCTGCATGTAAGCAGCATTGCAGGCCTGCATGACACTAAGCTGGAGATCAGGAGTAAGGTGTTACAACATGCCCTGTTCAATTTGATTGAAAAAATGATGTGCTGGCCTCTGGAGGTCGGCTTTCACTTGGTCAAGGCTTCTGGTGACATCCTGGATAAGTGTATTCATACGGTTTAAGCCACGATCCAGTCTGTCTCCCATCGCCTTGAGTCCATCATGAAAGATCGAGCTCAAGTGCAAAAACTCGGGCATGAGTGACCTGTCCGAGGCCCTCTGCCGCTGCCGGGAAGAGCCCCCAAAAAAGAGGCAGAGGACTGGGACAGGGGAACACCTGATAGAGCAGCTTTCTGGTCTCCAGTCTGTGTTGCAGGCCCACTTGCTGCTGCGCTGCTGGATCGCTGGGACAGGTCCGTGGCTGTTTGATGAAGGACCGCTCCAGAACCAGGGTAAAGAGTGTTGCTCCAGGTGCTGTGAACCAAAAAACAAAAAAACATTAGTACAAAACATTTATAATAGCAAAAGCGCCAACTCCTGTGGAATTGAAAAATACAGATTAGGCAATACAACACAATCCAATGCAACACAAAAATACTTATGTTCTCTTGGCAAGGACCGGTCTCTAAAATGCCAGCATGCGGTGATACTTATATTTTCTGATCCTTGCTCCAGAATCACTGGGAACCCGGCTCTCTTGAGGAAGGTCCTTGTTGAAGTGATCCTTCATCGAACGCCAACGTATTCTGACTTTGAGCACTGTTGAAAAATAAAAATAATGGTTAGACAATGCACTTTTGTCCGGGATCATACAACTGTGTGTGATGAGAGAAACTCTTAGGAGTTTCTCTCATCACACACAGTTGTGTGATCCCGGCCAAGGTCGCTGCTGCATCACACAGCATTGCAATACTTATGAAATGCCTTGCGGACCCGAGCCGGGGCATTGTCCCAGCCATCCCACATCGCTTGGCCCACCTCATTCCATAGCCGCCGGATCGTCACGTTGTCCGAGTGCTGCGGAACCCGGGTGTCCCACAACAGGACTCACTCATGGACCAAGGAAATGAGGATATTGTTATCAATGAGGTCCTCATCTCATTCTGGAACCTAGAAAATAAAAAAAAAACATTAATGTGGAAGACATTAACTTAAGGAAAAGAAAGAAAACAACAGAGACAGAAAACAGGCAGGAATATTCTAAGTCAAGGAAAAAAAAGGAGTCAAGAGGAAAAAAGCTAAAGAAAGAGCAAAGTAAAGAAACGAACAGTCAAGAATAGTAAAGTCAGGATACAGAGTCCAATCAGTCAGGTATACTTACACGCCCCCTTGCCACACAACCGTGTCCACGCTGCTCCTGCTCGGCCTCTGCCGCAGTTGAAGAACTGTTTTGAAAAAAAAAATCATCACATGTCTAGATGTGATAGAGAATACTTACCAATCTGAAAAGGTGAGAACTCACTTCACTGTCATTTTCACCTTGTTCAGGCCCAAGACGTTGCTCCTCAGAAGAAGATAACGGTATTCTGATGCATGCAGCAAGAAAAAAGAGACAGAAATTATTAGGACATATAGAGAGAAAAAATAAAATACAGACACTTTGATACTCACATTGTCCAAAGTGGAGATTCCTCAAAGGTTCTTTCCAGTCTCAAAGCTTCATCCAGTTTGATGAGTGGTGACCTGCAAATGCCTACTCCCTGCTTTTATCAGTTAGTATGTGGGGGTTGGCTAATCAGTGTCTAGACATGTTTTCCTGTGGTAAAACATATGCATTCACAAACGCAAACAAACGCATGTGTTTGCGAACGCATGCGTTCTCATAGACTGTAATGCGTTTTTTAGCCGCATTCCTTCCGCTAACAACTGCATACGTTTCGAGGCGTCAAATTCACGCCCCTGAAATTACAACATGTAGCGTTTACCACGCCAAGCCATAGACAACGAAATGATGCATGTGTCTCCAAACGTGGAAAAATGCATCCAATCGCAGGCACCTGCGTCCCTAATGTTAAAGATAGGAATACACGACACATGCGTAAAATTGCAGCATAAACGCTGCGGACACAATCGCAAATGTGAAACCAGCCTAAGGGCTGATCGGTTGGTCCAGGCCCCTGGGAAACCTGGGGGTCAAATGGCCCCCCTTGAAGAAGGGGTACTTTCACGACTTCCACTCTGTTTCTGTCTTTTTTCTTACTTTGTGTCAGGGCTGTCAGTCTGTGCTGGGTCTGGGGTGCAATCACCTGTGTTCATTTTCCTCAATCAGGCTTTTACTTTAGCATGCTAGTTCCTTCCCCCAGTGTCAATCGTTGCTAGTTGCCTGTGGAACATTGATGCCTCTGTGCTCTGTGCCTGACCCTGCTTGACTTGATTATATTCCCGGACACTGACCCTTTGCTTGTGACCGGACTGTACTTGACCTCAGATTGTTTGACCTCCCTTTACTTACAGTAAGTAGTATATGTATTTACTGCTGTGACTCTTGTCACAACATATTTATAGGGCATTTAGATTGTGAGCCCCAATAGTAATACACAAAGAAAATGGGAGACGTTTATTAGCATCCTGGATAGGACCTGTGCACAGTATATACCGTATGGGAATAAACATACTAGAAATAGGAGGAAACCAATATGGCTAAATAGAGCTGTAAGGGGCACAATAAGTGACAAAAAGAAAGCATTTACAGAATTAAAGGAAGTAGGTAGTGAGGAGGCATTAAATAAATACAAAAAATTTAATAAATTCTGTAAAAAGCAAATCAAGGCAGCAAAGATTGAGACAGAGAGACTCCTTGCCAGAGAGAGTAAAAATAATCCTAAAATATTCTTTAACTACATAAATAGTAAGAAACTAAAAAATGATAGTGTTGGCCCCCTTAAAAATAGTCTGGGTGAAGTGGTGGATGAGGATGAGGAAAAAGCCAATATGCCAAATGACTTTTTTTCATCAGTATTTACACAAGAAAATCCCATGGCAGACAAAATGACTAGTGATAAAAATTCCCAATTACAGTGGGGCAAAAAAGTATTTAGTCAGTCAGCAATAGTGCAAGTTCCACCACTTAAAAAGAAGAGAGGCGTCTGTAATTTACATCATAGGTAGACCTCAACTATGGGAGACAAACTGAGAAAAAAAAATCCAGAAAATCACATTGTCTGTTTTTTTAACATTTTATTTGCATATTATGGTGGAAAATAAGTATTTGGTCAGAAACAAAATTTCATCTCAATACTTTGTAATATATCCTTTGTTGGCAATGACAGAGGTCAAACGTTTTCTGTAAGTCTTCACAAGGTTGCCACACACTGTTGTTGGTATGTTGGCCCATTCCTCCATGCAGATCTCCTCTAGAGCAGTGATGTTTTTCGCTTTTCGCTTGGCAACACGGACTTTCAACTCCCTCCAAAGGTTTTCTATAGGGTTGAGATCTGGAGACTGGCTAGGCCACTCAAGGACCTTGAAATGCTTCTTACGAAGCCACTCCTTCGTTGCCCTGGTGGTGTGCTTTGGATCATTGTCATGTTGAAAGACCCAGCCACGTTTCATCTTCAATGCCCTTGCTGATGGAAGGAGGTTTGCACTCAAAATCTCACGATACATGGCCCCATTCATTCTTTCATGTACCCGGATCAGTCGTCCTGGCCCCTTTGCAGAGAAACAGCCCCAAAGCATGATGTTTCCACCACCATGCTTTACAGTAGGTATGGTGTTTGATGGATGCAACTCAGTATTCTTTTTCCTCCAAACACAACAAGTTGTGTTTCTACCAAACAGTTCCAGTTTGGTTTCATCAGACCATAGGACATTCTCCCAAAACTCCTCTGGATCATCCAAATGCTCTCTAGCAAACTTCAGACGGGGTCGGACATGTACTGGCTTAAGCAGTGGGACACGTCTGGCACTGCAGGATCTGAGTCCATGGTGGCGTAGTGTGTTACTTATGGTAGGCCTTGTTACATTGGTCCCAGCTCTCTGCAGTTCATTCACTAGGTCCCCCCGCGTGGTTCTGGGATTTTTGCTCACCGTTGTTGTGATCATTCTGACCCCACGGGGTGGGATTTTGCGTGGAGCCCCAGATCGAGGGAGATTATCAGTGGTCTTGTATGTCTTCCATTTTCTAATTATTGCTCCCACTGTTGATTTCTTCACTCCAAGCTGGTTGGCTATTGCAGATTCAGTCTTCCCAGCCTGGTGCAGGGCTACAATTTTGTTTCTGGTGTCCTTTGACAGCTCTTTGGTCTTCACCATAGTGGAGTTGGAGTCAGACTGTTTGAGGGTGTGCACAGGTGTCTTTTTATACTGATAGCAAGTTTAAACAGGTGCCATTACTACAGGTAATGAGTGGAGGACAGAGGAGACTCTTAAAGAAGAAGTTACAGGTCTGTGAGAGCCAGAAATCTGGATTGTTTGTTTCTGACCAAATACTTATTTTCCACCATAATATGCAAATAAAATGTTAAAAAAACAGACAATGTGATTTTCTGGATTTTTTTTCTCAGTTTGTCTTCCATAGTTGAGGTCTACCTATGGTGTAAATTACAGACGCCTCTCATCTTTTTAAGTGGTGGAACTTACACTATTGCTGACTGACTAAATACTTTTTTGCCCCACTGTAAATGTCATTAAATGTCACCGGCTTAACCCAGCAGGAAGTTCGGCGGCATCTAAAAATCACTAAAATTGACAAATCTCCGGGCCCGGATGGGATACACCCTCGAGTACTGCAGGAATTAAGTACAGTCATTGATAGACCATTATTTTTAATCTTTAGAGACTCCATAATAACAGGGTCTGTACCACAGGACTGGCGTATAGCAAATGTGGTGCCAATATTCAAAAAGGGACAAAAACTGAACTCGGAAATTATCGGCCAGTAAGCTTAACCTCTACTGTGGGTAAAATCCTGGAGGGAATTCTAAGGGATGCTATACTGGAGTATCTGAAGATGAATAACCTCATGACCCAGTATCAGCACGGATTTACTAGGGACCGTTCATGTCAGACTAATTTGATCAGTTTCTATGAAGAGGTAAGTTCCGGATTGGACCAAGGGAACCCAGTGGATGTAGTGTATATGGACTTTTCAAAAGCTTTTGATACGGTGCCACACAAAAGGTTGATATATAAAATGAGAATAATGGGGATAGGGGAAAATATGTGCAAGTGGGTTGAGAGCTGGCTCAGGGATAGGAAACAAAGGGTGGTTATTAATGGAGCACACTCGGACTGGGTAGCGGTTAGCAGTGGGGTACCACAGGGGTCAGTATTGGGCCCTATTCTTTTTAACATATTTATTAATGACCTTGTAGGGGGCATTCAGAGTAGAATTTCAATATTTGCAGATGACACTAAACTCTGCAGGGTAATTAATACAGAGGAGGACAATTTTATATTACAGGATGTTTATGTAAACTAGAAGCTTGGGCTGATAAATGGCAAATGAGCTTTAATGGGGATAAATGTAAGGTCATGCACTTGGGTAGAAGTAATAAGATGTATAATTATGTGCTTAATTCTAAAACTCTGGGCAAAACCGTCAATGAAAAAGACCTGGGTGTATGGGTGGATGACAAACTCATATTCAGTGGCCAGTGTCAGGCAGCTGCTACAAAGGCAAATAAAATAATGGGATGCATTAAAAGAGGCATAGATGCTCATGAGGAGAACATAATTTTACCTCTATACAAGTCACTAGTTCGACCACACTTAGAATAATGTGCACAGTTCTGGTCTCCGATGTATAAGAAAGACATAGCTGAACTAGAGCGGGTGCAGAGAAGAGCGACCAAGGTTATTAGAGGACTGGGGGGTCTGCAATACCAAGAAAGGTTATTACACTTGGGGCTATTTAGTTTGGAAAAACGAAGACTAAGGGGTGATCTTATTTTAATGTATAAATATATGAGGGGACAGTACAAAGACCTTTCTGATGATCTTTTTAATCAAAGACCTGAAACAGGGACAAGGGGGCATCCTCTGCATTTGGAGGAAAAAAGGTTTAAGCATAATAACAGACGCGGATTCTTTACTGTAAGAGCAATGAGACTATGGAACTCTCTGCCGTATGATGTTGTAATGAGTGATTCATTACTTAAATTTAAGAGGGGACTGGATACCTTTCTGGAAAAGTATAATGATACAGGGTATATACACTAGATTCCTTGATAGGGCGTTGATCCAGGGAACTAGTCTGATTGCCGTATGTGGAGTCGGGAAGGAATTTTTTTCCCCAATGTGGAGCTTACTCTTTGCCACATGAGTTTTTTTTGCCTTCCTCTGGATCAACATGTTAGGGCATGTTAGGTTAGGCTATGGGTTGAACTAGATGGACTTATAGTCTTCCTTCAACCTTAATAACTATGTAAACTATGTAATAGTGACAGCTATGATAATGTCTGTAAAGCGCTGCGGAATATGATGACAAAGTACAAAGAAGCATAATAATAAAAAAACGTGGCTAAAAAAGGGTCCTGGTTTCAGTTTGGTGGATAAAAAGAGCTTCTTGAGTTGGCATGGGATCACTGTGTAGCATCAGTGTGAGTCACAAAATTGCACACAGAGCCTTTGTGGTTTAAGGTGCCACCTTCTAGTTAACGTCATTTTGACCAAACCAGTGGTCCTGTACTGATGATGCGGCAAAACACAACCTATCGCAGGCACCTGCGTCCCTAATGTTAAATATAGTAATACACGACGCATGCGGATGTATGCGTTCAAAACGCTGCGGACACAACCACAAATGTGAAACCAGCCTAAGTAACAGAGGGTATAATGCTGGCGTCACACTAGAGAGTTTTACGGACATATGAGAGGCGCAAAAACAACACATTGCACACGGACCAATGATTCTCTATGGGGCAGCTCCTATCTGCTGTATATTTCTCGGCTGTATTTTACGGGCGTAGAAAATCGCAGCATGCTGCATTTGTCAGAGTATTGCGCAAAAAAGTCTATGGGGCGAGAAAAATATGGATTACACACGGACCATCAGTGTGACTTATGAGAAATACGCAGCGGTGTTCTATAGAAAAGCCGGTAGGTAATTCAGTGTGGGGTACAGTAAAATCACACTGACAGGTTAGAATAGAATAGATCAAATAAATGTTTACATAAGGTATATGGAGACATATATATATATATATATATATATATATATATATATATATACAGTACAGACCAAAGTTTGGACACACCTTCTCATTTAAAGATTTTTCTGTATTTTCATGACTATGAAATTTGTACATTCACACTGAAGACATCAAAACTATGAATTAACACATGTGGAATTACAAACTTAACAAAAAAGTGTGAAACTGAAATTATGTCTTATATTCTAGGTTCTTCAAAGTAGCCACCTTTTGCTTTGATGACTGCTTTGCACACTCTTGGCATTATCTTGATGAGCTTCAAGAGGTAGTCACCGGGAATGGTTTTCAATTCACAGGTGTGCCCTGTCAGTTTTAATAAGTGGGATTTCTTGTCTTATAAATGGTGTTGGGACCATCAGTTGTGTTGTGCGGAAGTCTGGTGGATACACAGCTGATAGTCCTACTGAATAGACTGTTACAATTTGCTTTATGGCAAGAGAAAAGCAGCAAAGTAAAGAAAAACGAGTAGCCATCATTACTTTAAGAAATGAAGGTCAGTCAGTCTGAAAAATTGGGAAAACTTTGAAAGCGTCACCAAGTGCAATGGCAAAAACCATCAAGCGCTACAAAGAAACTGGCTCACATGAGGACCGACCCAGGAAAGAAAGACCAAGAGTCACCTCTGCTTCGGAGGATAAGTTTATCCGGGTCACTAGCCTCAGAAATCGCAGGTTAACAGCAGCTCAGATTAGAGACCAGGTCAATGCAACACAAAGTTCTAGCAGCAGACACATCTCTACAACAACTGTTAAGAGGAGACTTTGTGCAGAAGGCCTTCATGGTAAAATAGCTGCTAGGAAACCACTGCTAAGGACAGGCAACAAGCAGAAGAGACTTGTTTGGGCTAAAGATCAGAAGGAATGGACATTAGACCAGTGGAAATCTGTGCTTTGGTCTGGTGAGTCCAAATTTGAGATCTTTGGTTCCAACCACCGTGTCTTTGTGCGACGCAGAAGGGGTGAACGGATGGACTCTACATGCCTGGTTCCCACCGTGAAGCATGGAGGAGGTGTGATGGTGTGGGGGTGCTTTGCTGGTGACACTGTTGGGGATTTATTCAAAATTGAAGACATACTGAACCAGCATGGCTACCATCTTGCAGCAGCATTCTATTCCATCCGGTTTGTGTTTAGTTGGACCATCATTTATTTTTCAACAGGACCATGACCCCAAACACACCTCCAGGCTGTGTAAGGGCTATTTGACCAAGAAGGAGAGTGATGGGGTGCTACACTAGATGACCTGGCAAGATGATGGTTTGGGGCAAGCTGGACCGCACAGAGTGAAGGCAAAAATGCCAACAAGTGCTAAGCATCTCTGGGAACTCCTTCAAGATTGTTGGAAGAACATTCCCGGTGACTACCTCTTGAAGCTCATCAAGAGAATGCCAAGAGTGTGCAAAGCAGTCATCAAAGCAAAAGGTGGCTACTTTGAAGAACCTAAAATATAAGACATATTTTCAGTTGTTTCACACTTTTTTGTTAAGTATATAATTCCACATGTGTTAATTCATAGTTTTGATGCCTTCAGTGTGAATGTACAATTTTCATAGTCATGAAAATACAGAAAAATCTTTAAATGAGAAGGAGTGTCCAAACTTTGGTCTGTACTGTATATATATATATATATATATATATATATATATATATATATATATTTATATTTAATACAGCGCTAGATAGCAGAAAAGCCGGTAACTCAATTGCCATCTTTTGCTATCTCCTTCCCAAAACCGACAGGATATGAGACATGGTTTACATACAGTAAACTATTTCATATCCCTTATATTTTACATATTCCTCACTAATAATGTTATTAGTGTGTGTGCAAAATTTGGTAGCTCTAGCTGGTAAAATAAAGGGTTAAATTGCAAAAAAAAAACTGGCGTGGGCTCCTGTGCAATTTTCTCCGCCAGAGTGGGAAAGATAGTCACTTAGGGCAGATATTAATAGTGAGGGACCATGGATATTGCCCCCCCCCTGGACTGTAACCTAGGGAGGCGCTGCTCCTACTATGCCTACACCACCCGCAGTGTGGGATATCAGCCCAGTGAGGTACCGCAGGCATGTCCCCTGTCAATAAATGGGGTGCTAGTGACAGGATAATTAGGCTTAGGGAGTTTGATGACCCTAGAAGGGCCACACTTCCCCATCAGTTGACCCCAGCGAAACATGTGGGTGTACACTGTATCCATGGGGACACAAAAGACTATCCTGTCGAAAGAGTGTCTGTTCAAACAAGCCAGGGTACGGAGTCCCATGAGGTCGGGGTAGTCGAAGGTTTGTTGCACCCCGTGATAATCGGAAGGGACTTCAACCTTTCCTGCGACGTATGGGGAAAGGCGGAGGTATCAAAGGACACAGACAGGAGCCAGACCAACTCTGTCGAAACCCCACCACAGTCGGAGATGGATGGAGTTCCCATTGTGTGTCCTGTTTGGTGACAAGGACAAGATGCTGACTAGTGAGACTGAGTTCCTGAACTGGGGGTTTCTGGCAGGATTTTTGGACTGCCCAAATGCAGGACTTGACTTTGTGACATGCATGGGAAAATGTGACTGTGATAAGTGGGGTTGCCCAAGAGCAGGGGCCTGACACCAGGTTTCCGTGCTTTGTGGTCAATGGGGAGTTGCTATATTGGATCACTAAATAGAGATGTTACCGTCACGCCCTGACTGGGTGGCGTAAGCTAGGGAATTGTGACCCCACTGTGCCACAAACCAGACTACCCAGGAAGGGGCGAGACTAAGCAGCTACCTTGGTGTTCACTGGAGCCTCGGATGGTGAGGCTTGTTGGCAGGTAGCTGCCAGGCACCACTCCAGGGTGGTGTCTGGCTGTGGCAGCTGATCCCACTGAGGGACTGAACACTAATAACAAGTGCAGGCGAGTGCGAACGAGCACCACTGGTACTCTGGCGAGCAAGGCTGGCCAGTGGCGTAGGAAGGGGGGTGCGGGGGGGCGGGCCGCCCCGGGCGGCACAATGCGGGGGGCGACCGGCGCTGCAGGAGGAGGAAGAAAAGAAAAAAAAAAAAAAAGACACGGGCCCTTTAAATCTTCGGGCGGCGCCGTCCGCCGCCACGACCAGGCTCCCCCCCCCGGCCCCTGCTCTAATACTCACCTCTCCTGGTTCCTGCGGCAGCTGCAGCGTCTTCAGCGCCCTCTGACTCTGCGACGTCTCAGGGCAGAGGGTGCAATGACGTCATCACTGTGCGCGCCGCTCAGCCTCTCTGTCCTGAGCGTTGCAGAGCTGGAGAGACGCTGACTGCAGCGGACCTGCGCTAGGAACGGGAGAGGTGAGGATTTTACTTTTTTTTTCTTTATGTCTGACTCTGTCTGGGGGCAATGCTGGACACACTGGGGCAATACTGGAGGCCATGAGGCAGATTGCTGGACACACTGGGGCAATACTGGAGACTATGGGGCAGATTGCTGGACACACTGGGGCAATACTGGAGACCATGAGGCAGATTGCTGGACACACTGGGGCAATACTGGAGACCATGGGGCAGAATGCTGGACACACTGGGGCAATACTGGAGACCATGGGGCAGAATGCTGGACACACTGGGGCAATACTGGAGACCATGGGGCAGAATGCTGGACACACTGGGGCAATACAGGAGACCATGGGGCAGATTGCTGGACACACTGGGGCAATACTGGAGACCCTGGGGCAGATTTCTGGACACATTGAGGCAATGCTGGAGACCCTGGGGCAGATTTCTGGACACACTGGGGCAGATTTCTGGACATACTGGGGCAATGCTGGAGACCCTGGGGCAGATTGCTGGACACACTGGGGCAATACTGGAGACCATGAGGCAGATTGCTGGACACACTGGGGCAATACTGGAGACCATGGGGCAGAATGCTGGATACACTGGGGCAAAACTGGAGACCATGGGGCAGAATGCTGGACACACTGGGGCAATACTGGAGACCATGGGGCAGAATGCTGGACACACTGGGGCAATACAGGAGACCATGGGGCAGATTGCTGGACACACTGGGGCAATACTGGAGACCCTGGGGCAGATTACTGGACACATTGAGGCAATGCTGGAGACCCTGGGGCAGATTTCTGGACATACTGGGGCAATGCTGGACATTGGGGCAGATTGCTGGACACGCTGGGGCAATGCTGGACACGCTGGGGCAGATTGCTGTGCACACTGGGGCAGATTGCTGTGCACACTGAGGCAGATTGCTGTGCACACTGAGGCAGATTGCTGTGCACACTGGGGCAGATTGCTGTGCACACTGGGGGCAATGCTGGACACACTGGGGCAATGCTGGAGACCCTGGGGCAGATTTCTGGACACACTAGGGCAATGCTGGACACTGGGGCAGATTGCTGGACACACTGGGGCAATGCTGGACACTGGTGGCAGATTGCTGGACACACTGGGGCAATGCTGGACACACTGGGGCAATACTGGAGACCCTGGGGCAGATTTCTGGATACATTGAGGCAATGCTGGAGACCCTGGGGCAGATTTCTGGACACACTGGGGCAGATTTCTGGATATACTGGGGCAATGTTGGAGACCCTGGGGCAGATTTCTGGACACTGGGGCAATGCTGGACACTGGGGCAGATTGCTGGACACGCTGGGGCAATGCTGGACACTGGGGCAGATTGCTGTGCACACTGGGGTAGATTGCTGTGCACACTGGGGTAGATTGCTGTGCACACTGGGGCAGATTGCTGTGCACACTGGGGCAGATTGCTGGACACACTGGGGGCAATGCTGGACACACTGGGGCAATGCTGGAGACCCTGGGGCAGATTTCTGGACACACTGGGGCAATGCTGGACACTGGGGCAGATTGCTGGACACATTGGGGGTAATATGCTGGACACACTGGGGCAATGCTGGACACTGGGGGTAATATGCTGGACACACTGGGGCTAATATGCTGGACACACTGGGGCAGACTGCTGGACACACTGGGGCAATGCTGGACACTTGGGCAGATTGCTGGACACACTGGGGGCAGTGCTGGACATACTGGGGCAGATTGTTGGACACACTGGGGGTAATATGCTGGACACACTGGGGCAGATTGCTGGACAACCTGGGGGTAATATGCTGGACACATTAAGGGTAATACGCTGGACACATTGGGGGTAATACGCTGGACACACTGGGGCAGATTGCTGGACACACTGGGGGTAATATGCTGGACACACTGGGGGTAATATGCTGGACACACTAGGGCAGATTGCTGGACACAATGGGGGTAATAAGCTGGACACACTGGGGCAGATTGCTGGGCACACTGGGGCAGATTGCTGGACACACTGGGGGTAATATGCTGGACACACTGGGGCAGATTGCTGGACACACTGTCCAGGGGCAATACTGGACACACTGGGGCAATATGCTGGACACACTGGGGCAGATTGCTGGACACACTGGGGGCAGTGCTGGACATACTGGAGCAGATTGCTGGACACACTGGGGGTAATATGCTGGACACACTGGTGCAGATTGCTGGACACACTGGGAGTAATATGCTGGACACACTGGGGCAATGCTGGACACTGGGGGTAATATGCTGGACACACTGAGGGAAATATGCTGGATACACTGGGGCAGATTGCTGGACACACTGGGGCAATGCTGGACACTGGGGCAGATTGCTGGACACACTGGGGGCAGTGCGGGACATACTGGGGCAGATTGCTGGACACACTGGGGGTAATATGCTGGACACACTGGGGCAGATTGCTGGACAACATGGGGGTAATATGCTGGACACACTGGGGCAGATTGCTGGACACACTGGGGGCAGGACTTGAAGCATGGGCAGAATGTAGATACGGGGCATGATTGGAGACACGGGGCAGGATTGGATCATGGGGCAGGATTGGATCATGGGGCAGGATGGATACGATGGAGGCTGGTGGGGCAGGATGGGGAGATCATATGGGGTAGAATGGATACTCATGAGGGCAGGATGCGTGAACATATGGCTGGAGCCAGGAATGAGATAAACGGGGCCAGGGTGGGGAATAGTATTACCATAGGGGCTAATTAAGGGATATTATTACTGCAGTGATGTATTTATTTTATTTTTTGAGTATACTGTTTTAAATGGGGGGGTGGTCCTGTTACTGTGTAGAGTGACACTATATCACATTTTTTTCTTCATGTGGTGTAATGTAGAAGTTGTGAAAAATTAAGTAATGTGTTCTGCAAGCGGAGCTCGAGATAACTGTGTTATTTCCTGCAGAAACGAGTCCTGGCTGGAAGGAATGATGGCGGGCTGTGCTGGATGAAAGATGAAGGACTTCACCTAGAGACGTCGCTGGTGAGTCAGTGTTACCTATACACTGACACTATACACTGTATACTATATACAGAGGTCCTGTGTACAATGTCTGTTATGAAGGCAATCCAGTGACACAGTGTGCCAGAAATCAGAGCACAACAGTGATCTGACAAAACCCAAAAACAATAGAACGAGCTCTGAGACGTGGAATCTCTGTAGACCGCAATACCTGAACCTATCCTAAACACAACTAAAGGCAGCTGTGGATTGCGCCTGACACTACCTATGCAACTCGGCACAGCCTGAGGAGCTGACTAGCCTGAAGATAGAAAAACAAGCCTGACTTGCCTCAGAGAAATACCCCAAAGGAAAAGGCAGCCCCCCACATATAATGACTGTTAGCAAGATGAAAAGACAAACGTAGGGATGAAATAGATTCAGCAAAGCGAGGCCCGATATTCTAGATAGAGCGAGGATAGCAAAGAGAACTTTGCAGTCTACAAAAAACCCTAAAGCAAAAAACCACGCAAAGGGGGCAAAAAGACCCACCGTGCCGAACTAACGGCACGGCGGTACACCCTTTGCGTATCAGAGCTTCCAGCAAAACAAATTGACAAGCTGGACAGAAAAAGTAGCAACAAAAGCAAAGAAGCACTTATCTAAGCAGAGCAGCAGGCCACAGGAAAGATCCAGAAGCTCAGATCCAACACTGGAACATTGACCAGGAGCAAGGAAGACAGAATCAGGCAGAGTTAAATAACAAAGCAGCCAACGAGCTCACCAGAACACCTGAGGAAGCTCAGAAGCTGCAGTACCACTTGTGACCACAGGAGTGAATTCAGCCACAGAATTCACAACAGTACCCCCCCCCCCTTGAGGAGGGGTCACCGAACCCTCACCAGAGCCCCCAGGCCGACCAGGATGAGCCACATGAAAGGCACGAACAAGATCTGGAGCATGGACATCAGAGGCAAAAACCCAGGAATTATCTTCCTGAGCATAACCCTTCCATTTAACCAGATACTGGAGATTCCGTCTAGAAACACGAGAATCCAAAATTTTCTCCACAATATACTCCAATTCCCCCTCCACCAAAACCGGGGCAGGAGGCTCAACAGAAGGAACCATAGGTGCCACGTATCTCCGCAACAACGACCTATGGAATACATTATGTATGGAAAAGGAGTCTGGGAGGGTCAGACGAAAAGACACAGGATTGAGAATCTCAGAAATCCTATACGGACCAATAAAACGAGGTTTAAATTTAGGAGAGGAAACCTTCATAGGAATATGACGAGAAGATAACCAAACCAGATCCCCAACACGAAGTCGGGGACCCACACGGCGTCTGCGATTAGCGAAAAGTTGAGCCTTCTCCTGGGACAAGGTCAAATTGTCCACTACCTGAGTCCAGATCTGCTGCAACCTGTCCACCACAGAATCCACACCAGGACAGTCCGAAGACTCAACCTGTCCTGAAGAGAAACGAGGGTGGAACCCAGAATTGCAGAAAAATGGAGAGACCAAGGTAGCCGAGCTGGCCCGATTATTAAGGGCGAACTCAGCCAACGGCAAAAAGGACACCCAATCATCCTGGTCTGCAGAAACAAAACATCTCAGATATGTTTCCAAGGTCTGATTGGTTCGTTCGGTCTGGCCATTAGTCTGAGGATGGAAAACCGAGGAAAAAGATAGGTCAATGCCCATCCTACCACAAAAGGCTCGCCAAAACCTTGAAACAAACTGGGAACCTCTGTCAGAAACAATATTCTCAGGAATGCCATGCAAACGAACCACATGCTGGAAGAACAAAGGCACCAAATCAGAGGAGGAAGGCAATTTAACCAAGGGCACCAGATGGACCATTTTAGAAAAGCGATCACAGACCACCCAAATGACTGACATCTTTTGAGAAACGGGAAGGTCAGAAATGAAATCCATCGAAATATGTGTCCAAGGCCTCTTTGGGACCGGCAAGGGCAAAAGCAACCCACTGGCACGTGAACAGCAGGGCTTAGCCCTAGCACAAATCCCACAGGACTGCACAAAAGTACGTACATCCCGTGACAGAGATGGCCACCAGAAGGATCTAGCCACTAACTCTCTGGTACCAAAGATTCCAGGATGACCAGCCAACACCGAACAATGAAGTTCAGAGATAACTTTACTAGTCCACCTATCAGGGACGAACAGTTTCTCCGCCGGACAACGATCAGGTTTATTCGCCTGAAATTTTTGCAACACTCGCCGCAAATCAGGGGAGATGGCAGACACAATGACTCCTTCCTTGAGGATACTCGCCGGCTCAGATGAACCCGGAGAGTCGGGCACAAAACTCCTAGACAGAGCATCCGCCTTCACATTTTTAGAGCCCGGAAGGTACGAAATCACAAAATCGAAGCGGGCAAAAAATAACGACCAACGGGCCTGTCTAGGATTCAAGCGCTTGGCAGACTCGAGATAAGTAAGGTTCTTATGATCAGTCAATACCACCACGCGATGCTTAGCTCCTTCAAGCCAATGACGCCATTCCTCGAATGCCCACTTCATGGCCAGCAACTCTCGGTTGCCCACATCATAATTACGCTCAGCAGCCGAAAACTTCCTGGAAAAGAAAGCACATGGTTTCAACACTGAGCAACCAGAACCTCTCTGTGACAAAACCGCCCCTGCTCCAATCTCAGAAGCATCAACCTCGACCTGGAACGGAAGAGAAACATCTGGTTGACACAACACAGGGGCAGAACAAAAACGATGCTTCAACTCCTGAAAAGCTTCCACAGCAGCAGAAGACCAATTAACCAAATCAGCACCCTTCTTGGTCAAATCGGTCAATGGTTTGGCAATGCTAGAAAAATTACAGATGAAGCGACGATAAAAATTAGCAAAGCCCAGGAATTTTTGCAGACTTTTCAGAGATGTCGGCTGAGTCCAATCCTTGACGGCTTGGACCTTAACCGGATCCATCTCGATAGTAGAAGGGGAAAAGATGAACCCCAAAAATGAAACTTTCTGCACACCGAAGAGACACTTTGATCCCTTCACAAACAAAGAATTAGCACGCAGGACCTGGAAAACCATTCTGACCTGCTTCACATGAGAGTCCCAATCATCTGAGAAGATCAAAATGTCATCCAAGTAAACAATCAGGAATTTATCCAGATACTCACGGAAGATGTCATGCATAAAAGACTGAAACACAGATGGAGCATTGGCAAGTCCGAACGGCATCACTAGATACTCAAAATGACCCTCGGGCGTATTAAATGCAGTTTTCCATTCATCTCCTTGCCTGATTCTCACCAGATTATACGCACCACGAAGATCTATCTTAGTGAACCAACTAGCCCCCTTAATCCGAGCAAACAAGTCAGATAACAATGGCAAGGGATACTGAAATTTAACAGTGATCTTATTAAGAAGGCGGTAATCAATACACGGTCTCAGCGAACCATCCTTCTTGGCTACAAAAAAGAACCCTGCTCCCAGTGGTGATGACGATGGGCGAATATGTCCCTTCTCCAGGGATTCCTTCACATAACTGCGCATAGCGGCGTGTTCAGGCACGGACAAATTAAACAATCGACCTTTAGGGAATTTACTACCAGGAATCAAATTGATAGCACAATCACAATCCCTATGCGGAGGTAGGGCATCGGACTTGGGCTCTTCAAATACATCCTGATAATCAGACAAGAACTCTGGGACGTCAGAAGGAGTGGATGACGAAATAGACAAAAATGGAACATCACCATGTACCCCCTGACAACCCCAGCTGGATACCGACATAGAGTTCCAATCCAATACAGGATTATGGGGTTTGCAGCCATGGCAACCCCAACACGACCACATCATGCAGATTGTGTAGCACCAGAAAGCGAATAACTTCCTGATGTGCAGGAGCCATGCACATGGTCAGCTGGGTCCAGTACTGAGGTTTATTCTTGGCCAAAGGTGTAGCATCAATTCCTCTCAACGGAATAGGACACCGCAAAGGCTCCAAGAAAAACCCACAACGTTTAGCATAATCCAAATCCATCAGATTCAGGGCAGCGCCTGAATCCACAAACGCCATGACAGAATACGATGACAAAGAGCATATCAAGGTAATGGACAGAAGGAATTTGGATTGTACAGTACCAATGACGGCAGACCTATCGAACCGCTTAGTGCGCTTAGGACAATCAGAAATAGCATGAGTGGAATCACCACAGTAGAAACACAGCCCATTCAGACGTCTGTGTTCTTGCCGTTCTACTCTGGTCATAGTCCTATCGCACTGCATAGGCTCAGGTTTAATCTTAGACAATACCGCCAAATGGTGCACAGATTTACGCTCGCGCAAGCGTCGACCGATCTGAATGGCCAAAGACATAGATTCATTCAAACCAGCAGGCATAGGAAAACCCACCATGACATCCTTAAGAGCCTCAGAGAGACCCTTTCTGAACAAAGCTGCCAGCGCAGATTCATTCCACAGAGTGAGTACTGACCACTTCCTAAATTTCTGACAATATACTTCTATATCATCCTGACCCTGGCACAAAGCCAGCAAATTTTTCTCAGCCTGATCCACTGAATTAGGCTCATCGTAAAGTAATCCGAGCGCCAGGAAAAACGCATTGACATTACTCAATGCAGGGTCCCCTGGCGCAAGAGAAAATGCCCAGTCCTGAGGGTCGCCGCGCAAAAAAGAAATAATAATCAAAACCTGTTGAATAGGATTACCAGAAGAATGAGGTTTCAAGGCCAGAAATAGCTTACAATTATTTTTGAAATTAAGAAACTTAGTTCTATCACCAAAAAACAAATCAGGAATAGGAATTCTTGGTTCTAACATAGATTTCTGATCAATAGTATCTTGAATCCTTTGTATATTTGTAACGAGATTATCCATTGAAGAGCACAGACTCTGAATATCCATGTCCACACCTGTGTCCTGAAACACCCAAATGTCTAGGGGAAAAAAAAAAACTGAACACAGAGTTGAGAGAGAAAAAAAAAAAAATGATGTCAGAACTTCTTTTTTCCCTCTATTGAGAATCATTAGGTAGGCTCCTGGTACTGTTATGAAGGCAATCCAGTGACACAGTGTGCCAGAAATCAGAGCACAACAGTGATCTGACAAAACCCAAAAACAATAGAACGAGCTCTGAGACGTGGAATCTCTGTAGACCGCAATACCTGAACCTATCCTAAACACAACTAAAGGCAGCTGTGGATTGCGCCTGACACTACCTATGCAACTCGGCACAGCCTGAGGAGCTGACTAGCCTGAAGATAGAAAAACAAGCCTGACTTGCCTCAGAGAAATACCCCAAAGGAAAAGGCAGCCCCCCACATATAATGACTGTTAGCAAGATGAAAAGACAAACGTAGGGATGAAATAGATTCAGCAAAGTGAGGCCCGATATTCTAGATAGAGCGAGGATAGCAAAGAGAACTTTGCAGTCTACAAAAAACCCTAAAGCAAAAAACCACGCAAAGGGGGCAAAAAGACCCACCGTGCCGAACTAACGGCACGGCGGTACACCCTTTGCGTCTCAGAGCTTCCAGCAAAACAAATTGACAAGCTGGACAGAAAAAGTAGCAACAAAAGCAAAGAAGCACTTATCTAAGCAGAGCAGCAGGCCACAGGAAAGATCCAGAAGCTCAGATCCAACACTGGAACATTGACCAGGAGCAAGGAAGACAGAATCAGGCGGAGTTAAATAACAAAGCAGCCAACGAGCTCACCAGAACACCTGAGGGAGGAAGCTCAGAAGCTGCAGTACCACTTGTGACTACAGGAGTGAATTCAGCCACAGAATTCACAACAAATGTCACCAGTGATCACAGTATTACCTATACATTATATACAGAGTTCCTGTGTATAATACCACCAGTGATCTCTGTATTACCTCTACACAGACACTGCATACTAAGTACAGATCTCCTGTGAATACTGGCACTTATGGTGATAGTATTGTGTTTTTTTTTATTACTGATCAGTATTGTAATATTCAGTCACTATGTGGTGGTAATATGTGGTCTGGAAATGGTGTTGTGGTATTTGTCCCTTGTATGTGCTATTTGGTCACCAAGTGGTGGTAATATGTGGTCTTGACATGGTGCGGTGGTATTTTTCCCTTGTATGTAGTATTATTCGGTCACTATGTGGTCTGGTCATGGTGTGGTGGTATTAAGTCACAGGTTTGGCATGTGGGGGTGACACCATTAGGCCCAGTTTAAGTTCTACAGAACAGGAAAACCATTTTTGGTAACCTTTGTGTGTATTGAGCCGGGGGAGGGGGCGCCAAACTTGGGAACAGCCCCGGGCGGCAAAAGCTCTAGCTACGCCTCTGAGGCTGGCACTCTGGCAGGCAGCCAGGCGGGCACGGCTGGAGGGACTGGATCTGATTCGGGTAGGATGGGAACATAGGCAGGTACGTGTGAGATATGGGAACAGGTTGGGACCAGTTCAGACTAGAGGCATAAAGGAACAAGCAAGAACTGGACACAAGGGACAATGACACACAGGGTGCATAGCGGGAGCAGAGCAAAACCGCACGATGTGGAGAGCAGGACAGAGCCGCAGGAGGCGAGACGGGAGTAGAGCAGAACCACAGGAGGCAGAGCAAAGAGCAGAACCGCAGGAGGCAGAGCAAAGAGCAGAACCGCAGGAGGCAGAGCTATGAGCAGAACCGCAAGAGGCGGAGCAAAAAGCAGAGCCACAGAAGGTGGACAAAGAGAGCCACAGGAGGCGGAGCAAAGAGCAGAGCTGCAGAAGGCAGAGCAAAAAGAGCAGAGCAGCAGAAGGCCGAGCAAAGAGCAGAGCCACAGGTGGCAGATCAAAGAGGAGAAGTGAACACATGGAAACACAGTGGAATAGTAAAGGCTACATACAGGAATACAAATGGACACAGGTATAGGACTAAGTTCAGACAGGTTCAGGAATGGGACAAGGCACAGAAACAAGGACTCAGGCCAGGGTATGAAGCCCCCCTAGGTGGCTGAAACAAGAGACACAGGACACAGGTACAGGCCAGGGTATAAAGCCCCTCTGGGTGGCTGACACAAGAGACAAAGCAAGACAGGACCTGGCAACTCAGCAGTCAGACACTAACTGAGTAAATACATTGCTCAGGCATCCCCATAGGGGTGGGAATGCTTTAAGTAGTTGATGGCTCTTGGCAATTGGCAGGGGACACCTTAGGAAGGTGCACACAAATGCAAAAAATGAGCTGAAAAACTTGGCTTATACACAAGTATATACTCATGCAGTATAGGTGATTAGGTGACTTTATGCTTCAGGTTGATGCGATTACAGCAATACCAGATTTATATCGGGATTTTATGCTTGGCTGCTGTCACACACTAAAAAATGCTTTTTATTGCAAAAAAATGTTTTTGTATCACTATATTTGGAGAGCTATAATTTTTCCAGATTTCGTCCGACAAAGTCATGTGAGGGCTAATTTTTGCGGGACGAGCTGATGTTTTTATTGGTACCATTTTTGGGCACATGACATTTTTTGATCGCTTTCTATTCTGATTTTTGTGAGACAGAATGATAAAACACCAGGAATTCAGGAATGGATTTTTCCTGTTATTTATTTTTTTTTTTATGACATTCCGTGCGTAGTAAAATTAGTAAGGCAGCTTTGGGTCAGTACAATTACAATGATACCACATGTATATTTTATTTTTATGTTTTGCCACTTTTTCACAATAAAAACTATTTTATAGAAAAAATAATTGTTTTTGCATCACATTATTCTGAACGCTATAACTTTTTTATTTAGTTGGCTAGAGATCTATAATGGCTTGTTTTTTTGCGGGACAAGATGACGTTTTCATCGCTACCATTTTTGTTTTGATTTGACTTCTTTATTGCATTTTATTGTACTTTTTGTTTGGCAGCATCATGAAAAAGCAAAGGTTTTTGCTCAGCTTTTTTTTTTTACGGTGTGCACTGAAGGAGTTAACAAGTGTGACTGTTTTATAGGTTGGCTCGTTCTGGATGAGGCATACCAATTATGTGTTCTTTTTTGTTTTTATACATACAGTGCCTTGTGAAAGTATTCGGCCCCCTGGAACTTTTCAACCTTTTCCCATATATCATGTTTCAAACATAAGGATACCAAATGTAAATTTTGGTGAAGAATCAACAAGTGGAACACGATTGTGAAGTTGAACAAAATTTATTGGTTATTTAAATTTTTTCTCGAAATTCAAAAGCTGAAAAGTGGGCCGCGCAATATTAGGTTAGTTTCACATGAGCGTTTAGCCGGGCTGCAGAGAAATGCTGACTTCCTCCGTGAAGCTCCGCCCACTGCCGTGCCTCTTCATTCAGCTCCGCCTACGAATGCATGCAGCGTGTGCACCCTATTGGTATGTGGAGGCATCCACATACAGCGGCATGGCCTGCGTACCCAATGTTAAAGATAGGGTGTGCACGCTGCATGCAGCCATAGGCGGAGCTGAATGAAGAGGTGCGGATAAACGCTAATGTGAAACTAGACTTATTCTGCCCCTTTACTTTCAGTGCAGCAAACCGACTCCAAGAAGTTCATTGTGGATCTCTGAATGATCCAATGCTGTCCCAAATGCCTAATGATGCCTAATGATGATAAATATAATCCACCTGTGTGTAATCAAGTCTCCGTATAAATGCATCTGCTCTGTGATAGTCTCAGGGTTCTTTTTGAAGCACAGAGAGCATCATTAAGACCAAGGAACACAACAGGCAGGTCTGTGATACTGTTGTGGAGAAGTTTAAAGCGGGATTTGGATACAAAATGATTTCCAAATCTTTAAACATTCCAAGGAGCACTGTGCAAGCGATCATATTGAAATGGAAGGAGTATCATACCACTGTAAATCTACCAAGACCCGGCTGTCCCTCTAAACTTCCATCTCAAACAAGGAGAAGACTGATCAAAGATGCAGCCAAGAGGCCCATGATCACTCTGGATAAATTGCAGAGATCTACAGCTGAGGTGGGACAGTTTGTCCATAGGACAGCAATCAGTCATATACTGCACAAATCTGGCCTTTATGGAAGAGTGGCAAGAAGAAAGCCATTTCTCAAAAAAATCCATAAAAAGTAGGGTTGAGCGAAATGGATCGGACAAATTCAAAAATCGCCGACTTTCAGCAAAGTCGGTGTTAGGGCTAGCGGAACGCACCAAATATAAAGACAGATAGAGTATGGTGCGTTCGCAGCCCGGGGTCCACCGTGCAGAGATGGAACCTGCTGCCAAGTAACGACGGACTATATGGCGGTACTCATAAGTATACACACGTGGGTTAAACTTCACCCAACGTGAAGGAAGCGATCCTTTTGCGTCACAGGACCGCGGTACCGCACATAGAGCGCGAGCAAGTAGTCAGCGAACTCAACCCCAACTATGATTGAAGTCCGATTAGACCCTTGCTGGCATAACACCGCAACTGGGTGTGTAAGGAAACTAAATAACGATTTAAAGGCACAAGAGTGCATGCGGTGCCGCACTGACGAACGCCACTAACCACCCAGGCTTGGGTAAGGAAAGCACAGAGGAAGTGCACGGCGCCGTACTGGCGGTCACAGCAACTGGACGCTGTAATGTGTGATTCGTGCTGTAGGCTAAGTCGGGCGCTAGATAGCAACCATACACCTTCCGCGAACAGACATTCAATAGGGTAGGGGTATCCAAGGACGACTTGCACTCACAACATACACACATTAACAATTGTACACTAGCGCATGGCCGTGCGGTCATGCGCAGTTTATATAGTTGCAGCACAGGAAGTGGCCACAGAAACTTTGCCCTTCCAAGACCTGCCAAGAGGACCAATGGAATGTGCTGCAGAGCCTGAGCACATGACCCTCGATCTCCAACGGGAGATCTTGCCCTGGGCATGCTCAGTGTGTGCAGACAAGGACTTAGTCCCAGAGAAGTCCGCTCGCTGCTGACCAGCACTGACTTTAATGGCAGAAGCTGAAGAAGCAGCAGTAACTCTCTGTACAGCGTGAGACTGAGCAAGACGCTGGGACCAACGTCCCTGCTGAGCAGACTCCACTGCGGCTGGATAAGAATGGGAGACCGCAGCGGAGATGGCTCGAGATTCCCCCTGTGCAGAAGCGGGAACTCGAGACCTAACAGTCGGGTTTCATGGAACCCGACCCGATCCTAGTGTGGGATCAGCCACGAGGACGGCGATCTTAGCGCCAAAGTCATATTTCATATGACACGTTCAGCGCCATTTTTCAGCCAATGAAGGAGGACGCAGAGTGTGGGCAGCGTGATGACATAGGTCTCGGTCCCCACCATCTTAGAGAAGGGCATGACAGTGATTGGCTAGCTTTCTGCGACATCACAGGGGCTATAAAGGGGCCATCTTACTTCTGCCGATCGTAGCATAGGGAGAGGTTGCTGCAGCTTCATCAGAAGAAGGGATATAGTTAGGGAGGGAAGATTAACCCCCAAACCGCTTGTGCTGTAGCGATTTCCACTGTCCAACACCACTTTTTCTTTGCAGGGACAGTGGAGGCTATATTTTTGTGCATCAGCTCTGTAGCTTATTAGGCTGCCTTATAAGGCTCCCTGATAGCTGCATTACTGTTGGACGCTACTGTGCAAACCAACTCCTTTTTTAAAAGCAAAAATCCTGTTGCTCCTTTGTGCACAGTTATCTTGTTTATTTGTCCACACTTTCGTGTGCAGCAGTCCTTTTTATTGTTGCCATACTTGTCCTGAGATCATTGTAGGGAGATTGAAATTGTACTATAGTCCTTGTATTTTTTCATATATCTTCCAGCCACATTCTGCTACTTACATTGTGTAGTTGTTAGGATTTGAACCTGCGACTATTTGTTTGCTAGTCTGTTCCTTTCCTTGATGAGCTATTTGGAACTTGCTTGACTTCTGCCTGAAACCATATGAACTTCGTCTGAGATAGAGATCATCACCTGCCCTGCTGATTTGTCCCCGCCCTGATTGCGCTTGATTGGACCTGCTATATATACCTGGCCCTGTGCAGCTTCCTGTTGCTGAGTATTTTGTGTGCTCAGTCTAACCGAGTGAAGCAATCTCTGTGCTCCTGGTTGGAAGGTGTCTTGCTGGCATCTTTCTGCTTCTTATTGATATTCTGCTGCTACTACCCTGAACTCCTGCTGCTCATAAGGACTTTGTACACGTGTGTGATCCAGGCCGGCCCTGGCTTGGGCTGGTCCCTGCATCTGCGGATATATTGAACTGCCACTGCCATATATTGCATCTCCCGAGGTCTTTCCACAGTCCGGTCACTTGTATACATCTGCTTCGGCCACTGACCTTCAGTCCTGTATCGCCAGTAACGTGACAGGATACTCAGCCCAAAAATGGAGGCCGCTGGGACAGAAACTATGGAGACACGTGTCAGAAAACTGGAGGGTGCAATGTCCAATCTGCACGCCGAACAGATGAATGGAAAAGCACGGATGGACGCATTTATTATACAAAACGACCATAATGTCCAGAATCTCCAACAAACTATCCAAGATTTGCAGAATACGGTGCAGGTGTTGACTGTCCGAATTACACAGCTAGAAGGACAAGCTTCCGTCTCAGGGTCTGACAGGCCACCTAAATTGCCACCGTTTCGTTTTGGAGGTGATCGAGATAAATTTCGTGGATTTTTGAACCAATTCTATCTGTTCTTCGATACACATCCTAATCAGTTCCCGACCGATAGGTCAAAGGTGTTATGCATCATTATGCTGTTAACCCACAAAGCGATCGCTTGGGCGAATCCTCTGATTGAGACTCGGGACACAAGTTTAGACAATTTGAATGAGTTTATTCGGGCAATGCAGCAGATATTTCATGACCCAAATCGGGCAGCTACAGCTGAATCAACGTTGCTGGCATTACGACAAGGCAAACGTCCCATCGCAGAATATGCTATGGAGTATAGGAGGTGGGCCGTCGACACTGAATGGAATAATGCAGCAAAAGTAACCTTCTTTAAAAGAGGACTTTCTAGTGCAGTAAAGGACGATCTTGCCCGTGGAGAGACCCCTTCAGATTTGGATGATTTTATCAAACATTGCGTCCAGATTGATACCCGTCTGTCTGAACGACGACAAGAGAAGTGGAATTCCATGAATCGCTCAACTAACTCATATAACCCTTCCCTGCCATCGGTCATGAAAGAAGTGCCTAGCCAGAATCCCCGGGATACAGAATCAGAGCCGATGCAAATAGACGCGATCCAGAGACGAGCGAGTGCAAAACAAAGAGGACAAAGATTTAAAGAGAATCTATGACTGTACTGCAGGGAAGCAGGACAATTTTTCATTAACTGTCCAAGTCGTCCCACAAGCCGTTCACGAAAAATGGTGGCGGCCATAATGGACCCTGACTCCTCCGACGAGGAGTCTTACATTTCAGAGACTGATTATGCTAAGGATGAGATCCAGTCTATATCATCCATAGCTCCACATGTTAGGAAAGAGAACCGAGAATCCCATTATTTTGTTACTATTAAACTGAAGGTCAACTCCATGTGGATCACCGCATCAGCCATGATCGATTCTGGGGCCAGCGGGACTTTCATGGATTCTGCGTTTGCTCAAAAACATGGCATAGAGGTGCAGAAAAGACGTTCACCTATTGTGATGGAGACAGTAGATGGATCTCCACTGAATTCGGGGCCAGTGGACCATGAGACAGGACTTTTGGAGATCTATATTGAGCCACAGCACCGCGAGATGTTGACATTCCTAATTATTTCTTCCCCACATTTTCCCATTATTTTAAGTCTGCCCTGGTTACAGAAGCAAAATCCTTGCATCGACTGGGAGATGAAAAAGATCAGTTTCCCCGTAATGGACGTTCGGGCAGAAGTTCCAAGTGAGTCAACATTAGAAACAGTCCAGAATTCAGAATTACCTCAGCTACCAGCGGTGTTTGAAGATTTTCTAGATGTCTGTGACAAGAGGGGGGCGGATACACTTCCCCCGCATCGACCATATGACTGCCCAATAGAGCTACTCCCGGGGGCGGCTATACCGTTTGGAACTATCTACCCTCTAGCAGGTCCTGAACTAAAGGCTCTCAAAGAATTTATTGAAGAAAATCTAAACAAAAAATGTATTCGTCCATCATCCTCACCCGCTGGAGCTCCTATATTCTTCGTTAAAAAGAAGGATGGAACACTTCGGCCAGTAGTGGACTACAGGGAGCTTAATAAAGTGACGATTAAAAATCATTATCCCTTACCGTTGATCCCGGAACTCCTAGAAAAGGTGAGATGTGCGAAGATCTTCACTAAGTTAGATTTACGTGGGGCATATAACTTAGTACGTATAAGACCTGGGGATGAGAGGAAGACAGCTTTCCACACCCGATATGGACACTTTGAGAGTCTAGTGATGCCCTTCGGACTTTGCAATTATCCAGCTACTTTCCAGCACTTGGTGAATGATATTTTCCGAGACCTGTTGGAACAGTTCATGGCCATTTATCTAGACAACATCCTGATTTTTTCTAACTCTGTGGAAGAACATCAGACGCACGTAAGACGAGTGCTAGAACGTTTAAGAGAGAATTCATTGTATATTAAATTAGAAAAATGTTAATTCCATCGAGAAGAGATCCAGTTCCTCGGATACATCATTTCACCTCAAGGATTACGGATGGATGCTAAGAAAACGCAAGCTATCACCGAGTGGCCTATCCCTAAAAATGTGAAAGAGGTCCAGCGTTTTGTGGGGTTCGCCAACTTTTACAGACATTTTTTTTTTAAATTTTCAGAAATTGTGGCACCCATCACGCAACTGACAAAAAAAGGAGCAAATTTCATCTGGACTCCCCAAGCGCAAGAAGCATTCTCTCGTTTAAAAATGAAATTCATGACAGCTCCCATATTACTCCATCCTGACCCAGAATTGGCATTCATCATCGAGGTGGATGCCTCAGATTGTGCGGTCGGTGCTATCCTCTCTCAGAGGACAGGGGAAAAGAAGTTGCTGCATCCATGTGCATTTTTCTCACAACGTATGTCCTTAGCCGATAAGAACTATGACGTGGGTAATAAAGAATTGTTCGCCATTATATCAGCATTCAAAGAGTGGAGACATCATCGTCAAGGGGCTGCACAGCAAATTTTGGTGTTGACCGATCATTGCAATCTAGAGTTTATCAGGTCTGCAAAATGCCTCTCTCCTCGGCAGACCCTTTGGTGTCTGTTTCTGAATCAGTTTAATTTTGTAATTTCATATCGACCAGGCTCCCGTAACAAGAAGGCAGATGCATTATCCCGAATGTTTTCAAGTGATGTTAACCTCGTAACAAAACCCAAACCTATTGTGGCCGATACTAAAATCGTGGGAGTAATACATGATGGAGATTTGCTGGAAGATCTGAAAGCAGCATACGAAACAGACTATTTTCTATCACGTCCATCAGGGGACGTACACCTATTTTTCAAAAATCAAGTATGGACTGATGGTCGACGACTATATGTGCCAGAAGCAGCTCGGTTTAAAGTTCTACAACTAGTGCACGACTCTAAAGTTGCAGGGCATAAAGGGGTACATAAAACGCAGGAGTTTTTGTCACGTTTCTTTTGGTGGCCGAACTTTCAAGAAGACGTGAAGAAGTACGTTAAGTCTTGTGACATCTGTGCCAGACATAAGACCCCACGTGTATCTCCTATGGGACTATTGCAGCCTCTTGCCATTCCAGCACGGCCATGGGGATCGATTTCAATGGACTTCATAGTGGATCTACCTGATTCCTAGGGAAAGAGTTCCATTCTGGTAGTAGTGGATCGATTTACGAAAGCAGCACATTTTATCCCGTGTACAGGTCTGCCTTCAGCAAAAGATACAGCTGATCTGATAATTTGCAATGTTTTTCGTCTCCACGGAGTGCCGGATGAAGTCGTCTCAGATCGAGGTCTGCAATTTACATCTAAATTTTGGCGCAGTCTGTGCTCAGCACTAGACATCAAGGTACGATTGTCAACCGCTTATCATCCGCAATCTAACGGTCAAACAGAACGTACAAATCAAACGCTGGAGCAGTATCTTCATTGTTATATTTGCCATCTGCAAGATGACTAGGTAGATTTGTTGCCATTTGCGGAGTTTTCATGCAACAATTCACAGAATGCCTCTACGAAACAGACGCCATTTTTTGCAAATCTTGGATATCATCCAAACATCCTTCGCAAGAATCCTGTGGCGCCATTAATACCAGCAGTCGCAGAAAGAATCTCTCTACTACAGAAAAATCTGAATGTCCTGAAAGACACATTAAGGGAAGCTCAGGAGAAATATAAAAAAGCTGCTGACAGGTATATTAGAGATCGAGTGTTGTTATCCTCTAAGAATTTGAAATTGAAGATTCCTTCTCCTAAATTGGGACAGAAGTTTGTGGGACATTACAAAATCAATAAGATTGTGAGTCCATTGGCTGTACGTTTACAGCTACCAAAATCAACGAAGATTCATCCCGTATTCCATGTATCTTTGTTGAAAGCCACCACAGCCAATCCATTCCCAGAGCAATCCCCTCCACCTCCCGATTCAATTGAAGTGGACGGACAGGAGCAGTTTGTGGTGGACAAGATCTTGGATTCTCGAATTCATAGAAATGGTTTACAATATTTGATCAAATGGCAGGGCTACGACACGGAAGAAAATTAATGGGAACCGGTAGGCAATGTCAATGCTCTCCGTTTGATTAGACAATTTCATCAGCAGTATCCTGCAAAGCCTGGGCAAGTTGCGTCCAGAGGCCGCCGTTAAGAGGGGAGTATTGTTAGGATTTGAACCTGCGACTCTTTGTTTGCTAGTCTGTTCCTTTGCTTGATGAGCTATTTGGAACTTGCTTGACTTCTGCCTGAAACCATATGAACTTCGTCTGGGATAGAGATCATCACCTGCCCTGCTGATTTGTCCCCGCCCTGATTGCGCTTGATTGGACCTGCTATATATACCTGGCCCTGTGCAGCTTCCTGTTGCTGAGTATTTTGTGTGCTCAGTCTAACTGAGTGAAGCAATCTCTGTGCTCCTGGTTGGAGGGTGTCTTGCTGGCATCTCTCTGCTTCTTATTGATATTCTGCTGCTACTACCCTGAACTCCTGCTGCTCATACGGACTTTGTGCACGTGTGTGATGCAGGCCGGCCCTGGCTTGGGCTGGTCCCTGCATCTGCGAATATATTGAACTGCCACTGCCATATATTGCATCTCCCGATGTCTCTCCACCGTCCGGTCAATTGTATACATTTGCTTCGGCCACTGACCTTCAGTCCTGTATCGCCAGTAACATGACAGTAGTGTTATACACTGGGCCTGAGTTTTGGTGCAGTCTCTCCCCCCAAAAAAGGGAGATTTATATTGTCACAAAGTGGATCTACGTCAGTTCTGTTAGTTTGTCGTTTATCAGCCAGCCACGTTCTGCCACTTACATTGTGTAGTGTTATACACTGGGCCTGAGTTTTGGTGCAGTCTCCCCCCCAAAAAAGGGAGATTTAAATTGTCACAAAGTGGATCTACGTCAGTTCTGTTAGTTTGTCGTATGTCAGCCAGCCACGTTCTGCCACTTACATTGTGTAGTGTTATACACTGGGCCTGAGGTTTGGTACATTCTCCCCCCAAAAAAAGGGAGATTCAAATTGTCACAAAGTGGATCTACGTCAGTTCTGTTAGTTTGTCGTATATCAGCCAGCCACGTTCTGCCACTTACATTGTGTAGTGTTATACACTGGGCCTGAGTTTTGGTACATTTTCCCCCCCAAAAAAGGGAGATTTAAATTGTCACAAAGTGGATCTATGTCAGTTCTGTTAGTTTGTCGTACATCAACCAGCCACGTTATGCCACTTACATTGTGTAGTGTTATACACTGGGCCTGAGTTTTGGTGCAGTCTCCCCCCAAAAAAGGAGATTCAAATTGTCACAAAGTGGATCTACGTCAGTTCTGTTAGTTTGTCGTATATCAGCCAGCCACATTCTGCCACTTACATTGTGTAGTGTTATACACTGGGCCTGAGTTTTGGTGCAGTCTCCCCCCAAAAATAGGTATTAAGCTTACCGTTAATTATGTTTCCAGGAGTCCATCCTGACAGCACCCTGGAGGACGTCCTCCTCCCCTTGCTGGGACAGGAACACACGAGTTTAAAAGGACCAGCCCCACCCACAGTCCTCAGTGTTGTAACAAGAACCGCTTCAAGGAAATGCAGAAAAATTTTTTTGTTTAATGTTAGCAACATATTACATTATAACCAGAAACATATTACATCATATGCTAGGAATAGGTTACAAACATGTTAGAATATCCTGCATAATATAATAATACAGGGAGGGAATTACCCGTGCTGTCAGGATGGACTCCTGGAAACATAATTAACGGTAAGCTTAATACCTATTTTCCAGGACGTCCTCCTGACAGCACCCTGGAGAGTACCAAAGCACCTCCTCAGGGTGGGATTACCGCTTGGAGAACTTTTCTCCCAAAAGCAGTATGCTGACCAGACAAAACATCAAGTTTATAGTGTTTGCAAAAGGTATTGGCACTAGCCCATGTCGCGGCCTTACAGATCTGTTCTAGAGAGGCACCTGCCCTCTCTGCCCAAGAAGTAGCTATCCCTCTAGTCGAATGTACATGGAGACCCTCCGGAGGAGAGAGCCCTTCGGATTGGTAGGCCTCAGAGATTACCGATGTGATCCACCGTGCAATAGAGGCCTTAGAGGCCTTTTTACCCTTATTCTTACCCCCATACAAAATGAATAGGTTAGGGTCAATACGCCAAGCGTTGGTGGCTGCCAGGTAGTCCAAAACTGCCTGCCTGACATCCAGAGAATGAAGGGCCCTTTCTTTAACATTAGCAGGGTTGTTGCAGAAGGATGGTAACACAATCTCTTGATCTCTATTTTTAGTTGATCCTACCTTTGGAATGAAAGAGGGGTCAAGTTTAAGAATTATACAATCCTCTCTAATCTGGAGGTAAGGGTCCCTAGTACACAGGGCCTGGATCTCCCCCACCCTTTTAGCCGTAGTCACTGCTACAAGAAACGCCGTTTTACGTGTAAGGATGGAAATGGGCATATTATCTCCTAACGCATAGGGGTCTTTGCAGAGAAATCTGAGGACCAAGTTAAGGTCCCAAGAAGGAGCAATCTGTCTGATAGTGGGCCGTAACCTTTGGGTGGCTCTGATGAATCTAACTATCCACGGGTGTGACGCTAGGGGATAGTCGAGGAAAGAACTAAGTGCCGAGATCTGCACCTTCAATGTGCTTGGTTTAAGACCTTTGTCAAACCCAGCCTGCAAGAAATCTAAAATTCTGGGTAAGTCGGGAGTGCCTGCCGTAACCTCAGACCTGCCACCCTCCAGACAGAACCGTCTCCAAATCTTCAAGTAGATTGCTCATGTGACAGGCTTCCTACTAGACTTCATAGTAGATATTACTTGGCTCGATAAACCCTTCGCTTTCAAGATGGACCCTTCAGGATCCATGCCGAGAGATGGAGCTTCTCTGGGTTCAGGTGGAATACCGGACCCTGGTGAATTACATCCGCTCTGAGAGGGAGCTCTACTGGATTCTCGATTGCTAGTTCTAGAAGAAGGGAAAACCAACTCCTTCTTGGCCAGTATGGAATGACCAATATGACGAGAGCTCGATCCTCCTTGATTTTTCTGAGAACCGCCGGGACTAACGCCAGAGGGGGAAATGCATACGAGAGAGGTTCCTTCCAGTCCTGGCTCAGAGCGTCTATCCCTTCCGGAAGATCCCGCAGGTTCAGAGAGAAGAATTTCGAGACCTTTGAATTTCTCCTGGTTGCGAAAAGGTCTATACAGGGAGTCCCCCAGCGAAGACACAAGTCCTGGAAGACCTCCTGGTTGAGTTCCCACTCTGTTGCAGACACTTTTCTTCTGCTGAGATAGTCCGCTATAACATTCTGGGAGCCTTCCAGGTGGATTGCCGAGATAGAAAGGACCGATCTTTCTGCCCAATGAAATATCTTGTCTGTCAATTCCTGAAGCGCATGGTGCTTCGCACCTCCTTGATGTTTCAGGAAAGAGACTGTTGTCACATTGTCGGACATTATCCTGACATGACGATTCTCCAGGATGTGTCGGTTCCATCTCAAGGCTTCCCAGACCGCGTATAGTTCCTTGAAGTTGGAGGAACTGTGGATGACATCTTCTGGCCATCTCCCTTGAAGGATCCTGTCTTCTAAGTGAGCTCCCCAGCCCCAGGCGCTGGCATCTGTAGTAACTACTACGTAGGGATCTGTGGACCATAACACTCCTTTCCTTAAATTCTCTGGCTCCATCCACCAGAGGAGAGACCTTCTTACGCGATCTGATAGTTGTAAAGTACTGTCTAGAGAAGACAGACTCCTGTCCCATCTGGAAAGAATTAACCTCTGCAGTGGTCTTGAATGGAACTGAGCCCATCTTACGCACGGAATACAGGCCGTCATTAGGCCGAGGACTCGCATGGCCATCCTTGTTGACACTCTGTGTTGCAGCAAGAACCGGACCTGAGACTGTATTGCCGTCAGCTTGGACTCGGGTAAGAGGGATATTCTGTTCCTTGAATCCAGACATACTCCCAGAAAAGTCTTCCTGCACTCTGGGGTTAAATCGGATTTCCGCCAATTTATGACCCAACCAAGGTCTTCCATCACCGAGATAGCTCGGTTCCTGTGGACTGATAAGATTTCTGGTGTTCTTGCTACTAGGAGAAAGTCGTCGAGATAAGGGATTATTCTGATCCCCTGATTTCTTAGGAAAGCGACAATTTCCAACACCAGCTTTGTGAAGACGCGAGGTGCTGAGGCAAGACCAAATGGCAGGCACTGAAACTGGAAGTGACAGGTCCCGGACGGCAGAACTACCGCAAACCTCAGAAGCTTCTGAGAAGAAGGGTGGATGGGAACCTGATAGTAGGCACTCTTTAGATCTAGAGTGCACATCACAGCATTCTGATCTATTAGGAGTATTGCCGAACGGATGGATTCCATACGAAACCTCTTGTACCTGACCCAGGCATTTAGAGGCTTCAGATTTATTATGGTACGAGATTCTCCGGACGGTTTCATTATGGAGAAAAGGGAGGAGTAATGACCCAGACCTACTTCCCGAGATGGTACCGGAATTATGACCTCTGAGGAGAGCATCTCCATTAGGTCTATAAACATGGGGGAGTCTCACAATACTACTGTAGGACTGATAAATCTGTCTGGTGGGGGGGAGTAGAGCTCAATATTGTAGCCTTCTGAGATGGTCCGAAGAACCCACTGATTTTGGGTGATCCGGACCCAATTGAGAGAGAATTGGCGGAGCCGACCCCCTATATGACTGGCGTCATTGCGATTTAGATTTTGAGGAAGGGCTGAAGAAGAAACCTCTGCTTCTATTTCCCTGGCTATGGGAGCCCCTATAGGATCCTCTATAGGATCTGCCTCCTCTAAACTCAGACTGCCTCCTGAAGGGGAATCCTCTCCGAAAGGACTGGGGCTTTTTAGATTTGTCCTCTGGAAACCCTTTCTTTTTGTCGGAGGCTGACTCCAAAATGGTATCCAGGGAGGGTCCAAAAACCCTTTCACCTGAGAAGGGAATTGAACACAGCTTCGATTTAGACGCATTATCCCCTGACCAGGACCTTAGCCAGACTGCCCTCCTAGCTGCGTTAGATAAGGAACTGCATCTGGCCGAAAATCTGACTGACTCTGCAGTCATATCGGATAGATAAGCCGTGGCCGATTTCATTATAGGCAGTGAATTTATGATTTCAGATCTCGGGGTCTTATTGGATAGGTGCTCCTCCAACTGACCCATCCATATATACATAGAGCGAGCCACCGAAGTAGCAGCTATGTTTGTCTTTATTAGAGCCGCAGAAGATTCCCAGGCTCTTTTTAACAGAATGTCAGCCTTCCTATCCATAGGATCGCGCAGGTTTGATGAGTCCTCAAAAGGTATGGCCGTTTTTTTAGCCACCTTTGCCACAGGAACATCTATTTTGGGAACTTCGTCCCATAATCTTATGTCCTCAGGCTCATAAGGTAAACGCGCTTTAAAGTCCTTGGATAACACAAGCCGGCGTTCTGCCTCTTTCCATTCTTCCAGAATCATGGCTTTTATGTGCTCGCTAACCGGGAATACTGTCTGCGGACGCGACATCAGTCCTCCAAACATCAAGTCCTGTCTGGTCTGTGGCTTAGATGTCTCCTCTATTTGCATGGTGCATCGCACCGCTTGTACCAGATCATTTGTATCTTCTGCCTGGAAGAGGTACCTTCTTTGATAGTCTTGGCTTCCAGATGGAAGCTCTCCCTCTTCCTCTGAGACAAAGTCCTCTGAATTAGACCTGTCCTCAGAAGTATCCTCCTGTTCTCTCAAATCCTGCTCCCGTCTGGCCCGCTTACGACTGGGGATAGGGCTGGCTTTCTGCACCATGGTAGCCAAAGAAGCTTGAACTTCTTCACGTATAAGGGATCTCATTTCAGCCAGTAGTGTGGGTTGTTCATCCCTTACAACCTTAGTTGTGCAGTCCCCACATAAGGATTTCCCATGGGAGTCCGGGAGCTTCATACTACAGAGGGGACATCTATAGGATTTCCCGGATGCTTTGCCGGATTTCTTACTCTGAACAGGAGGACCCGCGGGGTTTCCCTTATCCTTAAACGACATAAGGAGGGATAAGCACTGGGGTGAGCCTGCCACTGTGTATAGATAGGGGAACTTGCGCTATGCGCACTTACCCCCTCCTCGGTTGGAGTGCTTGCTTCCATGATGAGGGTAGCAGGTCCCCGCAGCTTTCAGCGCCAGATCAGGAGCGCTTCTGCCGCTGTGCGATTCACTGCACGCTTTCCCCCGCACATTCAGCGTTACCGGAAGTAGCGGTAACGAAACGCCGACGGACCGGAAGTGACGCGCTTCAGACAACTTCCGGCCTGGAGACGCCGTTCTGGACTCCACGCTGCCCCAGGATAGCTGCGCACCGCGTGGATGGCGTCCGCAGCCGAGAGCCTCCCACTGGGAGGAGCGGCTGCCACCAGGAGCCTCGTCCCGCTCCTGGTCTTTGGAGCAGAGGGACCCCCCACCGGAGGGTTTCTGCCCTGAGCCTCTTGACAGGGGGAAGGGTATTGGCAAGCCGCACGATCCCCCTGAGCTCCGGTAAGTCGCAGCTTCTCACTCGTGCGTCCCTCTTGCAGGGACAGGAAAAACACTGAGGACTGTGGGTGGGGCTGGTCCTTTTAAACTCGTGTGTTCCTGTCCCAGCAAGGGGAGGAGGACGTCCTCCAGGGTGCTGTCAGGAGGACGTCCTCCAGGGTGCTGTCAGGAGGACGTCCTGGAAAATGGAGATTTAAATTGTCACAAAGTGGATCTACGTCAGTTCTGTTAGTTTATCGTACATCAACCAGCCACATTCTGCCACTTACATTGTGTAGTGTTATACACGGGGCCTGAGTTTTGGTGCAGTCTCCCCCCAAAAATGGAGATTTAAATTGTCACAAAGTGGATCTACGTCAGTTCTGTTAGTTTGTCTTATATCAGCCAGCCACGTTCTGCCACTTACATTGTGTAGTGATATACACTGGGCCTGAGTTTTGGTTCAGTCTCCTAAAAAAAGGCAGATTTAAATACTCAACAAGTTTATATACACCTTCTACCTTGTTTTACAGTACCATATAACGGTTGTTGTACGGCAGTCTGGTGGAAGGGGCAGTGGGCGGTCTTTGCCGGCTGGTACTGATGGTGGTGGAGGAGCATCTGATGATAGTGGGAAAAGCAAAAAAGAACCTAAGGCTCGAGGTGTTGAGCCAGCATCATCGTCTGGCTACACAAGGCCTCGAAGGCTCCCATATCTGGGAGTAGGAAAATGGTTTTTAAAGCCGGAGCAGCAGGAAAAAGTTTTGGCTTTCCTTGCTGACTCAGCTTCTAGCTCTTTTGCCTCCTCTTCAGAAAGTTTCAAATATAAAAGCAGCGAGTCGTCAGTGGATGCTCCCGGTCAGGAACAAGTCGCTTCCTTGTGTCCTTCACCCAAACCAAAAGGGAAGGATGCGGCAGGTGACACTACAGTTTACTTCATGGAGCTCTATACACATACTGTGCCTGGGTTAGAAAGGGAAATTGTTAACAGCTGGTTACAAGATGAATCGGACATGGAGTGCACTGATACACAGCCACAGCTAGATTATTATGCTGTTCCATTGACTCAGATCAGTACATTGCCCTCACAGTGTACTGAGCCAGAATCTGACCCTGATGAGACTATGTGCCCCGTCCCGAACGCTACAGCACCTTACAAGGTGACACAGAGGAAGATGCACATTACATTGAAGAGGAGGCGATAGATTACCCAGTTGTTGACTCAGATTGGCAGCCATTGGGGGAAGAGAGTGCCGCTGCCAGTAGCTCAGAAGCGGAGGAGGATGATCCGCAGCAGCCATCCTTCAGTGTTTTGAGGAATGCACACGGCTGGTAAGTGCAGACGACGCCATCATAAGCATGAGCATCCCACTAATGTGTCTGCTGATGTAAAGTTTGATGCACATTAAGGAGCAGGCGTCTGCAGCCGAGGAGGGAAGCCTTGATGACAGTCAGCCATTGTCTGCTCAGGGAACTCTCCTGGATGAGGTGGCGGACAAAGAAAAGGAGGAGGAGGATGATGTGGATGAATATTTATGGGAGGATGTTTCTCAGGGGGCAATTGAAACTGGTGGCGTTGCAAGGTCAGGTACAGGGTTTTTGCGGGACACAAGTGATGTTGATTTGCAAGAAAGTGCTCATCAACCCAGCACAAGCAGTGAATTGACACCTGGAACATTGGCCCACATGGCTGAGTATGCCTTGCGTATCCTAAAAAGGGACCCCCGCATTATCAAAATGATGACCGATGACGATTACTGGTTGGCCTGCCTCCTGCATCCACGATATAAAGGATAATTACAAAATATCATGCCACATGAGAACCTTGAGTAAATATTGGCTACCAAACAAGCAACTCTTGTAGACTGTTTGGTTCAGGCATTCCCAGCACACAGCGGCGGTGATGGTTCTCACACGAGCTGTAGGGGGCAACATGGCAGAGGTGTTAGAGGTGCACAAATCCGAAGTGGCATTGGACAGAGGGGTTTTATGACCAGGTTGTGGAGTGATTTTGCAATGACCGCAGACACGACAGGTACTGCTGCATCGATACAAAGTGACAGGAGACAGCATTTGGCCAGTATCGGTACAAACTATTTTTCCTCCCTTATCGATGTTCTCACTCACAGGTCATTCCCCTTTGATTACTGGGCATCTAAAATAGACACCTGGCCTGAATTGGCAGAATATGCATTACAGGAGCTCGCTTGCCCTTCTGCTAGTGTGCTATCAGAAAGAGTCTTCAGTGCTGCTGGTTCAATACTGACTGAAAAAAGGACACGCCTGGCTACGCGAAATGTTGATGATCTAACCTTCACTAAAATGAACCAATCATGGATTTCAAATTATTTTGCCCCACCTTCCCCTGCTGACACGTCGCTTGCCTGAAAAATGTCTTGCTTTTGGCCTCCTCTTACTGACTGCTCCAATTCCTCCATTTGCAGCTGCTGAATGTCCACCACAGGCCATTTTTATACCTCCCTAAATTGGCTGACTCCCCCCAAAGGGCCGTGGTCACCATTTGGCGCAAGCACCCGTGCGAGTGCCGTTTGCCTGGACAGGTGGGTGTGACCACTCTTGGGCGACGGCACTGGCACAGTGTCCCTCATAGTACAATGAAGTATCTCTGACGGTGGTGGTGCACAACCAACGTCAGACACACCGTCGTAATATGAGGGGCCCTGTGCCAGTACCGCCGCCCACGAGAGAGTGTTCCCCCCAGCTCGAACAGTGCTCTACCACTTGCAATACTTACCTCTCCCTGCTCCACCACTGTGTAGTCTGTGCTGTTAAATCCTTCAATGGCACTGCCAATACAAATTTGTTGAAATGATAGATGATAGTTAAAATATACAGAGGCCCTGGCCTCCATTTAGACCAGTTAATACTTTGCGCCAACTACCACTGTCTGCTACTCAGCAGAGGAGCCCACCCCTGTACCTAGCTATGCCACCTGTTTATTTATGAACAATTTTTTGGCAGACATTTAGCCCACTTTATTATTTGGGCCTAATAACTGTGTCAGCTACTCATTACAGTTGTCCTCCACTAAATAAAGCAATGCCGGCTGTTTAGTCCTCTTACCAATTTTGAACTGCATTTAGCCTACTTACTTATTTGGGCCTAGTAACTGTGTCAACCACTCCTTACAGTTGTCCTCTGCTGAACAAAGCAATGCCACCAGTTTAGTTCCATTACCAATTTTGAACTGCATTTAGCATACTTACTTTTTTGGGCCTACTAACTGGGTCAGCCTCTCATTACAGTTGTCCTCCGCTGAACAAAGCAATGCCACCTTTTTAGTCCTGTTACCAATTTTGAACTGCATTTAGCCTACTTACTTATTTGGGCCTAGTAACTGTGTCTGCCACTCATTACAGTTTTCCTCCACTGAACAAAGCAATGCCGCCTGTTTAGTCCTGTTAGCTATTTTGAACTGGACCCCCACTGCTTGCTCAGGATCACAGCACTTGCAAAGTTGAAACACTTACCTCTCCCTGCTCCACCGCCGTGACGTATTCCGCGTTTCCTGGGCCCACGAAAATCTTGAGCCAGCCCTACCCCCCCACAACTTTAGCCAAATGACCCCCAGTTATCAATGTCTAACTATTATTATAAAGTAAATTAAGATTGACAAGCTTCAGTAATACAAATTGATGTTTTTGGCATTAAAATGGGCACTGTAGGTGTTTTCCTGTCCTCCACTCACTGCCGACTTTGATTCCCCATTGACTTGCATTGGGTTTCGTGTTTCGGTCAGCCCCCGACTTTTCACAATAATCGGCCGATTTCACCCGACCCGACTTTTGACAAAGTCGGGTTTCGCAAAACCCGACTCGATCCGAAGAAAGTAAAAGTCGCTCAACTCTAATAAAAAGTGTTGTTTAAAATTTGCAACAAGCCACTTGGGAGACACACCAAACATGAGTAAAAAGGTGCTCTGGTCAGATGAAACCAAAATCGATCTTTTTGGCAACTTTAACACCGTTCTGTCTGTATCTGGTTTTCGGTGTGACAATGCATGCGTTTGCTTTAACCCTTTGCTCCTTTCCCCCTAATTGAGCTGGGATACTGTTGGCTGTTACCCTGCTCTGCTGCATAGCAGTACATTAGTGGTTAGGTCGATGCACTGCTGCATGGCCATCCACATGTGTGGTCCCGGGTTGCCGCTGTGGAAGCTGTCCACGGGTTGTGAGGTCATTTGCAGCTGGTGCATGACTTTTCGTGTGTGTCTGGGCATGCAGTCACTGCCAGGTGCCCTGAGCTTCAATTCCTTACCTGATTGTGCGGTAATGGTTTCTGTTTGTGCTAAGGGTGTGAACGGCCACAGCTCTCCTACTTTCATCAGGGTTATTGTGTGTTCTTGAAATGCTGTCCCCAGCCAATTGCTGAGGGGCAGCTCCTATATAAAGTTCCCCTGCCCTATGGGCGGGCCTGAGCTACTCACAAAGCTCCTGAACTTTGCTATGTGTGTTTGTGTTCCTGCACCTCTCCTGTGTATGTTTTGGTACCAAAGTCCTTGCCTTGATTCCTGTTTTGGAGCCTGTCCTGGAGGCGGTATATCCAGGCCTGAATCCTTGATCCTGTGCCTGTCCTGTACCTGACCCTGTCTGAACTGTGTCTGTTGTGTTATGTTCCTGGAATCCCTCTGCATCTGGAGCCTCGCACCCAGTGACTTTGAGTCTCTTGTAACCGGTGTTTCTGCTGAGCATCTACTACTCTGTGCTCTGGCTACCATGCCGTGCTAGCTTCTGGCAGGCCCAGCAATCCTGCGGTTCAAGCACCATCCCGCTTGAGTTCCTTCCTAGGTGGTCCTGATGTCCTGTCTGTACCCTGATGTACTGCCTTCATCCTGATGACCTTGTGTATCCTGATGTCCTGATGTACCCTGATGTCCTGACGTCCTGTGGTCTTGCGTGAAGTCCTGATTACCTCGTGTACCCTGATGTCCTGCCTATGTGTGCCTCAGTGATCCGTTGGTGCCTTGGGGTCCACTGGGTGGTACCCTTCTGGGAGTTGTCGAATCGGGAGCCTGCATAGTCATGTACTGTGTGACTTTACTTTAGTAAACTTTACTTTCTCTATACCTTAAGTTGTGCGGTGTAATCAAGTCATATGCGTCTCTTTCCTTGTCCACATGCTCAGCTGCCACAGAACCCCAGTCTCGGCGCTCCCCTAGTTCGGGTAGGCCCGGTTCCCCCTCTGCAGTATAAAGGATCCATATTGCGTCCCCGGGGGATGTGCCCCCCACGTCATCGTGGTCTGTCAGCGTAGGGGCGTCTATGGGCTGGGCCGCATCAGCGGCTGCAGCATATCATGACAGCAACAATGCCAAATGATATGTTTGGCATGAAGGCAACACAGCTCATGACCCTGAATACACCATCCCCACTGTCAAACATGATGGTGGCAGCATCATGGTTTGGGACAGCTTTTATTCAGCAGGGACAGGGAAGATGGTTAAAATTGATGGGAAGACGGATGGAGCCAAATACAGGACCATTCTTGAAGAAAACCTGTTGGAGTCTGCAATAAACCTGAGACTGGAATGGAGATTTGTCTTCCAACAAGACAATGATCCCAAACATAATGCAAAATCTACAATGGAATGGTTCACAAATAAAAGTATCCAGGTGTTAGAATGGCCAAGTCAAAGTCCAGACCTCGATCCAATTGAGAATCTGTGGAAAGAGATGAAAACTGCTGTTCACAAACGTGTTATGGACCTGGTGGTTAGGAGCACCCGGAACTACCTGATGGTTAAACTCACACAGGACAAGCTCTAGGAAGTGGGAGCTCTGCTGACCGCAACCCCTAATCCTATCACACAACTAGAAATAGCCGTGGAGCGTACCTAACACGACCTAGACGCCTCTTCACAGCCTAAGAGCTAACTAGCCCTAGAGATAGAAAATAAAGCCTACCTTGCCCCAGAGAAATTCCCCAAAGGAAAAGGCAGCCCCCCACATATATTGACTGTGAGTTAAGATGAAAGTCACAAACACAGAAATGAAACAGGTTTCAGCAAAGGGAGGCCAGACTTACTAAACAGACTGAGGATAGAAAAGGTATCTTTGCGGTCAGCACAAAAAACTACAAAAGACCACGCAGAGTGTGCAAAAAGACCTCCGCACCGACTCACGGTGCAGAGGTGCCACTCTGTATCCCAGAGCTTCCAGCTAGCAAGACAAAATCCTGATAGCCAACTGGACAAGGAAACAATGAACAAATAATTAAATAGCAGGGACTTAGCTTCTGCTGGAGTAGACAGGTCACCAGAAAGATCCAAGAGCGAACTGAACCAGTACTAGGCGCCACGTATCTCCGCAATAACAACCTATGGAACACATTATGGATGGCAAAAGAAGCTGGAAGGGCCAAACGAAATGACACAGGATTGATAACCTCACAAATCTTATACGGACCAATGAAACGAGGCTTAAACTTAGGAGAGGAAACCTTCATAGGAACATGACGAGATGACAACCAAACCAAATCCCCAACACGAAGTCGGGGACCAACACAGCGCCGGCGGTTAGCGAAACGTTGAGCCTTCTCCTGGGACAATGTCAAATTGTCCACCACATGAGTCCAAATCTGCTGCAACCTGTCCACCACAGTATCCACACCAGGACAGTCCGAAGGCTCAACCTGCCCTGAAGAGAAACGAGGATGGAAACCAGAATTACAGAAAAAAGGCGAAACCAAAGTAGCCGAACTGGCCCGATTATTAAGGGCAAACTCAGCCAAAGGCAAAAAGGACACCCAATCATCCTGATCAGCAGAAACAAAGCATCTCAGATATGTCTCCAAAGTCTGATTAGTTCGTTCGCTTTGGCCATTTGTCTGAGGATGGAAAACCGAAGAAAAAGACAAATCAATGCCCATCTTAGCACAAAATGACCGCCAAAACCTCGAAACAAACTGGGAACCTCTGTCTGAGACGATGTTCTCCGGAATGCCATGCAAACGAACCACATGCTGGAAAAACAATGGCACCAAATCAGAGGAGGAAGGCAATTTAGACAAGGGTACCAAATGAACCATCTTCCACGTTCCAGCTGAAACGTGGCAGATGAGGTTTAACAATGATAAATGTAAGGTTATACACACTGAACGGGAAACCACGGGAAACCACTGGGTAAATCTGACAGGGAGAAGGACTTGGGGATCCTAGTTAATGATAAACTTTCCTGGAGCAGCCAGTGCCAGGCAGCAGCTGCCAAGGCAAACAGGATCATGGGGTGCATTAAAAGAGGTCTGGATACACATGATGAGAGCATTATACTGCCTCTGTACAAATCCCTAGTTAGACCGCACATGGAGTACTGCGTCCAGTTTTGGGCACCCGTGCTCAGGAAGGATATAATGGAACTAGAGAGAGTACAAAGGAGGGCAACAAAATTAATAAAGGGGATGGGAGAACTACAATACCCAGATAGATTAGCGAAATTAGGATTATTTAGTCTAGAAAAAAGACGACTGAGGGGCGATCTAATAACGATGTATAAGTATATAAGGGGACAATACAAATATTTACCTGAGGATCTGTTTATACCAAGGAAGGTGACGGGCACAAGAGGGCATTCTTTGCGTCTGGAGGAGAGAAGGTTTTTCCACCAACATAGAAGAGGATTCTTTACTGTTAGGGCGGTAAGAATCTGGAATTGCTTACCTGAGGAGGTGGTGATGGCGAACTCAGTCGAGGGGTTCAAGAGAGGCCTGGATGTCTTCCTGGAGCAGAACAATATTGTATCATACAATTATTAGGTTCTGTAGAAGGACGTAGATCTGGGGATTTATTATGATGGAATATAGGCTGAACTGGATGGACAAATGTCTTTTTTCGGCCTTACTATGTTACTATGTTACTATGTTACTATCTTAGAGAAGCGATCACAAACCACCCAAATGACCGACATCCTTTGAGAGACAGGGAGATCTGAAATAAAATCCATGGAAATATGTGTCCAGGGCCTCTTCGGGACCGGCTAGGGCAAAAGCAACCCACTGGCACGAGAACAGCAGGGCTTAGCCCGAGCACAAGTCCCACAGGACTGCACAAAAGAACGCACATCCCGTGACAAAGAAGGCCACCAAAAGGATCTAGCCACCAAATCTCTGGTACCAAAGATTCCAGGATGACCCGCCAACACCAAACAATGAACCTCAGAGATAACTCTACTAGTCCATCTATCAGAGATAAACAGTTTCTCCGCTGGACAACGGTCAGGTCTATCAGCCTGAAACTTCTGCAGCACATACTGCAAATCAGGGGAGATGGCAGACAAAATTACCCCCTCTTTGAGAATACCCGCCGGCTCAGGAACACCCGGAGAGTCAGGCACAAAACTCCTTGACAGGGCATCAGCCTTCACATTCTTAGAGCCCGGAAGGTACGAAACCACAAAATCAAAACGGGAGCAAAACGGCGACCATCAAGCCTGTCTAGGATTCAACCGTTTGGCAGACTCGAGATAAGTCAAATTCTTGTGATCCGTCAAGACCACCACGCGTTGCTTGGCTCCTTCAAGCCAATGTCGCCACTCCTCGAATGCCCACTTCATGGCCAACAACTCTCGATTGCCAACATCATAATTGCGCTCAGCAGGCGAGAATTTTCTAGAAAAGAAAGCACATGGTTTCATCACCGAGCCATCAGAACTTCTTTGCGACAAAACAGCCCCTGCTCCAATCTCAGAAGCATCAACCTCAACCTGAAACAGGAGCGAAACATCTGGCTGGCACAACACAGGGGCAGAAGAAAAACGACGCTTCAACTCCTGAAAAGCCTCTACAGCCGCCGAGGACCAATTGACCACATCAGCACCTTTCCTGGTCAAATCAGTCAACGGTTTAGCAACACTAGAAAAATTAGCGATGAAGCGACGGTAAAAATTAGCAAAGCCCAGGAACTTCTGCAGGCTCTTCACAGATGTCGGCTGAGTCCAATCATAAATGGCCTGAACTTTAACAGGGTCCATCTCGATAGTAGAAGGGAAAAAAATGAAACCCAAAAATGAAACCTTCTGAACCCCAAAGAGACATTTCGACCCCTTCACAAACAAGGAATTCGCACGAAGGACCTGGAACACCATTCTGACCTGCTTCACATGAGACTCCCAATCATCCGAAAAGACCAAAATATCATCCAAATATACAATCATGAATCTATCCAGGTACTCTCGGAAGATGTCATGCATAAAGGACTGAAACACTGATGGAGCATTAGAAAGCCCGAATGGCATAACCAGGTGTTAGGTCTCGAGTTCCCACTTCTGCAAAGGGGGAATCTCGAGCCATCTCCGCTGCGGTCTCCCATTCTTATCCAGCCGCAGTGGAGTCTGCTCAGCAGGGACATCGCTCCCAGCGTCTTGCTCAGTCTCACTCTGTACAGAGAGTTACTGCTGCTTCTTCAGCTTCTGCCATTAAACCCAGTGCTGGTCAGCAGCGAGCGGACTTCTCTGGGACTAAGTCCTTGTCTGCACACACTGAGCATGCCCAGGGCAAGATCTCCCGTTGGAGATCGAGGGTCATGTGCTCAGGCTCTGCAGCACATTCCATTGGTCCTCTTGGCAGGTCTTGGAAGGGCAAAGTTTCCGTGGCCACTTCCTGTGCTGCAACTATATAAACTGCGCATGACCGCACGGCCATGCGCTAGTGTACATTTGCTTATGTGTGTTTGTTGTGAGTGCAAGTCGTCCTTGGAAACCCCTTCCCTATTGAATGTCTGTTCGCGGAAGGTGTGTGGTTGCTATCTAGCGCCCGACTTAGCCATCAGCACTAATCACACGTTACAGCGTCCAGTTGCTGTGACCGCCAGTACGGCGCCGTGCACTTCCTCTGTGCTTTCCTTACCCAAGCCTGGGTGGTTAGTGGCGTTCGTCAGTGCGGCACCGCATGCACTCTTGTGCCCTATATTGTTACTCAACTTCCTTACACACCCAGTTGCGGTGTTGTGCCAGCAAGGGTCTAATCGGACTTCAATCCTAGTTGGGGTTAAGTTCGCTGACTGCTTGCTCGCCTTCTATGTGCGGTACCGCGATCCTGTGACGCAACAGGATCGCTTCTTTCACGTTGGGTGAAGTTTAACCCACGTGTGTATACCTATGAGTACCGCCATATAGTCCGTCATTACTTAGCAGCAGGTTCCATCTCTGCACGGTGGACCCCGGGCTGCGAACGCACCATACACTATCAGTCTTATTATTTGGTGCGTTCCGCTAGCCCTAACATTACACTAGCGCCAGGGTCTGGCTAGTGATGACGGACAAACAGCAATCCTTGCGGTATATCCAGCAGCTGGAGGGTAGGTTGGCGGCTCTCAAGAGCGCAACCTCAGCTGTGGATGTTACCGAAGTTGCTGTACAGGCTGCCAGCGTGGCTGCAGCAACTTTGTTCATTGCCACCCCTGTTCCGACATTTTCTCTCCTCCCGCTGCCAGAAAAATTTTCTGGTGATAGCAAATTTTGTAGGGGATTTGTGAGTCAGTGCTCTATTCATCTCGAGCTTCTGGCTGCACGTTTCCCCACAGAGCGGGCTAAGGTGGGATTTATTGTGTCTCTATTGTCGGACAGGGCGTTGGAATGGGTTACGCCGCTGTGGGAGCGTGGCGATCATGTGGTGCAGAGTGCTCCGCTGTTTTTGAGCAGTTTGAAACAGGTCTTTTTAGGACCTCAAGTCACCCATGACACTGCGCTCCAACTGCTGGCATTAACTCAGGGTGAGTCCTTGGTCAGTCATTTTGCCGTCCAATTCCGCACTTTAGCATCTGAGCTGGAATGGTCGGATAAAGCTCTTATCCCCATATTTTGGAGGGGCTTGGCTGACCACGTAAAGGACGCTCTGGCCACTAGGGAGATTCCTGCAACACTGGAGGAGTTAATAACAGTCTCCACTCGAATTGACCTCCGTTTTAACGAGCGGAGGTTAGAGCGAGCCCAGTGTAGGCAGAGGTTTCGGCTGGCTCCTACTTTCGCCAAACCTCTGGAATCTCCAGTCCTGGTTCCTGAGTCACATGAGGCCAGGGAAGTGTCACAAGCGGGATCTAAGTCCCGGACCGCTTGTGCACTCAGGGTCTGTCATGTTTGCCAGCAGTCTGGACATCTAGCCACCAGATGTCCTCAGCGGTCGAGGAAACGTCAGCGTCTAGTGGTCGTAGGTGGAGGTACCCTAGACACGGCGACATTTGCCTCTAAATTGTCCTTTAAGGGGACAATTACTATAGGCTCATTCTCCCACTCGGTAGAGCTCTGCGTGGATTCTGGGGCAGAGGGCAATTTTATGTCTTCTGCCTTCGCCCAACGCCACGCAATACCTCTGGTTATGCTAGCTCAACCTGTAACGGTACGAGTAGTGAATGGGTCGACTCTGCCCTCACAGATAACACACCAGACCATCCCTTTTACTCTGTCTATGTCGCCATCTCATCAGGAGATTATTTCTCTGCTCGTCATTCCAGAGGGAATTGATGAGGTCCTGTTGGGAATACCTTGGCTACGGTACCACTCTCCTCATATCGAGTGGTCCTCAGGCAGAATTCTGGGATGGGGTGAATCTTGTGGGGGTAGGTGTCAGAGGGAGTGCGTTCAGGTTGCTACAACAGAGGTACCCGCAGATCTATCTTCTCTCCCCAAGCAGTATTGGTCTTATGCTGACGTGTTCTCCAAAAAGGCGGCGGAGACCCTTCCGCCCCATCGCCCCTATGACTGTCCTATTGACCTCTTGCCTGGTGCTGAGCCTCCCCGGGGTCGAGTCTATCCGCTATCTCTCCCGGAGACGGAGGCAATGTCACAGTACATCCAGGAAAATCTGGCAAGAGGGTTCATCAGGAAGTCAGTGTCACCTGCTGGGGCAGGGTTCTTCTTCGTGCAGAAGAAGAGTGGGGAATTGCGTCCATGCATAGACTACAGGGGTCTTAACGCCATCACCGTTAAGAATAAGTACCCTTTGCCTTTGATATCTGAGCTATTCGATAGGCTTCGGGGAGCAAGGGTATTTACTAAATTAGATCTGCGTGGTGCTTACAACCTGATTCGCATCCGTGAGGGGGACAAATGGAAGACGGCTTTTAACACCAGGGATGGGCACTATGAATATCTGGTGATGCCCTTCGGGCTCTGTAATGCCCCATCCGTTTTCCAAGACTTTGTGAACGATATCTTCCGGGATATGCTTTCCACCTTGGTCGTAGTCTATCTGGATGATATTCTCATCTACTCTCCAGATATTGACTCCCACCGGAGAGATGTTTGCAAAGTCTTCGACCTCCTACGGGCAAACTCCCTCTATGCCAAGTTGGAGAAGTGTATGTTTGAGCAGGAGTCTTTACCTTTCCTAGGCTACATCATCTCAGCCGAGGGATTGGCTATGGATCCTGCCAAACTACAGGCTGTGATGGACTGGCAGGAACCCCATTCTCTTAAAGCGGTGCAGCGCTTTATGGGGTTCATCAATTATCGCCAGTTCATCCCGCACTTCTCAACTTTGGTAGCTCCCTTGGTTGCCCTCACCAAGAAGGGGGCGAATCCCAAATTGTGGTCTGAGGAGGTCTCCAAGGCCTTTATCTCTATAAAGTCACACTTTGCTAGCGCTCCCATTCTACACCGCCCCGATGTTGATAAGCCATTTATCATGGAGGTGGATGCCTCTTCTGTTGGTGCTGGAGCAGTCCTCTTCCAAAAGGATGCTCAAGGTCGGAAGCATCCTTGCTTCTTTTTCTCCAAGACCTTCGCACCAGCAGAGAGGAATTATTCCATCGGGGACAGGGAGTTGCTAGCCATGAAGTTGGCTTTCTCGGAGTGGAGACATCTCTTGGAGGGAGCACGTTTTCCCTTCCAAGTCTTCACAGACCATAAAAATTTGGAGTACCTGCAGACAGCCCAGCGGTTGAATTCTCGCCAGGCCAGATGGTCCTTATTCTTCTCCCAGTTTCATTTCACTCTCCATTTTCTTTCTGGGGAGAAGAACATTCGGGCCGACGCTCTCTCTCGCTCCATTGTGTCATCTGCGGAGGAGGAGGAGGAGCCTCGGCTTATTGTCCCCACCGAGAGCTTGAGAACTGTGGGCCCGGTTTCGCTAGAGTCTGTGCCCCCGGGCAAGACTTTTGTTCCATCCAATTTGCGACCGGAGGTTCTCTCTTGGGCACACTCGTCCAGGGTGGGTGGACATTTTGGTACCAAAAGGACATCTGAGTTACTGGCGAGGACGTACTAGTGGCCGCATATGGCTCGTGATGTCGCAGAGTATGTTCGGGAGTGTGTCTCTTGCGCCAAGAACAAGACTCCTCGGCAACGGCCAGCTGGTTTGCTTTTTCCTCTGCCGGTGGCGGACAGGCCCTGGGAGATGGTCGGGATGGACTTTGTGGTGGGCTTACCCAAGTCTCGTAACTGCACCATTATCTGGGTGATCACCGACCATTTTTCCAAAATGGTGCACTTGGTGCCTCTTCCACGGCTACCTTCTGCACGGGCGTTGGCTGTCTTGTTCGTTAAGCATATCTTTCGCCTACACGGTATGCCAGACAAAATTGTTAGTGACCGGGGTCCCCAGTTTGCGTCTCGATTCTGGAGGGAGCTTTGTCGTCTACTCAGTATTGAGTTAAATCTCTCTTCGGCATATCATCCCGAGACGAATGGGTTGGTAGAAAGGGCCAACCAGACCTTGGTCACATATCTGCGACATTTTGTTTCTGCCAGGCAGGATGACTGGGCATCCTTGCTACCGTGGGCAGAGTTTGCACTTAACAATGCCGTAGCCGACTCCACCGGTCAGACTCCATTCCTCTTAAATAACGGCCAGCATCCGCGTGTTCTTGTGCCCATGCCTGTGTCTTCCGCTGATCCCAGGGTGGCAGACTGGGCTGTGGAGGCACGGGACATTTGGGACCGCACGCAGGATGCCATTCGGGCCTCCAAGGAGAGAATGAGGTCCTCCGCCGATGTTCATCGGCGCCCCGCTCCGACCTTTGCCCCTGGCGACTTGGTGTGGCTCTCCGCCCGTAACATCAGGCTGCGAGTTGAGTCCACTAAGTTTGCTTCTCGCTACTTGGGTCCCTTCAAGGTTCTCGAACAGGTTAATCCTGTGGTCTACCGTTTGGCTCTTCCTCCACGCTTGGGTATCACCGACACCTTTCATGTGTCCCTCTTGAAACCCGTATACATGTCCCGGTTTTCCGAGTCATCTGCCGGGACATCGGGTTCGTCTACGGACCATTACGAGGTGAACGCTATTTTGGGGTGCAAGGTGGTACGCGGCAAAAAGTTCTATCTGGTGGATTGGAAGGGTTATGGCCCAGAGGACAGGTCATGGGAGCCTGCTGAAAACATTCGGGCCCCACAGCTCATTGCTGCTTTCGAGCGTAGCGAGGCCCAAGGAGGGGGGGGCCCTAGGAGGGGGGGTAATGTTAGGTCTCGAGTTCCCGCTTCTGCACAGGGGGAATCTCGAGCCATCTCCGCTGCGGTCTCCCATTCTTATCCAGCCGCAGTGGAGTCTGCTCAGCAGGGATGTCGCTCCCAGCGTCTTGCTCAGTCTCACTCTGTACAGAGAGTTACTGCTGCTTCTTCAGCTTCTGCCATTAAACCCAGTGCTGGTCAGCAGCGAGCGGACTTCTCTGGGACTAAGTCCTTGTCTGCACACACTGAGCATGCCCAGGGCAAGATCTCCCGTTGGAGATCGAGGGCCATGTGCTCAGGCTCTGCAGCACATTCCATTGGTCCTCTTGGCAGGTCTTGGAAGGGCAAAGTTTCCGTGGCCACTTCCTGTGCTGCAACTATATAAACTGCGCATGACCGCACGGCCATGCGCTAGTGTACATTTGCTTACGTGTGTTTGTTGTGAGTTCAAGTCGTCCTTGGAAACCCCTTCCCTATTGAATGTCTGTTCGCGGAAGGTGTGTGGTTGCTATCTAGCGCCCGACTTAGCCATCAGCACTAATCAAACGTTACAGCGTCCAGTTGCTGTGACCGCCAGTACGGCGCCGTGCACTTCCTCTGTGCTTTCCTTACCCAAGCCTGGGTGGTTAGTGGCGTTCGTCAGTGCGGCACCGCATGCACTCTTGTGCCCTATATTGTTACTCAACTTCCTTACACACCCAGTTGCGGTGTTGTGCCAGCAAGGGTCTAATCGGACTTCAATCCTAGTTGGGGTTAAGTTCGCTGACTGCTTGCTCGCCTTCTATGTGCGGTACCGCGATCCTGTGACGCAACAGGATCGCTTCCTTCACGTTGGGTGAAGTTTAACCCACGTGTGTATACCTATGAGTACCGCCATATAGTCCGTCATTACTTAGCAGCAGGTTCCATCTCTGCACGGTGGACGCCGGGCTGCGAACGCACCATACACTATCAGTCTTATTATTTGGTGCGTTCCGCTAGCCCTAACACCAGGTACTCAAAATGGCCCTCGGGCGTATTAAATGCTGTTTTCCATTCATCGCCCTGTTTAATTCGCACAAGATTATACACCCCTCGAAGATCTATCTTCGTGAACCAACTAGCCCCCTTAATCCGAGCAAACAAATCAGACAGCAGCGGCAAAGGGTACTGAAATTTGACTGTGATCTTACTAAGAAGGCAGTAATCAATACAAGGTCTCAAAGAGCCATCCTTCTTGGCCACAAAAAAGAACCCTGCTCCCAACGGTGATGACGACGGGCGAATATGACCTTTCTCCAAGGATTCCTTTATATAACTCCGCACAGCGGCGTGCTCTGGCACAGATAAATTAAACAGTCGGCCCTTAGGAAACTTACTACCAGGAATCAAATTAATAGCACAATCGCAATCCCTATGAGGAGGTAAGGCACCGGATTTGGGCTCTTCAAATACATCCCGGTAATCTGATAAAAACTCAGGGACTTCAGAAGGAGTGGAAGGCAAAATTGACAGCAATGGAACATCACCATGTACCCCCTGACAACCCCAGCCGGACACAGACATAGATTTCCAATCCAATACTGGATTATGGACCTGTAGCCATGGCAACCCCAAAACAACCACATCATGCAGATTGTGCAACACCAAAAAGCGAATATCCTCCTGATGTGCAGGAGCCATGCACATGGTCAATTGAGTCCAGTACTGAGGCTTATTCTTGGCCAAAGGCGTAGCATCAATTCCTCTCAATGGAATAGAATACTGCAAGGGCTCCAAGAAAAAACCACAGCGCCTGGCAAACTCCAAGTCCATCAAATTCAGGGCAGTGCCTGAATCCACAAATGCCATAACAGAATAGGATGACAGAGAGCAAATCAGAGTAACGGACAAAAGAAATTTAGACTGTACCGTACCAATGGTGGCAGACTTAGCGAACCGCTTACTGCGCTTAGGACAATCGGAGATAGCATGAGTGGAATCACCACAGTAAAAACACAGCCCATTCCGACGTCTGTGTTCTTGCCGTTCAGCTCTGGTCAAAGTCCTATCACATTGCATAGGCTCAGGCCTATGCTCAGAGAATACCGCCAAATGGTGCACAGCTTTGCGCTCACGCAAGCGCCGATCGATCTGAATGGCCAAGGACATAGACTCATTCAGACCAGCAGGCGTGGGAAATCCCACCATGACATCCTTAAGGGCTTCAGAAAGACCCTTTCTGAAAATTGCCGCCAGGGCACACTCATTCCACTGAGTAAGAACAGACCACTTTCTAAACTTCTGACAGTACACCTCCGCTTCATCCTGACCCTGACACAAAGCCAGCAAGATCTTCTCTGCCTGATCCACTGAATTTGGTTCATCATAAAGCAATCCAAGCGCCAGAAAAAACGCATCTACATCACGCAATGCAGGATCTCCTGGCGCAAGGGAAAATGCCCAGTCTTGAGGGTCACCACGCAACAAAGAAATAATGATTTTTACCTGTTGAACGGGGTCACCAGAGGAGCGGGGTTTCAAAGCTAGAAACAGTTTACAATTATTTTTGAAATTCAGGAATTTAGATCTATCCCCAGAAAACAAATCAGGAATTGGAATTCTAGGCTCTAACATCGGATTCTGAACCACAAAATCTTGAATGTTTTGTACCCTTGCAGTGAGATGATCCACACAAGAGGACAGACCTTGAATGTCCATATCTACACCTGTGTCCTGAACCACCCAGCCAGAGGTTAAGGGGAAAAGAAAGACAAAAAACACTGCAGAGAAAAAAAATGGTCTCAGAACTTCTCTTTTCCCTCTATTGAGATGTATTAATACTTTTGGCCAGCTGTACTGTTATGGACCTGGTGGTTAGGAGCACCCGGAACGACCTGATGGTTAAACTCACACAGGACAAGCTCTGGGAAGTGGGAGCTCTGCTGACCGCAACCCCTAATCCTATCACACAACTAGAAATAGCCGTGGAGCGTACCTAACATGACCTAGACGCCTCTTCACAGCCTAAGAGCTAACTAGCCCTAGAGATAGAAAATAAAGCCTACCTTGCCTCAGAGAAATTCCCCAAAGGAAAAGGCAGCCCCCCACATATATTGACTGTGAGTTAAGATGAAAGTCACAAACACATAAATGAAACAGGTTTCAGCAAAGGGAGGCCAGACTTACTAAACAGACTGAGGATAGAAAAGGTATATTTGCGGTCAGCACAAAAAACTACAAAAGACCACGCAGAGTGTGCAAAAAGACCTCCACACCGACTCACGGTGCGGAGGTGCCACTCTGCATCCCAGAGCTTCCAGCTAGCAAGGCAAAATCATGATAGCCAACTGGACAAGGAAACAATGAACAAATAATTAACTAGCAGGGACTTAGCTTCTGCTGGAGCAGACAGGTCACCAGAAAGATCCAAGAGCGAACTGAACCAGTACAAGAACATTGACAGCTGGCATGGAGTAACGATCTGAGTGGAGTTAAATAGAACAGCCAGCCAAAGAATAAACTACGTCACCTGTGGAAGGAACCTCAGAAGCAGCAGCTCCACTCACAGCCACCAGAGGGAGTCCATGGACGGAACTCGCCGAAGTACCATTCATGACCACAGGAGGGAGTTCGAAAACAGAATTCACAACACAAACGATCTCCATCAAACCTCACTGAGCTCAAGCTGTTTGCCAAGAATGGGCAAGAATTTCAGTCTCTCGATGTACAAAACTGATAGAGACATACCCCAAGGGACTTGCAGCTGTAATCACAGCAAAAGGTGGTGCAACAAAGTATTAAGCTAAAGGGGCCAAATAATATTGCACTCCCCACTTTTCAGTTTTTGAATTTCCACACAAATTAAAAAAAACAAAAACAATAAATTTTGTTCAACTTCACAATTGTGTTCCACTTGTTGATTCTTCACCAAAAATTTACATTTGGTATCTTTATATTTGAAGCATGATATGTGGGAAAAGGTTGAAAAGTTCCAGGGGGCCGAATACTTTCGCAAGGGACTGTATATATGTTTTTATTGGTTTAATATTTTTCTTCTTTTAAATTTATTTTCTGTGTGTTTTGTTTAATAGTTTTAAAACATATTTTTTATTTTTTTTTGCTATTTTACTTAGTCCCTGTATAGGACTTCAATTCTTATTTGTCTGATCACTGGTATTATACAATGCAATACACATGGCATTGTATGAGACCTGTCAGTGTTACACAGGCAGATCATCTGTTAGACTTAGCTGCTGGCTGAGTCTAACAGGCCATCGTAGCTAGCAGACCTGGAAGTCATCACGTGACCTCTGGCTGACGGGACAACGTGTAATCCCCGCAGGGCCGGACTGGCCAACTGTCAATTCTGGCAAATGCCAGAAGGGCCTGTCTGGTCATGGGCTGCCTTGTCTGCTACGTTGTTAACAGAATCAGTGTTCTCAAGATAGCCATACTGTTAAGAGTTGTGACGGAGCACAAAGTCTTTGACTCCGTCACTTGCCCCAGCAGGCAACGGGTATCATTAGAAATATTGGTCTTGTAGAAAATCTTCCTTTCCTCCATCCAGGGTAATATTAGTAATATATCCCATCTGGTTCATCGGGACGGGGACAAAATGGGCCTGTGTGATTTCAAATTCCAGGGCTGAATTTCAGCCCCAGTCTGCACCTGGATTCCCATGATGAGATCTGATCACATCAGATGTCGGAGAGGTGAGTAAAGCAGTGGTCTCCCTCTGCTATCTTTTAAATGCTGCGATAGCGCCATCTAGAAGATAGCAAAGGGTTAACATCATTGGGACCTGATCTAATCAGGTCCCGATGATGTCACCTGTCAGAGCTGCCGCTCTACACCAGAATCGCACCGCTTGCCGGACCCTGGGGGTCCTGAGCGCTGCTAGACAACCCACATGCACATCAAGCGCCAACGTTTATCTACCGTGGGTGATCGGGAAACGGTTAAAGTGATATTGCAACAACGATGGAAAGAATATTTATTTCACAAGTCTTTTTTAAACTCTTTTTATTGAAAGATTCTACCTAATAAGGTAACAAACATATGGCAACATAGCATAGAGTCAAAATAATACGTGTATCAACGTTTACATTGACATAGATATGACATCATTCCTTCAATAATAAAGTATACAAAAAGCAAAAAACATAACCTTCAGTATAATATATTCTACCAGGCATTGCACTTCCTAATCAACAAAGTCGTTATAAAAGTTTTAAAGCTCGTACCAGGTCAGGTTATAATAGACACACGATATTAATTCTACACAAATCATCACTTTCATGGTCCAGAATGGATATACATCAGGGACTATATAGCAAGATTGAAGTGACCATAGCGCCAGAAGCCAAGTGCGTCAGTGTCGAGTTACACCACCTTTCCCAAATCTTCTGAAATTTTTGGGGACATCCTCTGCTTCTGTATAATATGTTTGCATAAGGAATTATGTCATTCACTAGTTTCTTCTACTGATCAATCGAAGATTTCCCCCCCATCCACCTCAAGGCTACCACATTCCTAGCCATAAATAGAACTTCCCGAAGAAATATTCCATCATGGTGGACCTACATCTCCTCGTCCACAGCACCCAGGATGCACAACTCTGGACTACATTCGATCGGTATCCCAATTATCCGCTCCAATGTAGCTATGACCTCACTCCAATATCTTCGTATAATTCTACAGTTACAAATAAGGTGCCAGAAATCAGCTCCTGATTCCCCACATCTGTTACATTCATCAGTCGGTTTTATATAATATTTATTGTTATCTAGTAAATAATACTAATTTTTTTGTTATTGCACTTTAATGGGTACTCCCATATTTCCAGGATGTTCCACAATAGTAGATGCGCTTCTCACAAATGGAACATGCATCTGTTTCGCTGTTAGTGGAGAGATGGCCAGAATTTTGTCAACCTTATCACTTACATCACTGTGTGACGGGGCACTGTACTCAAAATAGATGCAAGTTCCATTTGTGGGACTTATACTGTACTTTAAGGAAATGTACATTGAAAGTATTTATTGCTGTGTTATGCAACTTTCCAACAGTCCCTGAACCAGACATAAGTGTTTCTGTTTTGCCTGGAGTGTTTCTTTAGTTTGTTATTTATACATTAAGTTAAATTGGTTATTTATTGGCTAATTGTTATTATTCACCATTATAGCTCCCTTTATTCCATGGCGCTTTACATATGAAAAAGGGGAATACATAGACAAGTACAATAAACATAAGCAATACAAGGCACACACAAGTACAAAAGGAGAGAGGACCCTGCCTGTGAGGGCTCACAGTTTACAGGAGATGTGGTGAGGATATACTAGGGGAGGGTAGAGCTGGTCGTGCGTCGGTTCAGTAGACTGAGGATCACTGCAGGTTGTAGCCTTGTCGGAAAAGGTGGGTCTTCAGGCTTCTTTTGAAGGTTTCAGTGGTAGGCTAATAAACACTTTGATATTACCTCATTTTGCAACAGAATTGGTATTATTTCTATATAACTGCAAGGTGGGCCCTAAGAATAATTTTTCTCTGGTGGGCCCAAGGTACTCCAGTCCAACACTGCTGTGACCCGTCATTGGTTGGATCAATGATCACATCGATCCCACCAATCAGAGCTGGCCCTGGTGACGCCGGTGATGCCACTCTTCAGAGGAGATTCAAACAGTAGAACAACTTGCAAGTGGCCACTTTAAGTAGCTTTTCTCATGATTGTATACACCTGGCTATGAAGTTCAAAGCTCAGTGAGGTTAGAAAACCAAAAAAAGTGCTTTAGTAAGTCAGTAAAAAGTATGTAGGAGTATTTAAAACAAGAAAATGATAAGGGTGCCCATACTTATGCACCTGTCAAATTTTGTTTGAATGCAGATTGCACATTTTCTGTTAGTACAATAAACCTAATTTCAAGGCAGAAACATTACTGTGTCCAACAGTTATTAGATATATGAAACAGAAATAGCTGTTGCAAAAAATCCAATTTTTATAAAACATTAAGCTTAAGATTAATAGGGGTGCCCAAACTTTTTCATATAACTGTACTACGTATATATAAGCCGACCCGAGTATAAGCCGAGACCCTTAATTTTGCCACAAAAAACTGGGAAAACTTATTGAATAGAGTATAAGCTTAGGGTGGAAAATGCAGCAGCTACCGGTAAATTTCACAAATAAAAATAGATACTAATAAAAGTAAAATTAATTGAGACATTAGTAGGTTAAGTGTTTTTCAATATCCATAATGAATCAGGAGCCCCATATAATGCTCCATACAGTTTATGGTGGGCCCCATAAGATGTTCCATATTAAAATATGCCCCATATAATGCTGCACAAATGCTGATTATGGCCCCATAAGATGCTCCATACAGACATTTGTCCCATATAATGCTCCACAAATGCGGATTATGGCCCCATAAGATGCTCCATAGACACATTTGGCCAGTATAATGCTCCACAAATGCTGATTATGGCCTTATAAGATGCTCTATACAAATATTTGCCCCATATAATGCTGCACATGGCCCCATAAGATGCTCCATACAGATTTTTGCCCCATATAATGCTGCACATGGCCCCATAAGATGCTCCATACAAATATTTGCCCCATATAATGCTGCACATGGCCCCATAAGATGCTCCATACAGATTTTTGCCCCATATAATGCTGCACATGGCCCCATACAGATAGTTGCCCCATATAATGCTGCACATGGCCCCATACAAATATTTTCCCCATATAATGCTGCACATGGCCCCCTACAGATATTTGCCCCCATATAATGCTGCACATGGCCCCATACATATATTTGCCCCATATAATGCTGCACATGGCCCCATACAGATATTTACCCCATATAATGCTGCACATGGCCCCATACAGATATATAGATATATGCCCCATATAATGCTGCACATGGCCCCATAAGATGATCAATACAGATATTTGCACCATATAATTCTGCAAATGGCCCCATAGATATTTACCCAATATAATGCTGCACATGGTAACATACAGATATTTGCCCCATATAATGCTGCACATGGCCCCATACAGATATTTGCCCCATATAATGCTGCACATGGCCCCATACAGATATATAGATATATGCCCCATATAATGCTGCACATGGCCCCATACAGATATTTGCCCCATATAATGCTGCACATGGCCCCATACAGATATATAGATATATGCCCCATATAATGCTGCACATGGCCCCATACAGATATTTGCCCCATATAATGCTGCACATGGCCCTATAAGATGATCAATACAGATATTTGCCCCATATAATGCTGCACATGGCCCCATACAGATATTTGCACCATATAATGTTGCACATGGCCCCATAGATATTTACCCAATATAATGCTGCACATGGCAACATACAGATATTTGCCCCATATAATGCTGCACATGGCCCCATACAGATAGTTGCCCCATTTAATGCTGCACATGGCCCCATACAAATATTTTCCCCATATAATGCTGCACATGGCCCCCTAGAGATATTTGCCCCCATATAATGCTGCACATGGCCCCATACATATATTTGCCCCATATAATGCTGCACATGGCCCCATACAGATATTTACCCCATATAATGCTGCACATGGCCCCATACAGATATATAGATATATGCCCCATATAATGCTGCACATGGCCCCATAAGATGATCAATACAGATATTTGCACCATATAATTCTGCAAATGGCCCCATAGATATTTACCCAATATAATGCTGCACATGGTAACATACAGATATTTGCCCCATATAATGCTGCACATGGCCCCATACAGATATTTGCCCCATATAATGCTGCACATGGCCCCATACAGATATATAGATATATGCCCCATATAATGCTGCACATGGCCCCATACAGATATTTGCCCCATATAATGCTGCACATGGCCCCATACAGATATATAGATATATGCCCCATATAATGCTGCACATGGCCCCATACAGATATTTGCCCCATATAATGCTGCACATGGCCCTAAAAGGTGATCAATACAGATATTTGCCCCATATAATGCTGCACATGGCCCCATACAGATATTTGCACCATATAATGTTGCACATGGCCCCATAGATATTCACCCAATATAATGCTGCACATGGCAACATACAGATATTTGCCCCATATAATGCTGCACATGGCCCCATACAGATAGTTACCCCATATAATGCTGCACATGGCCCCATACAAATATTTTCCCCATATAATGCTGCACATGGCCCCATACAGATAGTTGCCCCATATAATGCTGCATATGGCCTCATACAAATATTTTCCCCATATAATGCTGCACATGGCCCTCTACATATATTTGCCCCCCATATAATGCTGCACATGGCCCCATACAGATATTTGCCCCATATAATGCTGCACATGGCCCCATACAGATATATATATATATTCCCCATATAATGCTGCACATGGCCCCATACAGATATTTGCCCCATATTATGCTGCACATGGCCACATAAGATGATCAATACAGATATTTGCCCCATATAATGCTGCACACGGCCCCATAGATATTTACCCAATATAATGCTGCACATGGCAACATACAGATATTTGCCCCATATAATGCTGCACATGGCCCCATAGATATTTGCCCCCATATAATGCTGCACATGGCCCCATAAGATCCTCCATACAGATGTTTGCCCCATAAAATGCTGTACATAGCCCCATAAGAAGCTCCATACAGACATTTGCCTCATATGCTGTTGCTGCGATTAAATAAAAAAAACAATGACATACTCACCTCTCAGGCCCCGGCACTTGCTATATTCACCTGCTCCGTGTTCCACCGTCGGCGCCGCTGTGTCTTCTCCGTCCTCTGCACTGACTGTTCAGGCAGAGGGCGGCGCGCACACTGATCATACCATCGCACCCTCTGACCTGAGCATCACTGCAGAGGACGGGGAAGATGCAGAGACGGCCGGCGGTGGAACGGGGAGCAGGTGAATATCACGCACTGCATTATACTCACCTGCTCCTGGCGCAGTGTCCCTGGTTCTCCGGCGCCGGCAGCTTCTTCCTGTAGTGAGCGGTCACATGGTACCGCTCATTACGGTAATGAATATGCGGCTCCACCACTATGGGAGTGGATTCGGGTCCATATTCATTACTGTAATTAAAAATGGGCTGAAATTCTTGGTTTATACTCGAGTATGTCATGATATGTACTTTTGCCCTGTCCTGTATTTGAATAATATGCCATTTGATGTATGTAACTGTTCTATGGTTTCTATTAGCTGTAATTTATGTATTTTCTTGGCTGGGAGTTCACCTGTAACAATGTCTCCTTTCCCCCAATACTTGCAGCCCTAAGCTCTAATGTAATTAAGCTTTGTCAACATCACTAGTGGAGGAATAGCCATTCTTCCTCACAGCAGGTGGCTAGTCAAATGTACATATTACATAGACTGCCTGGAGCCCACCAGTCTAGAATCTTCTGGTGGACCCAACCATTGAATAGAAGGTGTAACCCCTACCCCTTCATGGGCGGATCCCAGGAGCTCAGACAATCCATTCTTATTTTGAGATCAGATGTGAGTTGATCCTTGAAGGAGAAGGAGTGGGGATTCTTAGCTGAGGCAAGACCCCATGTCCATCTGTGACTGCGGAAGCGAACGGGGCGAGACTTGAGCTGAGGACATATCTCGTCGTTCGTGGGATTGTTTTGGGATCGCTTGGACTCGTGTGGACTATTGCTTTGTTAGCTGGCACAAGGATTATCGGGAGGTGCCCCCGAATCTGTTCCGTTGGACTAATTGTGGACTCTGTAGATCTACCTGCATGTGTTGTTCCAGCGTTCTTGATAATAAATCTGTAGAATCATCCCTCGGCCTGTTGTCCCTTCTTGCTCTGCCATACACCCCGTCACAAACTGGTGGCAAGCAGTGTGACCAGAGCAGAAGGAATGGAGGACAACGGCCCATCAACATCGAGAACCAGCACCACAGAGTACAAGAACTGGAGTTTGGGGAGCCTACAATCAAAGGCCCGGGAAGTAGGAGTCCGTTTTAAAGGACTCTCCAAGGAGCAGCTTATTGAGGCTTTGGAAGGAGTTCGCCTGCAAGATGACGCTGAGGAAGGATCCTCACAGCAAATGGAGGAAAGACTGCAGCCGGAGGTAAATGCCCAAAGGAGTCAGTGGGTTGTGTGGTACGAGGAGGAGTTGGCATTGCTGGGAGAAGAGGCCACCATGGACGATAAGAGGGAGGCCATTCACAGAGCTCAGGAGAGGGAGAGGGAGGCCAATCACAGAGCTCAGGAGATGGCATTGCTGGAGAGGCAGATCGCTTTGGAAGCAGCTAGAAGCTCCAGACAGACTCTAACCCCAGCACCCACCATGAGGGAACTCCCCAGAGTGTCCCGCAAAGACTTCAAGCCCTTTAATGAGGCTGCAGGCGACATTGAGGGCTTCTTCCAGGACTTTGAGCATCAGTGTCGATTAATGGAAGTCCCGGAAAGGGACCGAGTCCGACATCTGGTGGGGCTCTTAGAGGGTGGAGCTGCCGCAGCCTATAGAGCTATGGACCCTCAGGGGAACTGTGAGTATGCGGAGATAAAACGGACTATTCTAGAACATTATGCTGTTACCCCAGACACTTACAGGACTCAGTTCCGTACTTTAGCCTGTGATGAGGAAGTGTCTTTCAAGATGTATGCCCACAGACTCAAACAAATATGTCATCGCTGGCTGGAGGCGGAGGAGGCCTTAACATGGGAGACCTTCCTCCAGGTCATCCTAAAAGAGCAGTTTTACTTCAAGTGCCCTGCTGAGATCCAGGAATGGGTGCGTGAGAGGAGACCAGCCACTGTGGAGGAAGCTGCAGCTCTAGCTGATGAGGCTCTCACCATCAAGCCTCAGTGGAGGGTTCTGTTGGGGGTTTGAGAGAGGCCTACCAGCTCCACAACACCGGTGGCCCCCTGTTCTTCTGTCCCCATTGTTTCCCGTTCCTCTAAGCCACCACCTCATGCTGATACCCGTGTAAATGTGCCTCCAGTTGCTTCTACTGCGTTTTCTGGAATACGACGAGGAGAGGAAGTAGCAGAGCGCAGGTGTTATGGTTGTGGACATCTGGGGCATCTGCAGGCCTCATGCCCAGCCAGCTCATGAAGAAGTCGTCCTCAAACCCCTACAGCACCTTCAGGTGGGAGCCGGCCTCCAGGTTCCCTTACCCCTCGCCCAAGAGGACGCCTTGGATGGAGTGAGACCCAGCACAGATGCTATCGATGTGGACAGCCGGGGCATCTGCAAGCCTCCTGCCCAGGTGTTCAAATGAGGATTAATCCTGTACCCAGTCGTATTATTAATTATGTACACCCAAGTGCCATGGAGGACGACGTGTCAGCACTACGTGAGGACTGGCCTAGTGCTTCACCCACCCATGTTGCACCACTAGGAGTTTATGGTGTGCGACCCGCAGCTATGACAACTTCTGCTTATCGAGGTAAGCACTTGCAGGAGGTCGTGCTGGAGGGACAGAGACTTATTGGATTTTGTGACTCAGGGGCTTTCCTCACACTGGCTGATCCCCGAGTGCTTCGGCCTGAGGCAATCCATCGAAGACCTGGGATTGTCATTGAACTGGCTGGTGGACAATGGAGGACTATTCCCACAGCCACTGTGGATCTGAACTTTGGTTTTGGGGTCAGGCGATGTGTGGTTGGGGTGATGGGTGGTCTGCCTGCAGATGTTCTCCTGGGCAATGATGTGGGAGAGCTACGATGCCAATTCGTGGCTGCATGAAGCCACATGTAAGTTACGCTCTGCCTGTGTGTACTTAACCAGCGACCTGTAGAGATCTCTGGTACGTACACAAATTGGGAGGGGAAGGGATTGTCATGATATGTACTTTTGCCCTGTCCTGTATTTGAATAATATGCCATTTGATGTATGTAACTGTTCTCTGGTTTCTATTAGCTGTAATTTATGTATTTTTTTGGCTGGGAGTTCACCTGTAACAATGTCTCCTTTCCCCCAATACTTGCAGCCCTAAGCTCTAATGTAATTAAGCTTTGTCAACATCACTAGGGGAGGAATAGCCATTCTTCCTCACAGCAGGTGGCTAGTCAAATGTACATATTACATAGACTGCCTGGAGCCCACCAGTCTAGAATCTTCTGGTGGACCCAACCATTGAATAGAAGGTGTAACCCCTACCCCTTCATGGGCGGATCCCGGAACTCAGACAATCCATTCTTATTTTGAGATCAGATGTGAGTTGATCCTTGAAGGAGAAGGAGTGGGGATTCTTAGCTGAGGCAAGACCCCATGTCCATCTGTGACTGTGGAAGCGATCGGGGCGAGACTTGAGCTGAGGACATATCTCGTCGTTCGTGGGATTGTTTTGGGATCGCTTGGACTCGTGTGGACTATTGCTTTGTTAGCTGGCACAAGGATTATCGGGAGGTGCCCCCGAATCTGTTCCGTTGGACTAATTGTGGACTCTGTAGATCTACCTGCATGTGTTGTTCCAGCGTTCTTGATAATAAATCTATAGAATCATCCCTCGGCCTGTTGTCCCTTCTTGCTCTGCCATACACCCCGTCACAGAGTATATACAGTACCGTATATACTCGAGTATAAGCCGACCCGAGTATAAGCCGACCCCCCTAATTTTGCCACAAAAAACTGGGAAAACTTATTGACTCGAGTATAAGCCTAGGGTGGAAATGCAGCATTTACCGGTGAATTTCAAAAATAAAAATAGATCATTATTTCCCCATAGCTGTGCCATATAGTGCTCTGCACCGTTCATATTTCCCCATAGGTGTGAACCATATAGTGCTCTGCACCGTTCATTGTGCCCCCTAGCTGTGCCATATACGGTGCTCTGCACCGTTCACTGTGCCCCATAGCTGTGCCATATACGGTGCTCTGCACCGTTCACTGTGCCCCATAGCTGTGCTGTGCCATATACGGTGCTCTGCACCGTTCACTGTGCCCCATAGCTGTGCTGTGCCATATACGGTGCTCTGCACCGTTCACTGTGCCCCATAGCTGTGCTGTGCCATATACGGTGCTCTGCACCGTTCACTGTGCCCCATAGCTGTGCTGTGCCATATACGGTGCTCTGCACCGTTCACTGTGCCCCATAGCTGTGCTGTGCCATATACGGTGCTCTGCACCGTTCACTGTGCCCCATAGCTGTGCTGTGCCATATACGGTGCTCTGCACCGTTCACTGTGCCCCATAGATGTTCCACATTAATCTGTGCTGCCGCCGCTGCCGCAATAAAGAAAAAAAACCACATACTCACCTCCCTTGATTGCAGCTCCCGGCGTCTCGTTCCGGCGCCTCCATCTTCCCGGCGTCTCTGCTCTGACTGATCAGGCAGAGGGCGCCGCGCACACTGTATGCGTCATCGCGCCCTCTGCCTGAACAGTCAGAGAGCAGAGACGCCGGGAAGATGCTAGGCGCCGGCCGGGAAGATGGATCGGCGCCCGGCGGCTGGAACGAGGACAGGTGAATATAACATACTCACCTAGTCCTGGCGATCCTCGCGCTGTCCCCTCCTGTCTTCGGTGCCGCAGCTTCTTTCTCTATCAGCGGTCACCGGCACCGCTGATTAGAGGAATGAATAGGCGGCTCCGCCCCTATGGGAGGTGGAGCCGCTTATTCATTTCTGTAATGAGCGGTCCCACGTGACCGCTGAAGAGAGGAAGAAACTGCAGCGCCGAAGCCCGTGGGACGGCAGGGACAGCGCGAGGATCGCTGGGACTAGGTAAGTATACCTCAGCGCCCTCAGCCCCTCACCCGCCGACCCCACCGCTACCGTGACTCGAGTATAAGCCGAGGGGGGCACTTTCAGCCCAAAAATTTGGGCTGAAAATCTCGGCTTATACTCGAGTATATACGGTATTTTATTTTTTGTACTACCTGTAAACCACATAGCACAGGTACTGTTATGTTGTCTACTAATGGCATAATCACAGACTTACTCCAGTTAATTTTTTGGCCAGACAGTTCCCAAAACAATTAATAAGGTCAATTGCCCTTGGAAGAGATTGCTCTTTTTTATCCAGAAAGAGTACCAAATCATCATCATATAATCTGTTATGATCCGGTGACCATGGAACAGCATGAAAACTTTCACTGGAGAAAGTGGTCACTATACTGACCGCAAATCCTGATCTTAACACCGCAACTAGAAGTAGCCGTGGAGTGTACCTAACAAACCTAGACACCTCGTCACAGCCGGAGGACTAAATACCCCTAAAGATGGAAATAGGAATACTATCTTGCCTCAGAGCAGAACCCCAAAGGACAGACAGCCCCCCACAAATATTGGCGGTGAGTCGGAGAGGAAAAAACATACACAGGCAGAAAAACAGGATTTAGCACAAGAGGCCACTCTAGCTAAAATAGGACAGGATAGGACAGAGTTCGGTGCGGTCAGTATTAAAACCCTTCAAAAATATCCACAGCAGAATATACAAAAACTTTCTCCATCTAACTAAAGACGTAGGAGCGTAAATCTGCAACTCCACAAAATCATACATTCAGAGCAGGAATACAATCAAAAACAAGCACACAGCCTGTGTGCCACAGAAAAAGAAACAGACACTTATCTTTGCTGAAATGGCAGCCAAGCAGGAGAAGCCAGGAAGAGATCCATCATATCCCAAAAAACATTGACAACTAGCAAGGACTAATGAGTCCTGCAAGCCTAAATACCCCAGTCAGAACTGCAATTAGCAGATACACCTGTCCAAGACTGCAGCCCAGGAACAACTGCATTACCATCTGCTACCACTAGAGGGAGCTCAAAAGCAGAATTCACAACAGTACCCCCCCCCTTGAGGAGGGGTCACCAAACCCTCACCAGAGCCCCCAGGACGATCAGGATGAGCCAGATGAAAGGCACGAACCAAATCAGCAGCATGGGCATCAGAGGCAAAAACCCAATAATTATCCTCCTGGCCATAACCCTTTCATTTGACAAGGTACTGAAGCTTCCGCCTCGAAATACGGGAATCCAAAATCTTCTCAACAACATATTCCAACTCCCCATCAACCAACACAGGGGCCGGAGGATCAACAGAGCGAACAACGGGCTCCACATATTTCCGCAATAAAGATCTATGGAAGACATTATGGATAGCAAAAGAGGCCGGAAGCGCCAGTCGAAAAGACACCGGATTAATAATCTCAGAAATCCTATAAGGACCAATAAACCGAGGCTTAAACTTAGGAGAAGAAACCTTCATAGGAACATGACAGGAAGACAACCAGACCAGATCCCCAACCCGAAGCCGGGAACCAACACACCGACGACGATTAGCAAAACGTTGAGCCTCCTCTTGAGACAACACCAAATTGTCCACCACATGAGCCCAAATCTGCTGCAACCTGTCCACCACAGAATCCACACCAGGACAGTCAGAAGGCTCAACCTGCCCAGAAGAAAAACGAGGATGAAAACCAAAATTACACAAGAAAGGCGAAACCAAGGTAGCCGAACTAGCCCGATTATTAAGGGCAAACTCGGCCAATGGCAAGAAAGCCACCCAATCATCCTGATCAGTAGGGTTGAGCGAAACGGGTCGAACATTTTCATGAAACCCGATCCGACCCCTGTGCGGGGTCGGCCATGCGGTACGCGACTTTCGCGCCAAAGTCGCGTTTCAATGACGCGAAAAGCGCCATTTCTCAGCCAATGAAGGTAAACGCAGAGTGTGGGCAGCGTGATGACATAGGTCCTGGTCCCCACCATCTTAGAGAAGGGCATTGCAGTGATTGGCTTGCTGTACGCGGCGTCACAGGGGCTATAAAGGGGCGTTCCCGCCGACCGCCATGTTACTGCTGCTGATCTGAGCTTAGGGAGAGGTTGCTGCCGCTTCGTCAGAAGCAGGGATAGCGTTAGGCAGGGTCCATTAACCACCAAACCGCTTGTGCTGTAGCGATTTCCACTGCCCAACACCACCTTCGGTGTGCAGGGACAGTGGAAGCTACATTTTTTTTTTCCCCTCAGCGCTGTAGCTCATTGGGCTGCCCTAGAAGGCTACCTGATAGCTGCATTGCTGTGTGTACGCCGCTGTGCAAACCAACTGCTTTTTTCAAAGCACAAATCCTCTTGTTCCTTCCTTTCTGCACAGCTATCTTGTTTGTTTGTCCACACTTTTTATTTAATTTGTGCATCAGTCCACTCCTTATTGCTGCCTGCCATACCTGGCTGAGATTACTGCAGGGAGATAGTAATTGAAGGACAGTTCCTTTTTTTTTTTTTTTTTGTGGGAGATTAAGATTGGCATTTCTGCTAGAGTGCCATCCCTGTCTGTGTCATCTCTCACTCAGTGGGCCATAGAAAGCCTATTTATTTTTTTGCTTGATTTGGGTTCTAAAATCTACCTGAAAAAATCACTACATCAATCAGTGGGAGAAAAATATTGGCCTCAGGGCTTGTGTGCCACTCCTTACTCCTGTGTGTGCCATCTCTCACTCAGTGGGCCATAGAAAGCCTATTTATTTTTTTGCTTGATTTGGGTTCCAAAATCTACCTGAAAAAATCACAACATCAATCAGTGGGAGAAAAATATTGGCCTCAGGGCTTGTGTGCCACTCCTGACTCCTGTGTGTGCCATCTCTCACTCAGTGGGCCATAGAAAGCCTATTAATTTTTTTGCTTGATTTGGGTTCTAAATTCTACCTGAAAAAATCAATAAATCAATCAGTGGGAGATTAATATTGGCCTTTGGGCTTGTGTGCCAGTCCTAAGCGTGCCATCTCTCTCTCTCAGATAGTGGGCCATAGAAAGCCTATTTATTATTTTTTTTATTGGGTTTATAAATTTTCCCTGGAAAAAAAAAAAAAGTGGGAGATTAATATTGGCCTCTGGGCTTGTGTGCCAGTCCTGAGCGTGCCATCTCTCTCACAAATAGTGGGCCATAGAAAGCCTATTTATTTTTTTGGTTGATTTGGGTTCATAATTCTACCTGAAAAAATCAATAAATCAATCAGTGGGAGATTAATATTGGCCTTTGGGCTTGTGTGCCAGTCCTAAGCGTGCCATCTCTCTCTCTCAGATAGTGGGCCATAGAAAGCCTATTTATTATTTTTTTATTGGGTTTATAAATTTTCCCTGGAAAAAAAAAAAAAAGTGGGAGATTAATATTGGCCTCTGGGCTTGTGTGCCAGTCCTGAGCGTGCCATCTCTCTCACAAATAGTGGGCCATAGAAAGCCTATTTATTTTTTTGGTTGATTTGGGTTCATAATTCTACCTGAAAAAATCAATAAATCAATCAGTAGGAGATAAATATTGGCCTCTGGGCTTGTGTGCCACTCCTGACTCCTGTGTGCGTCCTCTCTCACTCAGTGGGCCCTACAAAGCCTATTTTTTTTTTATTTGTTTTCTAAATTCTCCCTGAAACAATCATTTTATTTTATTTTGTTTCTAAATTCTTCCTGAAAAATTCATTTTTTTGTATTTTTTTTTCTAAAGTCTCCCTGAAAAAAAACAAAAAACAAATCAGTGGGAGATTAATATTGCCCTTTCTGCTTGTGTGCCAGTCTTGATTCCTGGGTGTGCCATCTCTCTCTCTCTCCAATTGTGGGCCATAGAAAGCCTATTTATTTTTTTGCTTGATTTGGGTTCCAAAATCTACCTGAAAAAATCAATAAATCAATCAGTGGGAGATAAATATTAGCCTCTGGGCTTGTGTGCCACTCCTGACTCCTGTGTGCATCCTCTCTCACTCAGTGGGCCCTACAAAGCCTATTTTTTTTTTATTTGTTTTCTAAATTCTCCCTGAAACAATCATTTTATTTTATTTTGTTTCTAAATTCTTCCTGAAAAATTCATTTTTTTGTATTTTTTTTTCTAAAGTCTCCCTGAAAAAAAAAAAAAAAATCAAATCAGTGGGAGATTAATATTGCCCTTTCTGCTTGTGTGCCAGTCTTGACTCCTGGGTGTGCCATCTCTCTCTCTCTCTCCAATTGTAGGCCATAGAAAGCCTATTTATTTTTTTGCTTGATTTGGGTTCCAAAATCTACCTGAAAAAATCACTAAATCAATCAGTGGGAGATAAATATTGGCCTCTGGGCTTGTGTGCCACTCCTGACTCCTGTGCGCGTCCTCTCTCACTCAGTGGGCCCTACAAAGCCTATTTTTTTTTTTATTTGTTTTCTAAATTCTCCCTGAAACAATCATTTTATTTTATTTGGTTTATAAATTCTTCCTTAAAAAATCATTTTTTTTTATTATTTTTTTTTTTCTAAAGTCTCCCTTTAAAAAAAAAAAACACAAATCAGTGGGAGATTAATATTGCCCTTTCTGCTTGTGTGCCAGTCTTGACTCCTGGGTGTGTCATCTCTCTCTCTCTCCAATTGTGGGCCATAGAAAGCCTATTAATTTTTTTGCTTGATTTGGGTTCCAAAATCTACCTGAAAAAATCACTAAATCAATCAGTGGGAGATTAATATTGCCCTTTCTGCTTGTGTGCCAGTCTTGACTCCTGGGTGTGCCATCTCTCTCTCTCTCTCCAATTGTGGGCCATAGAAAGCCTATTTATTTTTTTGCTTGATTTGGGTTCCAAAATCTACCTGAAAAAATCAATAAATCAATCAGTGGGAGATAAATATTGGCCTCTGGGCTTGTGTGCCACTCCTAACTCCTGTGTGCGTCCTCTCTCACTCAGTGGGCCCTACAAAGCCTATTTTTTTTTTATTTGTTTTCTAAATTCTCCCTGAAACAATCATTTCATTTTATTTGGTTTATAAATTCTTCCTTAAAAAATCATTTTTTTTTATTATTTTTTTTTCTAAAGTCTCCCTTTTAAAAAAACAAACACAAATCAGTGGGAGATTAATAATTACATTTGCGCTTCAGTGACAGTCCTGCGTGTGTGGCATCTCTCTCGTTTGTTGCCAACAACAACAGAGTGTGTAACATTGTGGCTGATTTTCGTTGTGGTCTCACCCACCTGTAAAGGGGTAGCTAAATCATACTGAAGTTATAGCTCACCGTGTAAGTTGTGTGACAGCAACAAATACCGTTAGTTTGGTAACGTTTTTAAAACAATGAGGAAGTCTGGTGGAAGAGGTCGTGGCCGGGGGCGTTCATTGTCAGCTGGTAATGAGGGTAGTGGTAGTGGTGGAGCATCAGGTGGTCGTGGGAAAAAAATATTGCACCTAAGTCTGGAGCTGTGGAGCCAGGTTCGTCGTCTGGCTACACAAGGCCTCGAACGCTCCCTTTTCTGGGAGTAGGAAAACCGCTTTTAAAGCCGGAGCAGCAAGAGCAAGTTTTGGCTTATCTTGCTGACTCAGCCTCTAGCTCTTTTGCCTCCTCTTGTGAAACTGGTAAAAGTAAAAGCAGCGCGTCGTTAGTGGATGTTCACGGTCAGGCACAAGTCGCTTCCTTGTCCTCTTCAGCAAAAACAACAACAGAGAAGAATGCAGCAGGCGACACAACGGGTTACTCCATGGAGCTCTTTACACATACCGTCCCTGGCTTAGAAAGTGAAGCAGTTAACAGTCCATGCCCATTACAAGTTGAATCTGACATGGAGTGCACTGATGCACAGCCACAGCCAGACTACTATGCTGGTCCTTTGACTCAGACCACAACATTGCCCTCGCAGGGTGCAGACCAAGAATCAGACCCTGATGAGACTATGTTGCCCCATCACGAACGCTATACCACCGACCGACACGGTGACACAGACGAAGTTGCACACGAGCTACAAGAAGAGGTAATAGATGACCCAGTTCTTGACCCCGATTGGCAGCCATTGGGGGAACAGGGTGCAGGCGGCAGCAGTTCTGAAGCGGAGGAGGAGGGGCCGCAGCAGGCATCAACATCGCAACAGGTTCCATCTGCCGAGCCCGTATCTTGCCCAAAACGCGTGGCAAAGTCAAAACCTGTTGGAGGACAGCGTGGCCATCCGGTTAAAGCTCAGTCTGCAATGCCTGAAAAGGTATCCGATGCTAGAAAGAGTGCAGTCTGGCATTTTTTTAAACAACATCCAATTGATCAGCGCAAAGTCATCTGTCAAAAATGTTCAACTACCTTAAGCAGAGGGCAGAATCTGAAAAGTCTCAATACAAGTTGCATGCATAGACATTTAACCACCATGCATTTGCAAGCTTGGACTAACTACCAAACGTCCCTTAAGGTTGTAGCACCCTCGGCCAATGAAGCTAGTCATCAACGCAACATCCCTTCCGGCAGTGTAGGGCCACCATTTTCTGCACCACCTGCAGTATCTGTGCAGGTTTCTTTGCCAGGCCAAAGCAGTCAGGGTCAGGGAATCACCAGTTTCGTAGTAGGAAACACTGCATCTAGGGCACCGGCGGCAACAATACCATCTCCCACCGTCTCTCAGTCTGCCATGTCCACCGGCACCCCCGCTAGTTCCACGATCTCCAGCTCTCCAGTCCAGCTCACCCTACATGAGACTATGGTTAGAAAAAGGAAGTACTTAGCCTCGCATCCGCGTACACAGGGTTTGAACGCCCACATAGCTAGACTAATCTCGTTAGAGATGATGCCCTACCGGTTAGTTGAAAGCGAAGCTTTCAAAGCCCTGATGGACTACGCTGTACCACGCTACGAGCTATCCAGTCGACACTTTTTTTCCAGAAAAGCCATCCCAGCCCTCCACCAGCATGTTAAAGAGCGCATCGTCCATGCACTCAGGCAATCTGTGAGCACAAAGGTGCACCTGACAACAGATGCATGGACCAGTAGGCATGGCCAGGGACGTTACGTGTCCATCACGGCACACTGGGTAAATGTGGTGGATGCAGGGTCCACAGGGGACAGCAAGTTTGGGACAGTTCTGCCTAGCCCACGGTCTAGGAAACAGTTGGCTGTAGCCGTTCGCACCCCCTCCTCCTCGTCCTCCTGCAGAAGCGAGACCTCGTCCACAGACCGCAGTCGCACAACCACTCCATCCGCAGCTGCCATTGTTGCACACCAGGTCTCCCATTATGGGGCAGCTACTGGCAAACGTCAGCAGGCTGTATTGGCTATGAAGTGTTTGGGCGACAACAGACACACCGCTGAAGTTCTGTCCGAGTTCTTGCAGAAAGAAACGCAGTCGTGGCTGGGCACTGTAGATCTTGAGGCAGGCAAGGTAGTGAGTGATAACGGAAGGAATTTCATGGCTGCCATCTCCCTTTCCCAACTGAAACACATTCCTTGCCTGGCTCACACCTTAAACCTGGTGGTGCAGTGCTTCCTGAAAAGTTATCCGGGGTTATCCGACCTGCTCCTCAAAGTGCGTGGACTTTGCTCACATATCCGCCGTTCGCCCGTACACTCCAGCCGTATGCAGACCTATCAGCGTTCTTTGAACCTTCCCCAGCATCGCCTAATCATAGACGTTGCAACAAGGTGGAATTCAACACTGCACATGCTTCAGAGACTGTGTGAACAGAGGCGGGCTGTTATGTTTTTGTGGGAGGATACACATACACGGGCAGGCAGTAGGATGGCAGACATGGAGTTGTCAGGTGTGCAGTGGTCGAAGATTCAAGACATGTGTCAAGTCCTTCAGTGTTTTGAGGAATGCACACGGCTGGTTAGTGCAGACAACGCCATAATAAGCATGAGCATTCCCCTAATGCGTCTGCTGATGCAAAGTTTGACGCACATAAAGGATCAGGCGTCTGCAGCTGAGGAAGAGGAAAGCCTTGATGACAGTCAGCCGTCGTCTGGCCAGGGCAGTGTACAGGACGAGGTAGCGGGCGAAGAGGAGGAGGAGGACGAGGAGGATGATGGGGATGATTATATTTTTAATGAGGAAGCTTTTCCGGGGCCAGTGGAAATTGTTGGCGCGGCAAGGCCGGGTTCTGGTTTTTGGAGGGACACAAGTGACGTGGATTTGCCTGAAACTGCCCCTCAACCAAGCACAACCACAGATTTGAGAACTGGAACTTTGGCCCACATGGCGGATTATGCCTTACGTATCCTCAAAAGGGACACACGCATTACTAAAATGATGAACGATGACGATTACTGGTTGGCCTGCCTCCTTGATCCTCGCTATAAAGGCAAATTGCAAAATATAATGCCACATGACAACCTGGAAATAATATTAGCAACCAAACAATCAACTCTTGTTGACCGTTTGCTTCTGGCATTCCCTGCACACAGCGCCCGTGATCGTTCTCACACGAGCTGCAGGGGCCAGCAGACCAGAGGTGTTAGAGGGGCAGAAATCAGAAGTGGCGTTGGCCAGAGGGGTTTTCTGACCAGGTTGTGGAGTGATTTTGCTATGACCGCAGACAGGACAGGTACTGCAGCATCAATTCAAAGTGACAGGAGACAACATTTGTCCAGTATGGTTACAAACTATTTTTCATCCCTTATCGACGTTCTCCCTCAACCGTCATTCCCATTTGATTACTGGGCATCAAAATTAGACACCTGGCCAGAATTGGCAGAATATGCATTGCAGGAGCTTGCTTGCCCGGCAGCTAGTGTCCTATCAGAAAGAGTATTCAGTGCTGCAGGTTCAATACTAACAGAAAAAAGGACTTGTCTGGCTACCCAAAATGTAGATGATCTAACCTTCATTAAAATGAACCACAACTGGATTTCGAAATCTTTTGCCCCACCTTGCCCGGCTGACACCTAGCTTTCCTATGTAAAGGTCTTGCCTGTGGACTATTCTGAACGACTTCTCCAATCTTGTAATTTGCAGCACCTGATTGTCCAGCATCCGACATGTTAACACCTCCCTAAATGGCCAAAGTCCCCACACGGGGCCGTGGTATTGCCACTTGGCGCCAGCACCCGTGAGAGTACTGTTTGTCTGAAGAGGTGGGTGTGCCCGCTTTTGGTCGACGGCACTGCCACTAGGTCCCTCATAGTACAATAAAGTGTCTGGCGGTGGTGGTGCGCACCCAACGTCAGACACACCGTTGTAATATGAGGGGCCCTGGGCCTGTACCGCCGACCACAAGACAGTCCCCCCCCCCCAGCTCAAACAGTGCTCTACCACTTGCAAAATTTTCTCTCACAGCTCCACCAATGTTTAGTCTATGCGCTGACATCCTTCACTGCCTGGCACTGTCAATACCATTGTATTGACATTTTTGTTATGTTAGGCCTTCGAAGCCTGTCTGCGGCCCGTTCTTTCCACTACTACTACACTGACCAGGCCACTGCTGCCCGTGTTCCCCTGGAACCAATTTTAAATTGCCTACAGCCAGCCCAATTTATTATGTTAGGGCTTCGAAGCCTGTCTGCGGTCCCTCCTTCCACTAGGCCTCCACTGACCTGTCTACTGCTGCCCGTGTTCCCCTGGAACCAATTGTAAATTGCCTACATCACAATTTTTGTTATGTTAGGCCTTCGAAGCCTGTCTGCGGCCCGTTCTTTCCACTACTACTACACTGACCAGGCCACTGCTGCCCGTGTTCCCCTGGAACCAATTTTAAATTGCCTACAGCCAGCCCAATTTATTATGTTAGGGCTTCGAAGCCTGTCTGCGGTCCCTCCTTCCACTAGGCCTCCACTGACCTGTCTACTGCTGCCCGTGTTCCCCTGGAAACAATTGTAAATTGCCTACATCACAATTTTTGTTATGTTAGGCCTTCGAAGCCTGTCTGCGGCCCGTTCTTTCCACTACTACTACACTGACCAGGCCACTGCTGCCCGTGTTCCCCTGGAACCAATTTTAAATTGCCTACAGCCAGCCCAATTTATTATGTTAGGGCTTCGAAGCCTGTCTGCGGTCCCTCCTTCCACTAGGCCTCCACTGACCTGTCTACTGCTGCCCGTGTTCCCCTGGAACCAATTGTAAATTGCCTACATCACAATTTTTGTTATGTTAGGCCTTCGAAGCCTGTCTGCGGCCCGTTCTTTCCACTACTACTACACTGACCAGGCCACTGCTGCCCGTGTTCCCCTGGAACCAATTTTAAATTGCCTACAGCCAGCCCAATTTATTATGTTAGGGCTTCGAAGCCTGTCTGCGGTCCCTCCTTCCACTAGGCCTCCACTGACCTGTCTACTGCTGCCCGTGTTCCCCTGGAAACAATTGTAAATTGCCTACATCACAATTTTTGTTATGTTAGGCCTTCGAAGCCTGTCTGCGGCCCGTTCTTTCCACTACTACTACACTGACCAGGCCACTGCTGCCCGTGTTCCCCTGGAACCAATTTTAAATTGCCTACAGCCAGCCCAATTTATTATGTTAGGGCTTCGAAGCCTGTCTGCGGTCCCTCCTTCCACTAGGCCTCCACTGACCTGTCTACTGCTGCCCGTGTTCCCCTGGAACCAATTGTAAATTGCCTACATCACAATTTTTGTTATGTTAGGCCTTCGAAGCCTGTCTGCGGCCCGTTCTTTCCACTACTACTACACTGACCAGGCCACTGCTGCCCGTGTTCCCCTGGAACCAATTTTAAATTGCCTACAGCCAGCCCAATTTATTATGTTAGGGCTTCGAAGCCTGTCTGCGGTCCCTCCTTCCACTAGGCCTCCACTGACCTGTCTACTGCTGCCCGTGTTCCCCTGGAACCAATTTTAAATTGCCAACAGCCAGCCCAATTTATTATGTTAGGGCTTCGAAGCCTGTCTGCGGTCCCTCCTTCCACTAGGCCTCCACTGACCTGTCTACTGCTGCCCGTGTTCCCCTGGAACCAATTTTAAATTGCCTACAGCCAGCCCAATTTATTATTTTAGGGCTTCGAAGCCTGTCTGCGGTCCCTCCTTCCACTAGGCCTCCACTGACCTGTCTACTGCTGCCCGTGTACCCCTTGAACCAACATCAGAAAATATAAAAATAAGTATTTTGCTTATAAAAAAGAAAATACTGGAGAGATATCAAATGCAGACATTTTAACATTAAAAACAAACACATACAACAAAAATCTGGTACAGTACTAAAAATGGCCACCAGCTACAATAACTTTCTCCTGCAAGTAGTTAACTGAAAGTTTTTTTCAATTTAAAACACAGATATGGCATCCACCGAGTGTTGTCCTGTCGCGTCTTCTTTATATTATTGCCAAGAAGATGCAAAACAATGAAAATAATAAAATCATTATTTACCAAAATAATAGAGTAAGTCAAAACCACATTGCAAATAAACATTCATTACAAATAAAGAAGCAGGGCGCGTCCGAGGGTGAGTATATACCTAATAAGAATATAATCACCCTCGGACGCGCCCTGCTTCTTTCCGACAGCCTTCCTTCCTAAGAATCAGCCCTTCCGTGGTGTAGAGAGAGGGTGTGTTACACTCCAAGGTGTTCCCCAGGTTGCCTTTCGTGAGCTTCGATCTTCATGCTCTCGTTTAGTAGTTGTCGGAAAGTAGGCTGCATTAGGCCTACAAATTGGGTATGGGGTGGAGAGAGATGTTGTGTTACACTCCAAGGTGTTCCCCAGGTTTCCTTGCCATTGCTTTGGTCTTCCGACTCTCGTTTAGTAGTTGTAGAAAACTACACTGCATTAGGCCTACAAAATGGGTATGGGGTGGAGAGAGATGGTGTGTCACACTCCAAGGTGTTCCCCAGGTTTCCTTGCCATTGCTTCGGTCTTCCGACTCTCGTTTAGTAGTTGTAGAAAACTACACTGCATTAGGCCTACAAAATGGGTATAGGGTGGAGAGAGATGGTGTGTTCCACTCCAAGGTGTTCTCCAGGTTGCCTTTCCAGAGCTTCGATCTTAATGCTCTCGTTTAGTAGTTGTAGAAAACTACACTGCATTAGGCCTACAAAATGGGTATGGGGTGGAGAGAGATGGTGTGTTACACTCCAAGGTGTTCCCCAGGTTTCCTTGCCATTGCTTCGGTCTTCCGACTCTCGTTTAGTAGTTGTAGAAAACTACACTGCATTAGGCCTACAAAATGGGTATAGGGTGGAGAGAGATGGTGTGTTCCACTCCAAGGTGTTCTCCAGGTTGCCTTTCCAGAGCTTCGATCTTAAGGCTCTCGTTTAGTAGTTGTTGGAAACTACACTGCATTAGGCCTCCAAATTGGGTATCAGGTGGAGAGAGATCGTGTGTTACACTCCAAGGTGTTCCCCAGGTTTCCTTGCCATTGCTTCGGTCTTCCAACTCTCGTTTAGTAGTTGTAGAAAACTACACTGCATTAGGCCTACAAAATGGGTATGGGGTGGAGAGAGATGGTGTGTTACACTCCAAGGTGTTCCCCAGGTTTCCTTGCCATTGCTTCGGTCTTCCGACTCTCGTTTAGTAGTTGTAGAAAACTACACTGCATTAGGCCTACAAAATGGGTATAGGGTGGAGAGAGATGGTGTGTTCCACTCCAAGGTGTTCTCCAGGTTGCCTTTCCAGAGCTTCGATCTTAAGGCTCTCGTTTAGTAGTTGTTGGAAACTACACTGCATTAGGCCTCCAAATTGGCTATGGGGTGGAGAGAGATGGTGTGTTACACTCCAAGGTGTTCCCCAGGTTTCCTTGCCATTGCTTCGGTCTTCAGACTCTCGTTTAGTAGTTGTAGAAAACTACACTGCACTAGGCCTACAAAATGGGTATCGGGTGGAGAGAGATGGTGTGTTACACTCCAAGGTGTTCCCCAGGTTTCCTTGCCATTGCTTCGGTCTTCAGACTCTCGTTTAGTAGTTGTAGAAAACTACACTGCATTAGGCCTACAAAATGGGTATGGGGTGGAGAGAGATGGTGTGTTACACTCCAAAGTGTTCCCCAGGTTTCCTTGCCATTGCTTCGGTCTTCCGACTCTCGTTTAGTAGTTGTAGAAAACTACACTGCATTAGGCCTACAAAATGGGTATAGGGTGGAGAGAGATGGTGTGTTCCGCTCCAAGGTGTTCTCCAGGTTGCCTTTCCAGAGCTTCGATCTTAAGGCTCTCGTTTAGTAGTTGTTGGAAACTACACTGCATTAGGCCTCCAAATTGGGTATCGGGTGGAGAGAGATGGTGTGTTACACTCCAAGGTGTTCCCCAGGTTTCCTTGCCATTGCTTCGGTCTTCTGACTCTCGTTTAGTAGTTGTAGAAAACTACACTGCATTAGGCCTACAAAATGGGTATGGGGTGGAGAGAGATGGTGTGTTACACTCCAAGGTGTTCCCCAGGTTTCCTTGCCATTGCTTCGGTCTTCCGACTCTCGTTTAGTAGTTGTAGAAAACTACACTGCATTAGGCCTACAAAATGGGTATAGGGTGGAGAGAGATGGTGTGTTCCACTCCAAGGTGTTCTCCAGGTTGCCTTTCCAGAGCTTCGATCTTAAGGCTCTCGTTTAGTAGTTGTTGGAAACTACACTGCATTAGGCCTCCAAATTGGGTATCGGGTGGAGAGAGATGGTGTGTTACACTCCAAGGTGTTCCCCAGGTTTCCTTGCCATTGCTTCGGTCTTCCGACTCTCGTTTAGTAGTTGTAGAAAACTACACTGCATTAGGCCCACAAAATGGGTATGGGGTGGAGAGAGATGGTGTGTTACACTCCAAGGTGTTCCCCAGGTTTCCTTGCCATTGCTTCGGTCTTCCGACTCTCGTTTAGTAGTTGTAGAAAACTACACTGCATTAGGCCTACAAAATGGGTATAGGGTGGAGAGAGATGGTGTGTTCCACTCCAAGGTGTTCTCCAGGTTGCCTTTCCAGAGCTTCGATCTTAAGGCTCTCGTTTAGTAGTTGTTGGAAACTACACTGCATTAGGCCTCCAAATTGGGTATCGGGTGGAGAGAGATGGTGTGTTACACTCCAAGGTGTTCCCCAGGTTTCCTTGCCATTGCTTCGGTCTTCCGACTCTCGTTTAGTAGTTGTAGAAAACTACACTGCATTAGGCCTACAAAATGGGTATGGGGTGGAGAGAGATGGTGTTACACTCCAAGGTGTTCCCCAGGTTTCCTTGCCATTGCTTCAGTCTTCCGACTCTCGTTTAGTAGTTGTAGAAAACTACACTGCATTAGGCCTACAAAATGGGTATAGGGTGGAGAGAGATGGTGTGTTCCACTCCAAGGTGTTCTCCAGGTTGCCTTTCCAGAGCTTCGATCTTAAGGCTCTCGTTTAGTAGTTGTTGGAAACTACACTGCATTAGGCCTCCAAATTGGGTATCGGGTGGAGAGAGATGGTGTGTTACACTCCAAGGTGTTCCCCAGGTTTCCTTGCCATTGCTTCGGTCTTCCGACTCTCGTTTAGTAGTTGTAGAAAACTACACTGCATTAGGCCTACAAAATGGGTATGGGGTGGAGAGAGATGGTGTGTTACACTCCAAGGTGTTCCCCAGGTTTCCTTGCCATTGCTTCGGTCTTCCGACTCTCGTTTAGTAGTTGTAGAAAACTACACTGCATTAGGCCTACAAAATGGGTATGGGGTGGAGAGAGATGGTGTGTTACACTCCAAGGTGTTCCCCAGGTTTCCTTGCCATTGCTTCATTCTTCAGACTCTCGTTTAGTAGTTGTTGGAAACTACACTGCATTAGGCCTCCAAATAGGCTATGGGGTGGAGAGAGATGGTGTGTTACACTCCAAGGTGTTCTCCAGGTTTCCTCGCCATTGCTTCGATCTTCCGACTCTCGTTTAGTAGTTGTAGAAAACTACACTGCATTAGGCCTACAAAATGGGTATCGGGTGGAGAGAGATGGTGTGTTACACTCCAAGGTGTTCCCCAGGTTTCCTTGCCATTGCTTCGGTCTTCAGACTCTCGTTTAGTAGTTGTAGAAAACTACACTGCATTAGGCCTACAAAATGGGTATGGGGTGGAGAGAGATGGTGTGTTACACTCCAAGGTGTTCCCCAGGTTTCCTTGCCATTGCTTCGGTCTTCCGACTCTCGTTTAGTAGTTGTAGAAAACTACACTGCATTAGGCCTACAAAATGGGTATGGGGTGGAGAGAGATGGTGTGTTCCACTCCAAGGTGTTCTCCAGGTTGCCTTTCCTGAGCTTCTATCTTCAGGCTCTCGTTAAATTGTGGTTAAACAACTGCATTTGGCGTACTAGTTGGTTTGGGGCCTACTAACAGTGTCTGCCGCTCCTTGCTGTTCTCCTGGTTTCCTGTCCTGAAATTCCGTTTTCAGGCGCTCGTTAAGTAGTTGTTAATGTTAGACTGCATTTGGCCTACTAGTTGGGTTGGGGCCTACTATCGGTGTCTGCCACTCCTTGCTGTTCTCCTCCACTGAACAAAGCTGTGCCGCCTGTTTACTACGGTTGCCAATTTTGAAATGCATTTCGACTACTTACTGATTTGGGCCTACTCTCTGTGTCAGCCTCTCATTCCAGTTGTCCTCCACTGCAATGCCCCCTGGTTATTCCTGTGTTACCAATTTTGAACTGCATTTAGCCCACTTTATTATTTGGGCCTATATCTGTGTTTCCTCCTCATCCTGCCCATTGCCCAGCCAGTGATAGATGAGTCTGCTGGTACATTGACCCATAACGCAACATTCCCCGTGCATGCTACACAACAACATTGTGACCCTGCTGAAAGTCAGGTTGCTCTTCCCGCATACCATACCACCTTACACGGGGACAAAGAGGAAGGTGCAGATGAAAGTGCAGGTTCCTTCATCAGGTGGGGGGAGGAATACTAGTTGGCGACGTCACTGGCACAGGGCCTCTCATAGTACGCAAAAGTGTTGCTGCCGGTGGGAGGCGCCCCCGCCGTGCAAACACACCGCTGTACTTTGAGGGGCCCTGTGCCAGTGCCAATGCCGAGTGGGCCCCCCTGCTTGCTCAGGTTCACAGCACTTGCAAAGTTGAAATACTTATGTGGCACCCCTAGGGGTATTTGCCACAAAAATAGTTACTGACAGTAAGTACAAATACTAAAATAACAAGACTGCACTACCACCTCCGGCCAGAAGGGGGAGCTCCAGAGACTCCCCTTGATCCATTCTGGTCTGAGAGAAGAAATGGCAGTTGGGCTAAGGAGCTGAAAGTGAGAGGTCATACAATTGAATTTCTAACAGCCCTGTGACTGTTACCAGGCCTAAATCACCGGCCTGAGGAAAAGAGGGATAGAGAAAAAGGACATTGTGAGAACCGGGTAGCATTAATCACTACCCAGAACAGGCGCAAAGACGGATACCGGATCCGTGGCTGTATTCATTATATATAATACAGCAACCGGAAAAACGTGAGGTGATATCAGCTTCACTAGGGCCGGACGCAGCAACAGACACAGAGTTCAGCGGTACTCCCAGAGGGGGTAAACCGATAAAAGGACTCGGGTTGCCCGTCGAACCAGGACCCGGAGGGGACAGATTGGGCCGGCAGCCAGTTCACATACAGCAGCAGGGCCACACAGAAATTGCGCACAATAAGAGGCGAAGACCCCGGCAGGGTCAAAGTAACTCAGAGTTCCCATACAGACTCCGGTGACAGGACTGGTTGTAAATCCTTTTATGTTAAAGTAAACTGGTTAAACGTTTCAGTGCCTCAGTCTTTCATTTGGACAATAGCCATCTATCCAGGATCGGGATCGTCACCGCTGGGAGAACCTGCTGCTGATCAAGTAAGTGCCTGTCCCCTCATGATACCCTTTACACTGTGCATTGCCTGAGGCCACAGCACCGGGTCAAGCCACCCGTGACATCCCCCTCAAGAGACAGACTCCATTGGTCCGGTGCTGGGTATCCCGGTCTCCTGGGCGTCACAATTGGCGTCACGAACAGGATCTAGCCAGCCCGTATACCGGGTATTGTGTGCCGTGATTGGAGCCCAAAACTGTGAAAACTGGGATGAAAAATCTTGAAAATTGACTTTATTAAAGAAAAATCCATTCCCCATTGAAAACTATTGAAAGTGACTTTTCCCCATTGGTTATAATGGAGTAAAGATGGCCGCCATCCCCTGAGGTAATCACTTCATAACCGTTAGGCACGAGACTGTTAATTGAGCTACGCCATCACCTGAGCCCCAGTCTAACTGAAAAACTTCAGAATCCGCCATTACAGAGCGCGGTGGGTGGGAGCAGCAGGGGGCGTGTCATTGTGGGCGGCACCAAGCTGAGCGCTCTGACATCAGAGCAAGGGGAAAATCGATCCTGCTGCACAGCGGAACGAATCTACACTATCCCGACGGAAGCGGAGGACCGGAAGGGTCCGGATTAACTAAGGGGGAACAGTATGTCGCAGCACGGAGACGCCGCAGCACCCGGCAACGCTAATGCAGCTGAAAGACAGAGTGTCAATAGAGAGTCCGGCAGCGCAGCGGTGCAAGGAGTGGCGCCCATCATGCCGGTGCTGATGCCATATACCCCGGGTGGCCCATGGCTTCCAATGTATGAAGGTGAGCCTAATACCCTTGACGATTTCAGAGAAAAGATGCTGGCCCATTTTGACATGTTCCCTGTGGGTGAAGTTCAGCGTGTTAGTCTCCTGATGATGCAGTTAAGTGGCCATGCTAAGCGAGAAGTCACAGCATGGGCAGCTGATCTAAAAGGCACTGTTGAACGCATATTTGCTGGATTAAAAGCTACATTTGAAACCACGGCCAGCAGCAAAGCTAAAATACGATTCTTTAATTGCAAACAAAAAGCTAATGAGGGCGTGAGAGACTTTGCCTTAAACCTGCAGGAAGCCCTTAAATCACTTACACTGGCTGAACCCATTTTTAACACCGGAGCGGATAAACTGCTAAGAGATCAATTTATTGAGGGACTCTACACCCCTTCTCACCGGGGGCATGTGAGCATGCTTGTTTTTAAGAACCCTGAATTGACATTTGCCCAATTAAAGGAGAGCGCTATACGTCTCCAGCTGGCAGAGGCACCTCGGGATCAGGATCCTGCGCAACCCATGGCAGAGGCACCTCAACAACAGGGAGTGCCAGTGACATCAGCTATGTCTGGGGCCATTGCTAAGCCCCTGGGGCCCAGTACTAATGAGGCTCTTCAACAAAAGCTTGACTCTTTAGCTGATGTTGTTGCTTCAATGGCTAAAACCATGCAGGAGATGAGAGGACACAAGATGGAGTTGGCAAACTGTAGAGAGGATGTTCCATGGATGAGACCCCGGAGATACCCAACATGGAGAGGACGACCCCGCGACCGCTACCAACCGGATGGACAGCCCATTTGCCGCCGTTGCCAGCAGCCAGGCCACTTTGCACGAGATTGTGATTTAAACGGGAATCCCCTGGGAATGCGGGCCGCTTCGCAGGAATGAACTTTCAAGGCCCAACACCCTGGCACGACAGGTACATCGGAGGACGACCCATTATCCCGATCGTGCTGGACGGAATTCCCCTCAACGCTTTGCTGGACACAGGTTCCCAGATTTCATCTATACCGTATATCCTTTATAAGAGGTACTGGGCTGATGCAGATATTGATAAAGGGCCCTCTGATGTTGAACTAGATATATGGGCCAGTAATGGTAAGTTGGTACCGAAACTAGGATTCAGGGAGATGACCATAAAGATTGGTAAAGTAGAACTGAAGAAACAGGGTATAATTGTTGTTGATGTTGACCGGCGGAACTGTGAACCAACTGTATTGATAGGAATGAATGTGTTAGAGAACTGCTTTTCCGAAGTCATTTCTGTCTTACAGCAAATTGCTGAAACTGCCCAATCCTGCCAGCAGAGAGTTCTCCGGAGGGAAATAAAAGTATTGATGTTAAGGCAACAGGTAGAAGTTGCAGGTGGAGAAATCGGCAGTGTGAGGGTAAGTGATCCAACGTCTATTGTAATCCCACCAAAAACAGAAATGCTGGTATGGTGTAGAGCAGCCATTGGTACTAAGGGACGAGATTATCAAGCCTTAATAGAACCAGTGTACACCGACAGCAGGCCCACTATACTCACAGCACGAGGGATAGTCGAGGTACACCGGGGACGAGTGCCGGTACGACTTTTGAACTGTGGAGAGGAAGAGGTCACTTTGCCAAGGTATGCTACAATGGCAAAGCTATATACTGTTGACAACAATGTCATCACAACCATTGAGCCCTTAGAACCAACCTGTCAGGTGGAAGGCAATGGCTCAGATGGAGAAATGGAGGATTGGTGCCAACAGCTACACGTGGGCATAAATTCAACACCTACCCATCAAAAACAAGGGGTGTATAGGCTAGTGACGGAATATGAACAAGTCTTCAGTAAACACCCATTGGACTTCGGACGGATAGAAGGGGTAGAACACACAATCCCCACAGGTGACCATCCCCCAATAAAAGAAAGATATAGACCCATACCGCCCGCTCACTATCAATGTGCAAAAGATATGCTGAGGGAAATGAAACAGGCCGGGGTAATAAGAGACAGCTGTAGCCCCTGGGCGGCCCCTCTAGTGATTGTCAAAAAAAAGGACGGAACCATGAGAATGTGCGTAGACTACCGGAAGATTAATAACATCACCCATAAAGACGCCTACCCCTTGCCTAGGATAGAAGAGTCCTTAACTGCTTTGAAATCTGCTAATTATTTTTCCACCTTAGACTTAACAAGCGGGTATTGGCAAGTCCCTGTGGCTGAGAGAGATAAGGAAAAGACGGCATTCACCACACCAATGGGTCTATGTGAATTTAATCGCATGCCGTTCGGACTCTGCAACGCATCCGGTACCTTCCAGCGGCTGATGGAATGCTGCCTCGGACACAAGAACTTCGAGACCGTCCTCCTGTACCTAGATGATGTGATCGTCTACTCAAAGACTTACGAACAACACTTAATAGACCTGGCAGAAGTGTTCGAAGCCTTATCCAGGTATGGCATGAAAGTCAAGCCATCCAAATGTCACCTTCTCAAGCCAAAGGTACAGTACCTGGGACACATCGTGAGTTCGGAGGGAGTAGCACCAGATCCCGAGAAAATAAGCGCCATAAGGGTTTGGCCAAGACCTACCAGCGCAAAAGAAGTGAGACAATTCCTGGGATTGGTGGGTTACTATCGCAGATTTATAAAAGGATTTACCAAGTTGGCAGCACCCTTGCAAGACACCTTGGTAGGGCAGACGAAGAAACCTTCAAACCGAAACCCTCCTTTTCAGTGGAACGACGAAAGGGAAGACTCCTTTGAACAACTAAAGAAGGCACTAACCGGAGAAGAGGTTCTGGCATACCCAGATTACCATAAACCTTTCATCCTCTACACCGATGCCAGTAATGTGGGACTAGGAGCGGTGCTGTCACAAAAGCAAGAAGGTCGGGAGAAAGTCATCGCCTTTGCAAGTAGAAAGCTCCGGCCTACTGAAAGAAATTCAGAAAATTACAGCTCCTTCAAATTGGAACTACTGGCAGTAGTTTGGGCTGTGACGGAGCGTTTCAAACACTATCTGGCCGCTGCAGAATTTATTGTCTATACTGACAACAATCCGTTGACCCACCTGGACACAGCTAAATTAGGTGCGTTAGAACAGCGATGGATAGCCCGGTTATCTAATTACAACTTCATAATCAAGTATCGAGCAGGTCGCAAGAATGGAAATGCCGATGCCCTATCCCGGATGCCACACTTGAGAGATGTAGAAGAGGAAACGGGGGAGCTTGAAGAAATTGAACTACCAGCCTTCCATCGTCCCAAGGCAAAACATCATCAGTCAAGTACCTATCAGAAACAACAAGAGGTGAATTTTAATCCGTTAGCACACCATAGATGGGCTGACACCCAAGACAGCAATCCGGCTGTGAAGTTGGTGAAAGGACTGTTGACTGAGCAAAGTGCATATCCCGATGAGGATGCCCCAGAAGAGACGCATCAACTCTGGAAAGAGAGAGGCAAAATGTTCCTGTATCAAGGGAAGCTCTGTAGAAGATACACCAATCCGAAAACACATGAATTGGTTTGGCAGATTATTGTGCCTAAACAAGATGTGAAGATGGTCCTCGAAGCTTACCATAATGGTGCTGGTCACTTCGGTTGGAAAAAGTTAGAAGTACTTCTAAGAGAAAGATTTTATTGGGTCGGGATGAGAAAATCAATCGAACAGTGGTGCAGAAATTGTGGCCCGTGCAACCTCAGAAGAAACGATCAAAAGAACCAAAGAGCACCACTGCAGCCCATAATCACCAAACAACCACTTGAACTTGTAGCCATGGACCATGTGAAGTTGACACCAAGCCGGTCCGGCTATGTCTATGCCTTGACCATCGTGGACCATTATTCACGCTTCTTGGTAGTAGTACCCGTAAAAGATCTGACAGCAAAAACAGCAGCCAAAGCGTTCCAAACGTACTTTTGTAGACCCCATGGATATCCGGAACAGGTTCTCACCGACCAAGGTACAGCCTTTGAATCAGAGATCTTCTGTAATATGTATGGTTGCAAAAAGATCCGGACGACGGCCTATCATCCACAAACAAACGGCTTATGCGAGAAGATGAACCATATTGTAATAGACCTACTAAAGACTTTACCTGAGACAGAAAGGAATCAATGGCCAGAGAAATTGCCTGACTTGGTGGATCTGTATAATCATGTCCCGGTGAGCTCCACCAACTGCACCCCAGCTTACCTTATGCGTGCAAGACCCGGCCAATTACCAATCGATCTAGAAATGGGAATTCTGAAACCAGACGCAGAAGTTCAAGACTCCAATTGGGATATCATACGGCAAAAGCAGTATCGCCAAGTGCAAGAGAGTGTGGAAAGAAGCCTTCAGCAAACTAGAGAAAGACAAGAGCGAACTTTCAACCAGAATGCTCTAGCGACCCCATTAAGACCGGGTGACCAAGTGCTCAAGAGAAATCGTCGAACCAATAAACTGGACAATCAGTGGGAAGCCGTACCCTACACAGTTTTACCAACAAGAGTGGATAATCCTAAAATGTGTCTCATTAGCAAAAACGGAGGCTTAACATCTGTACTAGTGTCAAGAGACAATCTGAAATTATGTCCGGAAGCATTGAAAGAGCCAGACGTTGTCCAGCCAGAACCAGAAGTTATTCAACCCATACAGGTTCAACCAGTAAAGGAAAAAGAAGAGGAAGTGTATCACACCTGTATAGGAGACTTTCCCAAAACTCTACTAACATACCATGGTGCAGTAGTGGTTCCCATGGTGGCCTTTTACCCAACACCGAACCCAATACCAGAAGTCCCAAGACAGGAAGAGGCTGACCCCGTACTACAGGAGGTTCCAGGCCAGGAAGAACAGATTCCTGGTCAGAGTAATCCCATTCACGGTGGACTTGCCAACTCCATAGTCGTGGAATTATCTTTAGCAGAGCGGGCAGATACTACATCCGCAGTAGACAGTAGTACACCACATGAAGAGACACCGCTATTACGTAGATCACAGCGTAGTACCCAGGGTCAATTACCGGCCAGGTATGCAGATTACCAACTATAAAGCTCATAATGTGAATTGTATATATGTTATGCCGTATATAGTTAAACAGAAAATGTAGTATAGTCATTGTTATCAGTCTGCAACGTTTAAGCCCAGTGCCTACAGAGACTTGTCTGTATGAACTTATTGCATATTCTTGAACTTTTTATCAGCCCGGAGGCACTAAATCAAAGCTCCGGAAAGACTGCTTTTTGAACTTTGCTTTTTGCTCTTTTTGAACTTTCTTTAGACTTTATATTGATAACTCCGTTGGAAAAATGGAACTAAATTCCTGGACACTAAGTACAGTGCCTTTCCTAATACCTTCAAGGATAGAACTGTATTAATGGACGCTATTTGAAGTGACTTTTTACAGAACTCTATTTTTGTTTCCTTGAGTGGTTTTTGTAACTTTTCATTTTTAAGACTCTGTACATATTAATTGTTATTTCAAAATGTTATTGTCCCACAGTCCCGGAGTACTGTTCTTAACTAAGGGGGAATGTGGCACCCCTAGGGGTATTTGCCACAAAAATAGTTACTGACAGTAAGTACAAATACTAAAATAACAAGACTGCACTACCACCTCCGTCCAGAAGGGGGAGCTCCAGAGACTCCCCTTGATCCATTCTGGTCTGAGAGAAGAAATGGCAGTTGGGCTAAGGAGCTGAAAGTGAGAGGTCATACAATTGAATTTCTAACAGCCCTGTGACTGTTACCAGGCCTAAATCACCGGCCTGAGGAGAAGAGGGATAGAGAAAAAGGACATTGTGAGAACCGGGTAGCATTAATCACTACCCAGAACAGGCGCAAAGACGGATACCGGATCCGTGGCTGTATTCATTATATATAATACAGCAACCGGAAAAACGTGAGGTGATATCAGCTTCACTAGGGCCGGACGCAGCAACAGACACAGAGTTCAGCGGTACTCCCAGAGGGGGTAAACCGATAAAAGGACTCGGGTTGCCCGTCGAACCAGGACCCGGAGGGGACAGATTGGGCCGGCAGCCAGTTCACATACAGCAGCAGGGCCACACAGAAATTGCGCACAATAAGAGGCGAAGACCCCGGCAGGGTCAAAGTAACTCAGAGTTCCCATACAGACTCCGGTGACAGGACTGGTTGTAAATCCTTTTATGTTAAAGTAAACTGGTTAAATGTTTCAGTGCCTCAGTCTTTCATTTGGACAATAGCCATCTATCCAGGATCGGGATCGTCACCGCTGGGAGAACCTGCTGCTGATCAAGTAAGTGCCTGTCCCCTCATGATACCCTTTACACTGTGCATTGCCTGAGGCCACAGCACCGGGTCAAGCCACCCGTGACATCCCCCTCAAGAGACAGACTCCATTGGTCCGGTGCTGGGTATCCCGGTCTCCTGGGCGTCACACTTACCTCTCCCTGCTCCACTGCCGTGACGTGGTCCAGATTTCCTGGGCCCACTAATTACTTGAACCAGCCCTACCCACCACAACTTTAGCCAAATGACCCCCAATTTCAAATGCCTTCCAATTATTATAAGGTTAATTACGCTTGACAAGCTTCATTAAGAAGAATGGATGGTTTTGACATTAAAAATGGGCACTCTAGGTGTTTTCCTGGCCCCCACTCACTGCCGACTATGCTGCCCCATTGACTTGCATTGGGTTTCGTGTTTCGGTCGATCCCGACTTTACGTCTTAATCGGCCGATTTCACTCGACCCGACTTTTGAGATAGTCGGGTTTCGCGAAACCCGGCTCGACTCTAAAAAGGTCAAGGTCGCTCAACTCTACTGATCAGCAGACACAAAGCATCTCAAATACGTCTCCAAAGTCTGATTAGTTCGCTCGGTCTGACCATTTGTCTGAGGATGGAACACAGAAGAAAAAGACAAATCAATGCCCAGCCTAGCAGAAAAGGCCCGCCAAAACCTAGGAACAAACTGGGAACCTCTATCAGACACAATATTCTCCGGAATACCATACAAACGGACCACATGCTGAAAAAACAACGGAACCAAATCCGAAGAGGAAGGCAATTTAGGCAAAGGCACCAAATGAACCATCTTAGAGAACCGGTCACAAACAACCCAGATAACCGACATCCTCTGGGAAACCAGAAGATCGGAAATAAAATCCATAGAAATATGCGTCCAGGGCCTCTCAGGGACCGGCAATGGCAAAAGCAACCCACTAGCATGGGAACAACAAGGCTTGGCCCATGCACAAGTCCCACAAGACTGCACAAAAGAACGCACATCACGCAACAAAGAAGGCCACCAAAAGGACCTACCAAACAAGTCTCTGGTACCAAAAATGCCAGGATGACCAGCCAACACGGAACAGTGAACCTCAGAAATCATTCTACTAGTCCATCTGTCAGGAACAAACAATTTCCCCACAGGACAGCTGTCATGATTCCAATGGCAGGGAATCACAAAAGGACAAGCACCAACGAGCTCTAGGGTGATGGAACCTGAGCTGACCGCGACCCTAAACCTGAACACACAAATAACAATAGCCGGGGAACGTGCCTACGTTGATCCTAGACATCTCGCACCAGCCGAAGATCTAACTTCCCCTATTAGAAGAAACACAGACCTCTCTTGCCTCCAGAGAAATACCCCACAGAAATAGCAGCCCCCCACATATAATGACGGTGAAATGAGAGGAAGGCACATACACAGTATGAAAACAGATTCAGCAAAATGAGGCCCGCTAAAACTAGATAGCAGAGGATACAAAAGTAAACTGCGCGGTCAGCAAAAAACCCTTCAAAAAACTATCCTGTAATTACTTGAACTCATGTTCCAACTCATGGAACATGAGGAGCAATTACAGCCCGCTAGAGCAACCAGCAGCAAAGAAACAATTATATGCAAGCTGGACAAGACAAAAATAAAGCAAACGTGGAACAAGAAAATCAAAAACTTAGCTTGTCCTGAAGATTACTGAAGCCAGAAGCTGAGGTAACAAAACACTCTGATAACCTTGATAGCCGGCGGGGAAATGACAAGAAAGCCCGGTTAAATAGGAAACTCCCAAATCCTAATAGAACAGGTGGACACCAGAGACAGCAGAACACAAATCACCCAGTACCATCAGTAACCACCAGAGGGAGCCCAAAAACAGAACTCACAACAGACAGCGGTCAGGTTTATCAGCTTGAAATTCCTGAAGAACCCGTCGTAAATCAGGGGAAATGGCAGAAATGACCACCCCTTCTTTCAAAATACCGACCGGTTCCAAGACCTCAGGAGAATCAGGCAAAAAACTCCTAGAGAGGGCTTCAGCCTTAATGTTCTTAGAACCCGGAAGGTACGAGACTACAAAATCAAAACGGGAAAAAAACAAGGACCATCGAGCCTGTCTAGGATTCAGCCGTTTAGCCGGCTCGAGGTAAATCAGATTCTTATGATCGGTCAGGACCACAATACGGTGCTTGGCCCCCTCAAGCCAATGTCGCCACTCCTCAAATGCCCACTTCATAGCCAACAACTCCCGATTGCCGACATCATAATTGCGTTCAGCAGGCGAAAACTTACGGGAAAAGAAGGCACACGGTTTCATTAAGGAACCAACAGGATCCCTCTGAGACAAAACGGCCCCTGCCCCAATCTCAGAAGCGTCAACCTCAACCTGAAACGGAAGAGAAACATCCGGTTGGCGCAACAACGGAGCAGAAGTAAATCGACGTTTAAGCTCCTGAAAGGCAGAGACAGCCGCAGGGGACCAATTCGCCACATCCACGCCTTTCTTCGTCAGATCGGTCAAGGGTTTAACCACGCTGGAAAAATTAGCAATGAAACAGCGATAAAAATTTGCAAAACCCAAAAATTTCTGAAGGCTCTTCACAGATGTGGGCTGAATCCAATCATGAATAGCCTGAACCTTAACCGGATCCATCTCTATAGATGAGGGAGAAAAAATAAAGCCCAAAAAAGAGACCTTCTGCACCCTAAAGAGACACTTAGACCCTTTCACAAACAGGGCATTGTCACGAAGGATCTGAAATACCATCCTGACTTGTTCCACATGAGACTCCCAATCATCGGAAAAAATCAAAATATCGTCCAAATATACAATCAAGAACTTATCAATATAATTCCGGAAGATATCATGCATGAAGGACTGAAAAACAGATGGAGCATTAGTGAGCCCAAATGGCATCACAAGGTATTCAAAATGGCCTTCGGGCGTGTTAAACGCAGTTTTCCATTCATCACCCTGCTTAATACGAACAAGATTATATGCCCCCCGAAGGTCAATCTTAGTAAACCAACTAGCTCTCTTAATCCTAGCAAACAAATCGGTAAGCAAAGGCAAAGGATATTGAAACTTGACTGTGATTTTATTCAAGAGGCGATAATCAATACAGGGTCTCAAGGAACCATCTTTTTTAGCAACAAAAAAAGAACCCCGCTCCCAACGGTGAAGAAGATGGCCGAATATGCCCTTTCTCCAAAGACTCCTTAATATAGCTCCACATGGCGGTATGTTCAGGCACAGACAGGTTGAAAAGTCGACCCTTAGGAAACTTACAGCCTGGAATCAAGTCAATAGCACAATCACAGTCCCTATGCGGTGGAAGGAAACTGGATTTGGGCTCATCGAATACATCCTGAAAATCAGACAAAAACTCTGGAATTTCAGAAGAGGAAAAAGAGGAGATTGAAATCAAAGGAACATCATTATGAACCCCCTGACAACCCCAACTAGTGGAAGACTGCGTTTAACACCAGAGATGGCCATTATGAATATTTGGTTACGCCCTTCGGCTTATGTAATGCACCCGCAGTCTTCCAGGAACTGGTGAATGATGTTTTTCAGGATTTACTGTACTCCTGTGTTGTAGTATACTTGGATGATATTATTGTGTTCTCACCAGATCTGTCTTCCCATAGGAGAGATGTCCGGCAAGTACTTCTACGTCTGAGGGAGAATCGACTATACGCAAAACTTGAGAAGTGCGTTTTTGAGCAGTCATCTCTACCTTTCTTGGGTTTCATCATTTCTGATGCTGGTCTGCGTATGGATCCAGAAAAAGTTTCTGTGGTACTCAACTGGCCGTGTCCTCTCGGAGTTAAAGCTATTCAATGTTTCCTGGGATTCGCAAATTACTACCGGAAATGTATTCATTTTTCCTCTTTATCTGCTCCCATCTCTGCTATGATTCGTAAGGGTGCTAACTCTCATCTATGGTCTGTTGAGGCTGAAGAGGCTTTCCGATCCCTCAAGCAAGCTTTTTCCTCCGCTCCGGTTCTTCAATGTCATGTAGCCAACAAACCCTTTATCCTGGAGGTAGATGCATCTGCTATCGGAGCTGGAGCTGTGCTCTCTCAAAGATCCTCTTCTGGTCATCTTGTGCCCTGTGGCTTTTTCTCCAAGATCTTCTCTTCCTCTGAGAAAAATTACTCCATCGGAGACCAGGAACTTTTGGCCATCAGATTGGTGTTGGAAGAGTGGCGGTATCTTTTAGAGGGAGCCTTACATCATAAGAATTTGTCATATATTCGTTCTGCTCATAGATTAAATCCTCGGCAGACCAGGTGGGCCTTGTTCTTCGCCCGGTTCGACTTTGAGCTTCGTGTTCAGCCAGGTCATAAGAACTCCAGAGCAGACGCCCTATCTAGGTCCTTCCAGTCGGTGGACGTTGAGGAGGAGCCTACACATATCATCGATCTGGCCAGAGTCATCACGGTAGCTCCAATCTCCCTCTCTCCTCTGCCTCCAGGGAAGACTTTCGTTTCCGAGGGAGATAGGAGACGCGTCCTACCTTGGGGCCTTCCTCCAGACTGGCTGGCCATGATGGTTTTAAAAAGACTTTTAATTTGATTTCTCGCCAATATTGGTGGTCTACTTTGTCTAAAGACGTCCGTAGTTTTGATGCCTCTTGTCCTTCCTGTGCCAAGAATAAAATTCCTAGGCATTTACCTTCTGGGCTACTACATCCTCTACAGGTACCTTCCTCTCCATGGCAACATTTATCTATGGATTTCATCACTGATCTGTCTTGTTCTTCTGGTTGCACCGTTATTTTTGTGGTCATGGATCGCTTTTCTAAAATGGCTCATTTCATTGCTCTTCCTGTTCTACCTTCTGCTCCTGAATTGGTGAAGATTTTCATTCATCATATTTTTCGTGCTCACGGTTTACCCCAACATATTGTTTCTGACCGAGGAGTCCAGTTTACCGCCCGATTCTAGAGATCCCCCTGTAAGTCTATGAACATTTCGCTAGACTATTCTTCATCTTATCATCGACAGTCCAACGGCCAAGTGTAGCGCACTAACCAGACTTTGGTGACTTATCTCCGTCATTTTTCTATTGCCCATCAGAATGAATGGTCTGACTTACTACCGTGGGCTGAATTTTATAACAATAATCATCCCAGTGAAGCTTCCAACAAGTCTCCATTTTTCATCGTTAATGGTCAACATCCTGGCCTTCCTCTGCCGGTTCCTCCTGTCTCTACTGTAGCAGCGGCTGATCTTCTGTCTAGTGAGTTCTCCGGGGTTTGGCAGGAGACCAAGTCCGCTCCTGAGTTAGCTCAACTTAGGATGAAGAAACATGTGGATAAAAGGCGCCTGGATTCTCCTATATTCCATCCGGGGGATAAGGTCTGGCTTTCTTCAAAATTAATTCGCCTTAAAATCCCTTTGCATAAGTTGGGTCCCCGCTATATTGGTCCTTTTGAGGTGTTGACTCGCATTAATGATGTTTCTTATAAGCTTAAGTTACCTGTCTCTCTTCGCATTCCCAATGCTTTTCATGTGTCTCTCCTTAAGCCTGTAATTTTTAATCTGTTTCATGCTTCAACTCTTTCCTCTCCTTCACCTATTTCCGCGGATGATGTCTTTGAGGTAAAAGACATTCTTGCCATGAAGCAACGTAGGGGTAGAACTTTGTTTCTGGTTGACTGGAAGGGGTTTGGTCCTGAGGAGAGGTCCTGGGAGCCCTTAGAGCAGAGGTCCCCAACTCCAGTCCTCAAGGCCCACCAACAGGTCATGTTTTCAGGATTTCCTTTGCATTGCACAGGTAATGCAATTATTACCTGGGCAAGACTAAGGAAATTCTGAAAACATGACATGTTGATGGGCCTTGAGGACTGGAGTTGGGGACCCCTACCTTAGAGAACATTCAGGCTCCCCGAATTCTGGCTAGATTTTTGTCCAACCTTAAAAAGAGGGGGCGTAAAGACGGGGGTACTGTCACGCTGCTGCTGCCGCCGCTCGCCGCGTCTTCTCATACTTAACTGTCCTCGGCGTCCCGGTGCGGCTCCTCCTCTGCAGCGTCTTCCTTTCGGCGTCTGCTCTCGCCCCCTGCTGGTCATCGAGTGCGCGCGCACGCCATGTTCAGTTCTGCGCGTGCACACTTCTAGCTTCCCTCCTGCGCTTCCTGCTCAGTCATCTCTATCATCCTGGAGGACTTTCACCCGGAGGTAATGCGCAGCGTATATATATATATATATCCGTCTCTTCCTCTCTCCTGTGCCTATGGTCGTTTGTGCTTTATATTGCCCTAGGCTCTCTTGGTCTCTATGCATTGTGCGTGCTCTCTGACTTTAGGTTTCTCTCTCTGTCTCTCCAGCGCCCTGCCCTTTTCTGTGTTCCTGCCAGTCTCTCCGTCTCTCCAGTACCCTGTCCGTTCCTGTGTTCCTGCCTTGTTCCTGCCAGTCTCTCCATCTCTCCAGTACCCCGTTCGTTCCGGTGTTCCTGCCTAGTTCCTGCCAGTCCCCACGTCCGCAGTATCCTTCTGTATCCTGAATTCCTGTGGTGAACCTGTCGGCTCCTGCTTCCCTGCGGTACTCCTGCCAGTCTCTGTGTCCTAGCTTCTTCTGTGTTAACTTGGGTCCTTGCCCCTTCCCTCACCTCTGTCACTTCCGTCAGCTAAGTGTATCTTGTTTTCCGTTCTGGTCCCCCAGCTTCCATGGCAATAGTCCCTCACGGGCCTGCCCCTAACTCTCTTTGTATAGGGGGAGATCCATCTGGTCAGCTCGTCCGTGAGGGGTTCGTTGTCGCGGTCCAGAGGGTCCACTTTTCCTCGCTCTAACATCACATAAGGTCTATGTTGATAAGGGATATTGGTCTATAGATAGACCAGAGTAAGTGATCTGCGTTAGGTTTTGGTATTATGGATATGGCAGCCATTAAGCTCCCCCTGGTTTATTACCATCCCTTAAGGAGTTAAAATAATTAGTGAGATGGGGAATTAATACCGATGCCTATTTTTTTTATAATAGAGGGCCGTAAATCCATCAGGACCTGTTTTTTTTTATTGATTTTCAGTTGTTGAATAGCTAATTCTATTTCACTAGGGGAAATGGCCTGATTTAAGAGTTCAATCATGTTAGAACTAAGGGCTGGAAGGGGGATAGAGTCTAAAAAGGTGTCTAGCGTTTGTGAGTTTATAGTGGTAGTGACGCTGTATAACTGTCTAAGTTTTTGCTGGAACAAATGTGTAATCTGTTGTGGATTGGAAGTAATGCCCAAAGGTGTACGTAAACATATGGGGGGACAAGGCAGAGGTAGGGATTTTAAATGACAAGCTAAGTTATAGTTGTTCTTATTATTAAGGGCATAGAAGCGTTGTTGTGACCAGCATATGGTGCGGTCCGCGTTCTCAGAAAGACAGAGGTCAAGTTCTATACGAGCATGGGAAAGGTCCTGGTACGTAGAAGGTGAGGGTGTGTTCTTCATTTGTGACTCCAAAACTAATACCTTGCTCTCTATCTATCTTTTTTCTTGTGAGAGGCCTCTTGAATACAGAGGCCTCTTAGTAATGCTTTATGGGCTTCCCATAGGGAAATTGGCGAGGAAGCTGCATGTTGATTCAAGGAGAAGTAATCATCAAGATGATTTTTCAGTTTTTGAGCTATATCAGGGTAAGAGAGCAATGAGTCGTTTAGAGTCCAGTTAAATGTTCGGGGCCGTGGGAGTGTGGAACATGTGTATTGGATCGGAGAGTTATCTGACCATGGAGTAGATTGGATAGAAATATTTGACACATTTGGAATAAAGGCTGGACAGATAAAGATATGGTCAATTCTAGTGTACACTAAGTAGCGTGAGGAGAAGTAAGTATAGTCTGTGTCTGAAGGATGCAAGTCTCTCCAAAGGTCCACCCAATGGTGTCGGGAGAGGAGCTTGTTAAGGGCAGCTGAGTCCGTAGACGGGTATAGTGGCAAGGGAGTAGGGGACTGAGGGTTTGTAAGACTTATCGAGGCTAGCTTTAAGTATGCAATTGGAGTCCCCACATAGTAGTGTGGTCCCTTGGGCATGTTCAGAGACTAGATCCAATAATTGAGGAAAAAAAGGCAGCTTGATGAGTGTTAGGAGCGTAGTAGGAAACAATAGTCACCAGCTCCTCTGAAATTGAGCTCGTCACCATTAAATAGCAGCCCTCTTTGTCTACGACTGAGGATTTAAAAACGAAGGGAACGGATTTTGTGAAACATATAGCGACACCTTTGGTTTTGTTTGGGGCATTTGATAAATAAAAAAGCAGGTAGGAGGTGGAGAGAAACCTTGGGTGAGAGCTAGTTAAGAAGTGTGTCTCTTGGAGGCACACCACATCAGCCTGTTGAGATCTGCAGTAGCGGAAGGCCTTAGTGCGTTTGTGCGGAGAATTGAGGCCCCGCACATTGTGTGATATAATTGTTAGTGGCATGATGAAAGGATGTTAGACATGCCTATGATAGCTACTAATAGTGGTTTGTAGATGAAAGTAGAAGTATTATTTTGGAATGGACCAAATTGGTAGAATTCACTTGGGCGAGTAACAGGAATGGGAGATTGGGTAGACACAACAATACATGTAGTTCGAATAGGGTAAGGGAAACCTATGGGGGAAAAAGGGGTAAGTTTAACAATGGCTAAGCACAAGGTGCTGAGCAGCAGTGTGTAAGGACACTGTGGGGTCATATGGATTTGTCAGGGACAACACAATATAATATAAAATAAGTTAAAAAAAATACATTTAGATATAAAGGGTGTGTTGGAAATGGGATGGGTTAGGGTGAGCTGGCTATACAAGTCTACGGATTGAAGGATATTCAAACGATTACTAGAATTTTGTATAAATCTGTGTATAGTGTATGGAGTATGGTATGAATAAACCATAAAGTAGATCCAGTTATGGTCTAGTGTCTTAAGAAGAGGGAATAGACAGCACAATTTTAGAAGAGGGGAAATCTTATTAAGAACCTACGTACCCAGAATGTAAAGTAACATAGCGTAATATAATACTGGATCAATAACAGCACAATTGAATTTAGAACAAATCATAATAAGGTAACAGTATATAGATATAGCTATAGGGAATCCTTATCAAAGAAGGCGTTACGATACTTCTAGAACTCAGACGCATATACACAGTCAAAGTTTCTGAGCAGTGAAGAATAATAGGCTGCCAGTTTGTATAAGGAGCCATAAAGACACCGTGTAAGGTAGCCTATTGAATGTCTGGAACTCAAGGTAGGATTATGTTTGTATAAATTTTTCAAGGGGGAATAGACGGGTCATGCGGGCTGGAGCGGCGATCCCTGGGCCAAGGCTGTGAAGGTGTTGGGGGGGGGGGAAGGGGGATCCATGAGCTATAACTTAGTGAGGCAGCGGCTCGCACATTCGGGGGAGAGGACTGTGTGGACCACTTCGAGATGAGTAAACATCAGTTTAAAGGGGAATCCCCAACGATACTTGATGTTCTTTAACCCCTTTCTGACCTTAGACGTACTATCCCGTCGAGGTGCCCTGGGCCTATCTGACCCTCGACGGGATAGTACGTCATATGCGATCGGCAGCGCTCACGGGGGGAGCGCCGCCGATCGCGGACAGGTGTCAGCTGCCTATCGCAGCTGACATCCGGCACTGTGTGCCAGGAGCGGTCATGGACCGCCCCCGCAACATTAACCCCCGGCACACCGCGATCAAACATAATCGCGATGTGCCGGCGGTATAGGGAAGCATCGTGCAGGGAGGGAGCTGCCTGCGGGCTTCCCTGAGCCCCCCGCAGCAACGGTCCTGCAGGGAGGGAGGTTGTTGTGAATTCTGTGGTCAAGCTCCCTCCTGTGGTCATGAGTGGTACTTCGGCTGGTTCTGTCCATGAGCTTCCTCTGGTGGATGTGAGTGGGGCTGCGGCTTCTGAGTTTCCTTCCTCAGGTGACGAGGTTAAGTCGTTAGGTGCTGCTCTATTTAACTCCACCTAGTTCTTTGTTCCTTGCCTCCAGTCAATGTTCCAGTATTGGTCTTGCTCTCTCCTGGATCGTTCTTGTTGCCTGTCTGCCCTGCATAAGCTAAGTTCTGCTTGTGTTTCTTTGTTTGCTATTTTTTCTGTCCAGCTTGCTATTTTGGTTTGTCTTGCTTGCTGGAAGCTCTGGGACGCAGAGGGAGCACCTCCGTACCGTTAGTCGGTGCGGAGGGTCTTTTTGCGCTCTCTGCGTGGTTGTTTGTAGGTTTTTGTGCTGACCGCAAAGCTATCTTTCCTATCCTCGGTCTGTTCAGTAAGTCGGGCCTCACTTTGCTAAAATCTATTTCATCTCTGTGTTTGTATTTTCATCTTTACTCACAGTCATTATATGTGGGGGGCTGCCTTTTCCTTTGGGGAATTTCTCTGAGGCAAGGTAGGCTTATTTTTCTATCTTCAGGGCTAGCTAGTTTCTTAGGCTGTGCCGAGGCCCCTAGGTCTGGTCAGGAGCGCTCCACGGCTACTTCTAGTGTGGTATGATAGGATTAGGGATTGCGGTCAGCAGAGTTCCCACGTCTCAGAGCTCGTCCTATGTTATTAGTAACTATCGGGTCATTTTGTGTGCTCTTAACCAACAGGTCCATTGTGGTTCTGAACCACCAGTTCATAACAGGAGGTGGCTTCACAGAGCCTGCTCAGAGCAGGCACTGTGAAGCCTGCAGTGCTGCATGTCAGATCGGTGATCTGACAGAGTGCTGTGCAAACTGTCAGATCATCGATCTGTGATGTCCCCCCCTGGGACAAAGTAAAAAAGTAAAAAAAATGTTTTCCAAATGTGTAAAAAAAATTAAGAAAAATATTCCTAAATAATAATAAAAAAAAATATATATATATATATATATATATTATTCCCATAAATACATTTCTTTATCTAAATAATAAAAAAAAACAATAAAAGTACACATATTTAGTATCGCCGCGTCCATAACAACCCCACCTATAAAACTGGCCCACTAGTTAACTCCTTCAGTTAACACCATAAGAAAAAAAAAAAAGAGCCAAAAACCAATGCTTTATTATCATACCGCCGAACAAAAAGTGAAATAACACGCGATCAAAAAGACAGATATAAATAACCACTGAAAACGTCATCTTGTCCCGCAAAAAACGAGCTGCCATAAAACATCATCAGCAAAAAAATAAAAAAGTTATAGTCCTGAGAATAAAGCGATGCAAAAATAATTATTTTTTCTATAAAATAGTTTTTATCGTATAAAAGCGCCAAAACATAAAAAAATGATATAAATGAGGTATCTCTGTAATCGTACTGACCCGAAGAATAAAACTGCTTTATCAATTTTACCAAACGCGGAACCGTATAAACGCCTCCCCCAAAAGAAATTCATGAATAGCTGGTTTTTGGTCATTCTGCCTCACAAAAATCGTAATAAAAAGCGATCAAAAAATGTCACATGCCCGAAAATGTTACCAATAAAAATGTCAACTCGTCCCACAAAAAACAAGACCTCACATGACTCTGTGGACCAAAATGTGGAAAAATTATAGCTCTCAAAATGTAGTAACGCAAAAAATATTTTTGCAATAAAAAGCGTCTTTCAGTGTGTGACAGCTGCCAATCATAAAAATCCGCTAAAAAACCCGCTATATAAGTAAATCATACCCCCCTTCATCACCCCCTTAGTTAGGGAAAAATTAAAAAAATGTATTTATTTCCATTTTCCCATTAGGGTTAGGGCTAGGGTTAGGGCTAGGGTTAAAGCTAGGGTTAGGGTTGGGGCTACAGTTAGGGTTGGGGCTAAAGTTAGGGTTAGGGTTGGGGCTAAAGTTACGGTTAGGGTTTAGATTATATTTACAGTTGGGAATAGGGTTGGGATTAGGGTTAGGGGTGTGTCAGGGTTAGAGGTGTGGTTAGGGATACTGTTGGGATTAGGGTTAGGGGTGTTTTTGGATTAGGGTTTCAGTTATAATTGAGGGGTTTCCACTGTTTAGGCACATCAGGGGCTCTCCAAACGTGACATGGCGTCTGATCTCAATTCCAGCCAATTCTGCATTGAAAAAGTAAAACCGTGCTCCTTCCCTTCCGAGCTCTCCCGTGTGCCCAAATAGGGGTTTACCCCAACATATGGGGTATCAGCGTACTCAGGACAAATAGGACAACAACTTTTGGGGTCCAATTTCTCCTGTTACCCTTGGTAAAATAAAACAAATTGGAGCTGAATAAATTTTTTGTGAAAAAAAGTTAAATGTTCATTTTTATTTAAACATTACAAAAATTCCTGTGAAGCACCAGAAGGGTTAATAAACTTATTGAATATGGTTTTGAGCACCTTGAGGGGTGCAGTTTTTAGAATGGTGTCACACTTGGGTATTTTCTATCATATAGACCCCTCAAAATGACTTCAAATGAGATGTGGTCCCTAAAAAAAAATGGTGTTGTAAAAATGAGAAATTGGTGGTCAACTTTTAACCCTTATAACTCCCTAACAAAAAAAAATTTTGGTTCCAAAATTGTGCTGATGTAAAGTAAACATGTGGGAAATGTTACTTATTAAGTATTTTGTGTGACATATCTCTGTGATTTAATTGCATAAAAATTCAAAGTTGGAAAATTGCGAAATTTTCATAATTTTCGCCAAATTTCCGTTTTTTTACAAACTAACGCAGGTACTATCAAAGAATTTTTACCACTATCATGAAGTACAATATGTCCCGAGAAAACAGTGTCAGAATCACTGGGATCCGTTGAAGCACCCTTGGGGGTAAAGGGGTTAAGCGAAGAATGTCTATATATGGTTTCATTGCCCGTCTTTTGGCGATGGTAGTAGGGGCCAAGTCAGGAAAAAGTTTGTAGGGATGACCATGGAATACCAAGGGTGCTGATTTTCTTGACGCCTGTAAAAGTTATTCTTTTGTTTTAAAAAAATACAGCTTTAGAATTATGTCTCTCGGTGGGACTTCCGGCTTGCGTTTGCTCAGAGCTCTGTGGATGCAGTCCATTTCCAAATGCTCAATAGAGATACCGGGCAGAAGTTCTTGAAACAAAGCTGTCGCCGTGGACTGGAGATCTGTAATTGTTTCAGGCAGTCCTCAAATTCTAATGTTACTTCTACGGGCACGATTTTCAAAATCCTCTAATTTATTGTTAAGGGTGTAGATCTCGTCATGGAGCATCTCGATATCTTTTACATGAGTGGCAAGATTTGTGAGGGTGAAGTCCATCTTGTCCTCAAGGTCGGAAGTACGGGAACCCAGCTCTCTGATCTCTTTAGCTAGATATTTAGTCAATTTGTCTGACATTTTGAGTAATTCGGAGTGTAAAATGGACTGGAACTGTGAGAGTAAAGCAGTTTGGTCTGAAGTTGGAGTGTTTGGGATCTTGGTTGTAGAAGCTGGGATTATCTCTGAGTCTGCTCCATCTGGTATAGAGGAATTGGAAGATTCCGATTGAGAGTGTGGTCTGGGAGACATGTTAGCGTCCAGATCCGTTAATGCAAGGAACCTATTGCTAGAGTATTTTGAGTTGGTTTTGTGCAGTTTAGGCATGAGGACGGCTATTTACTATATGGAATCCTAGAATGGATTAAGTCATAAAAGGTGTTTTCAGGATACGATATAGAATGAATCCAGGTGGACTGATTTGTTTGAGTTCAGTGTAAAATTAAAATTCTCTGTGCTAAAGGACAAGATACGATATGTTTGAAATGGCCAGCAGGTGGCACAATTTATCCAAAAGCCTGAGAAATGGCCACAATATTAAATTAAAACTTCATCAATTATCAGCAATGTATGGATTTTAACGGAAACGCTAGTAGGAGTGGCCAGTAATAGGGCCCTGGTGTAGAATGGTGTCCGTCCATGTGAACAGGGTAATTGTCAGAGCCGTGTTCGCCTATTCTGACGGTGTTTAATAAAGAGGGGAATGAAAGAATGACGTCTCTTGACAATTTGGTTGAAGCCTCTTCTTCTCAGGCGGCTGTAAGTACAAGGGCTCCACTATGCACAGTCCCCAGGCACAGTCTATCACTCCAGGGAGAGCCTGATGCGTGCCCTAAGTATGGCGGAACAGTCTGCCCGGGGGAGCGCAGGCACCCCAGGTCAACTCTGTATCCAGCAGGCCACAGATCATGGGATTTTAGGACTGGGTGGGCCACTGTGACCTACGATGTCATGTACCCCCAGCGCTCACCTCTGTCAGGCGGGCCTCTCTCACCACCGCCGGCCTCCAGCTGGTGGTGGCAGTTGCAACCACGGGAAGGGCAGCATCCAATAAAGGAAAACATCCAATAAAGGAAAACCACCTATGCCAAGCATGGTATCCATCCACAGACAGCTGTTTCGGGGTTTTTGCCCCTCATCAGTGTGTAGTAGGAAACTGGCTATTAGGAGCAGTGCCTAGTAGAAAGTCTATAAAGGCACGGATGATTGACCCGTGATGGTGTCTCCGCAGCTTACTTTACATGCGATAAGGGAGCTGACGCCGGGCTCCGTCACAGGGAGGGAAGAGGGGGGCCTGTTATGATGAGGTAATTCAGTACCACAATGGACATAGAAGTCAGAGCACATACAGTGATCTGACAATAACCCAAAAACATAGAACGAGCTCTGAGACGTGGGAACTCTGCTGACCGCAATCCCTAATCCTCTCCAACCACACTAGAGGCAGCCGTGGATTGCGCCTAACGCTCCCTATGCAACTCGGCACAGCCTGAGAAACTAGCTAGCCTGAAGATAGAAAATAAGCCTACCTTGCCTCAGAGAAATACCCCAAAGGAAAAGGCAGCCCCCCACATATAATGACTGTGAGTTAAGATGAAAAGACAAACGTAGAGATGAAATAGATTTAGCAAAGTGAGGCCCGACTTTCTGAACAGAGCGAGGATAGGAAAGGTAACTTTGCGGTCAACACAAAACCCTACAAACAACCACGCAAAGGGGGCAAAAAGACCCTCCGTACTGACTAACGGCACGGAGGTACACCCTCTGCGTCCCAGAGCTTCCAGCAAGCAAGAAAAACCAAATAAACAAGCTGGACAGAAAAAACAGCAAACAAAAATAACACAAGAGCAACTTAGCAATGCAGAGCAGCAGGCCACAGGAACAATCCAGGAGGAAGCAAGTTCAATACTAGAACACTGACTGGAGGCCAGGATCAGAGCACCAGGTGGAATTAAATAGAGCAGCACCTAACGACTTCACCACATCACCTGAGGAAGGAAACTCAGAAGCCGCAGTACCACTCTCCTCCACAAACGGAAGCTCACAGACAGAATCAGCCAAAGTACCACTTGTGACCACAGGAGGGAGCTCTGCCACAGAATTCACAACAGTACCCCCCCCCCTTGAGGAGGGGTCACCGAACCCTCACTAGAGCCCCCAGGACGACCAGGATGAGCCATATGAAAGGCACGAACAAGATCGGGAGCATGGACATCAGAGGCAAAGACCCAGGAATTATCTTCCTGAGCATAACCCTTCCACTTAACCAGATACTGGAGTTTCCGTCTCGAAACACGAGAATCCAAAATCTTCTCCACAATATACTCCAACTCCCCCTCCACCAATACCGGGGCAGGAGGATCAACAGATGGAACCATAGGTGCCACGTATCTCCGCAACAATGACCTATGGAATACGTTATGGATGGAGAAAGAATCTGGAACGGTCAAACGAAAAGACACAGGATTAAGAACCTCAGAAATCCTATATGGACCAATGAAACGAGGCTTAAATTTAGGAGAGGAAACCTTCATAGGAATATGACGAGATGACAATCAAACCAAATCCCCAACACGAAGTCGGGGACCCACACAGCGTCTGCGATTAGCAAAACGTTGAGCCTTCTCCTGGGACAAGGTCAAATTGTCCACTACATGAGTCCAGATCTGCTGCAACCTGTCCACCACAGTATCCACACCAGGACAGTTTGAAGACTCAACCTGCCCTGAAGAGAAACGAGGATGGAACCCAGAGTTGCAGAAAAACGGCGAAACCAAGGTAGCCGAGCTGGCCCGATTATTAAGGGCGAACTCAGCCAAAGGCAAAAAGGACACCCAATCATCCTGATCAGCAGAAACAAAGCATCTCAGGTATGTTTCCAAGGTCTGATTGGTTCGTTCGGTCTGGCCATTAGTCTGAGGATGGAAAGCCGAGGAAAAAGACAAATCAATGCCCATCCTAGCACAAAAGGCTTGCCAAAACCTCGAAACAAACTGGGAACCTCTGTCAGAAACGATATTCTCTGGAATGCCATGTAAACGAACCACATGCTGGAAGAACAATGGCACCAAATCAGAGGAGGAAGGCAATTAAGACAAGGGCACCAAATGGACCATCTTAGAGAAGCGATCACAAACCACCCAAATGACTGACATTTTTTGAGAGACGGGAAGATCTGAAATAAAATCCATAGAGATATGTGTCCAAGGCCTCTTCGGGACCGGCAAGGGCAAAAGCAACCCACTGGCACGAGAACAGCAGGGCTTAGCCCGAGCACAAATCCCACAGGACTGCACAAAAGAACGCACATCCCGTGACAGAGATGGCCACCAAAAGGATCTAGCCACTAACTCTCTGGTACCAAAGATTCCAGGATGACCAGCCAACACCGAACAATGAACCTCAGAGATAACTCTATTCGTCCACCTATCAGGGACAAACAGTTTTTCCGCTGGGCAACGATCAGGTTTATTAGCCTGAAATTTTTGCAGCACCCGCCGCAAATCAGAGGAGATGGCAGACACAATTACTCCCTCTTTGAGAATACCCGCCGGCTCAGATAAACCCGGAGAGTCGGGCACAAAACTCCTAGACAGGGCATCCGCCTTCACATTTTTAGAGCCCGGAAGGTACGAAACCACAAAGTCAAAATGGGAGAAAAACAGTGACCAGCGAGCCTGTCTAGGATTCAACCGTTTGGCAGACTCGAGATAAGTCAAGTTCTTTTGATCAGTCAAGACCACCACGCGATGCTTAGCTCCTTCAAGCCAATGATGCCACTCCTCGAATGCCCACTTCATGGCCAGCAACTCTCGATTGCCAACATCATAATTTCGCTCAGCAGGCGAAAACTTCCTGGAAAAGAAGGCGCATGGTTTCATCACCGAGCAATCAGAACTTCTCTGCGACAAAACAGCCCCCGCTCCAATCTCAGAAGCATCAACCTCGACCTGGAACGGAAGCGAAACATCTGGCTGACATAACACAGGGGCAGAAGAAAAACGACGCTTCAACTCTTGAAAAGCTTCCACAGCAGCAGAAGACCAATTGACCACATCCGCACCCTTCTTGGTCAAATCGGTCAGTGGTTTAGCAATACTAGAAAAATTGCAGATGAAGCGACGATAAAAATTAGCAAAGCCCAGGAACTTTTGCAGACTCTTCAGAGATGTCGGCTGAGTCCAATCATGGATGGCCTGGACCTTAACAGGATCCATCTCGATAGTAGAAGTGGAAAAAATGAAGCCCAAAAATGAAACCTTCTGAACACCAAAGAGACACTTTGATCCCTTCACAAACAAAGAATTAGCACGCAGGACCTGGAACACCTTTCTGACCTGCTTCACGTGAGACTCCCAATCATCCGAGAAGACCAAAATATCATTCAAGTACACAATCAGGAATTTATCCAGGTACTCTCGGAAGATGTCATGCATAAAGGACTGAAACACTGATGGAGCATTGGCAAGTCCGAAAGGCATAACTAGGTATTCAAAATGGCCCTCGGGCGTATTAAATGCAGTTTTCCATTCATCGCCTCGCTTAATACGCACAAGATTATATGCACCACGAAGATCTATCTTGGTGAACCAACTAGCCCCCTTAATCCGAGCAAACAAATCAGATAACAGCGGCAAGGGGTACTGAAATTTGACCGTGATCTTATTTAGAAGGCGGTAATCTATACAAGGTCTCAGCGAACCATCCTTCTTGGCCACAAAAAAGAACCCTGCTCCCAATGGCGACGATGACGGGCGAATATGACCCTTCTCCAAGGATTCTTTTACGTAACTCCGCATAGCGGCGTGCTCAGGTACAGATAAATTAAACAGTCGACCCTTAGGAAACTTACTACCAGGAATCAACTCGATAGCACAATCACAATCCCTATGCGGAGGTAGGGCATTGGACTTGGGCTCATCAAATACATCACGGTAATCAGACAAGAACTCTGGGACCTCAGAAGGGGTGGATGATGAGATAGACAGAAATGGAACATCACCATGTACCCCCTGACAACCCCAGCTAGACACAGACATTGATTTCCAATCTAATACTGGGTTATGGACTTGTAGCCATGGCAACCCCAACACGACCACATCATGCAGATTATGCAACACCAGAAAGCGAATATCCTCCTGGTGCGCAGGAGCCATGCACATGGTCAGCTGGGTCCAATACTGAGGCTTATTCTTGGCCAAAGGCGTAGCATCAATTCCTCTCAATGGAATAAGACACTGCAAGGGCTCCAAGACAAACCCACAGCGCCTAGCAAACTCTAAGTCCATCAAATTCAGGGCAGCGCCTGAATCCACAAATGCCATGACAGAATAGGACGACAAAGAGCAGATCAAAGTAACGGACAAAAGAAATTTCGACTGTACTGTACCAACGGTGGCAGACCTAGCGAACCGCTTATTGCGTTTAGGACAATCAGAGATAGCATGAGTGGAATCACCACAGTAGAAACACAGCCCATTCTGACGTCTGTGTTCTTGCCGTTCAACTCTGGTCAAAGTCCTATCGCACTGCATAGGCTCAGGTTTATGCTCAGATAATACCGCCAAATGGTGCACAGATTTACGCTCACGCAAGCGTCGACCGATCTGAATGGCCAAAGACATAGACTCATTAAGACCAGCAGGCATAGGAAATCCCACCATGACATCCTTAAGGGCTTCAGAGAGACCCTTTCTGAAAATAGCTGCGAGCGCACCTTCAATCCATTGAGTGAGCACGGACCACCTTCTAAATTTCTGACAGTAAATCTCAATCTCATCCTGACCCTGACACAGAGCCAGCAAATTTTTCTCTGCCTGATCCACCGAATTAGGTTCATCGTACAGCAATCCGAGCACCAGGAAAAACGCATCAAAATTACTTAATGCAGGATCTCCTGGCGCAAGGGAAAATGCCCAGTCTTGAGGGTCGCCACGCAAAAAAGAAATAACAATTCTAACTTGTTGAACTGGGTCACCAGAGGAGCGAGGTTTCAAGGCCAGAAACAGTTTGCAATTATTTTTGAAATTCACAAACTTGGCTCTATCACCATAAAACAAATCAGGAATAGGAATTCTTGGTTCTAACATAGGAATCTGAACCACCAAATCTTGAATCTTTTGTACATTTATAACGAGATTATCCATTGAAGAGCACAGACCCTGAATGTCCATGTCCACACCTGTGTCCTGAACCACCCAAATGTCTAGGGGAAAAAAAAGGCAAAACACAGTGCAAAGAAAAAAAAATGGTCTCAGAACTTCTTTTTTCCCTCTATTGGGAATCATTAGTACTTTGGGCCTCCAGTACTGTCATGATGAGGTAATTCAGTACCACAATGGACATAGAAGTCAGAGCACATACAGTGATCTGACAATAACCCAAAAACATAGAACGAACTCTGAGACGTGGGAACTCTGCTGACCGCAATCCCTAATCCTCTCCAACCACACTAGAGGCAGCCGTGGATTGCGCCTAACGCTCCCTATGCAACTCGGCACAGCCTGAGAAACTAGCTAGCCTGAAGATAGAAAATAAGCCTACCTTGCCTCAGAGAAATACCCCAAAGGAAAAGGCAGCCCCCCACATATAATGACTGTGAGTTAAGATGAAAAGACAAACGTAGAGATGAAATAGATTTAGCAAAGTGAGGCCCGACTTTCTGAACAGAGCGAGGATAGGAAAGGTAACTTTGCGGTCAACACAAAACCCTACAAACAACCACGCAAAGGGGGCAAAAAGACCCTTCGTACTGACTAACGGCACGGAGGTACACCCTCTGCGTCCCAGAGCTTCCAGCAAGCAAGAAAAACCAAATAAACAAGCTGGACAGAAAAAACAGCAAACAAAAATAACACAAGAGCAACTTAGCAATGCAGAGCAGCAGGCCACAGGAACGACCCAGGAGGAAGCAAGTTCAATACTAGAACATTGACTGGAGGCCAGGATCAGAGCACCAGGTGGAATTAAATAGAGCAGCACCTAACGACTTCACCACATCACCTGAGGAAGGAAACTCAGAAGCCGCAGTACCACTCTCCTCCACAAACGGAAGCTCACAGACAGAATCAGCCGAAGTACCACTTGTGACCACAGGAGGGAGCTCTGCCACAGAATTCACAACAGTACCCCCCCCCTTGAGGAGGGGTCACCGAACCCTCACCAGAGCCCCCAGGACGACCAGGATGAGCCATATGAAAGGCAAGAACAAGATCGGGAGCATGGACATCAGAGGCAAAGACCCAGGAATTATCTTCCTGAGCATAACCCTTCCACTTAACCAGATACTGGAGTTTCCGTCTCAAAACACGAGAATCCAAAATCTTCTCCACAATATACTCCAACTCCCCCTCCACCAAAACCGGGGCAGGAGGATCAACAGATGGAACCATAGGTGCCACGTATCTCCGCAACAATGACCTATGGAATACGTTATGGATGGAGAAAGAATCTGGAACGGTCAAACGAAAAGACACAGGATTAAGAACCTCAGAAATCCTATATGGACCAATGAAACGAGGCTTAAATTTAGGAGAGGAAACCTTCATAGGAATATGACGAGATGACAACCAAACCAAATCCCCAACACGATGTCGGGGACCCACACAGCGTCTGCGATTAGCAAAACGTTGAGCCTTCTCCTGGGACAAGGTCAAATTGTCCACTACATGAGTCCAGATCTGCTGCAACCTGTCCACCACAGTATCCACACCAGGACAGTTTGAAGACTCAACCTGCCCTGAAGAGAAACGAGGATGGAACCCAGAGTTGCAGAAAAACGGCGAAACCAAGGTAGCTGAGCTGGCCCGATTATTAAGGGCGAACTCAGCCAAAGGCAAAAAGGACACCCAATCATCCTGATCAGCAGAAACAAAGCATCTCAGGTATGTTTCCAAGGTCTGATTGGTTCGTTCGGTCTGGCCATTAGTCTGAGGATGGAAAGCCGAGGAAAAAGACAAATCAATGCCCATCCTAGCACAAAAGGCTTGCCAAAACCTCGAAACAAACTGGGAACCTCTGTCAGAAACGATATTCTCTGGAATGCCATGTAAACGAACCACATGCTAGAAGAACAATGGCACCAAATCAGAGGAGGAAGGCAATTTAGACAAGGGCACCAAATGGACCATCTTAGAGAAGCGATCACAAACCACCCAAATGACTGACATTTTTTGAGAGACGGGAAGATCTGAAATAAAATCCATAGAGATATGTGTCCAAGGCCTCTTCGGGACCGGCAAGGGCAAAAGCAACCCACTGGCACGAGAACAGCAGGGCTTAGCCCGAGCACAAATCCCACAGGACTGCACAAAAGAACGCACATCCCGTGACAGAGATGGCCACCAAAAGGATCTAGCCACTAACTCTCTGGTACCAAAGATTCCAGGATGACCAGCCAACACCGAACAATGAACCTCAGAGATAACTCTATTCGTCCACCTATCAGGGACAAACAGTTTTTCCGCTGGGCAACGATCAGGTTTATTAGCCTGAAATTTTTGCAGCACCCGCCGCAAATCAGAGGAGATGGCAGACACAATTACTCCCTCTTTGAGAATACCCGCCGGCTCAGATAAACCCAGAGAGTCGGGCACAAAACTCCTAGACAGGGCATCCGCCTTCACATTTTTAGAGCCCGGAAGGTACGAAACCACAAAGTCAAAATGGGAGAAAAACAGTGACCAGCGAGCCTGTCTAGGATTCAACCGTTTGGCAGACTCGAGATAAGTCAAGTTCTTTTGATCAGTCAAGACCACCACGCGATGCTTAGCTCCTTCAAGCCAATGATGCCACTCCTCGAATGCCCACTTCATGGCCAGCAACTCTCGATTGCCAACATCATAATTTCGCTCAGCAGGCGAAAACTTCCTGGAAAAGAAGGCGCATGGTTTCATCACCGAGCAATCAGAACTTCTCTGCGACAAAACAGCCCCCGCTCCAATCTCAGAAGCATCAACCTCGACCTGGAACGGAAGCGAAACATCTGGCTGACATAACACAGGGGCAGAAGAAAAACGACGCTTCAACTCTTGAAAAGCTTCCACAGCAGCAGAAGACCAATTGACCACATCCGCACCCTTCTTGGTCAAATCGGTCAGTGGTTTAGCAATACTAGAAAAATTGCAGATGAAGCGACGATAAAAATTAGCAAAGCCCAGGAACTTTTGCAGACTCTTCAGAGATGTCGGCTGAGTCCAATCATGGATGGCCTGGACCTTAACAGGATCCATCTCGATAGTAGAAGTGGAAAAAATGAAGCCCAAAAATGAAACCTTCTGAACACCAAAGAGACACTTTGATCCCTTCACAAACAAAGAATTAGCACGCAGGACCTGGAACACCTTTCTGACCTGCTTCACGTGAGACTCCCAATCATCCGAGAAGACCAAAATATCATTCAAGTACACAATCAGGAATTTATCCAGGTACTCTCGGAAGATGTCATGCATAAAGGACTGAAACACTGATGGAGCATTGGCAAGTCCGAAAGGCATAACTAGGTATTCAAAATGGCCCTCGGGCGTATTAAATGCAGTTTTCCATTCATCGCCTCGCTTAATACGCACAAGATTATATGCACCACGAAGATCTATCTTGGTGAACCAACTAGCCCCCTTAATCCGAGCAAACAAATCAGATAACAGCGGCAAGGGGTACTGAAATTTGACCGTGATCTTATTTAGAAGGCGGTAATCTATACAAGGTCTCAGCGAACCATCCTTCTTGGCCACAAAAAAGAACCCTGCTCCCAATGGCGACGATGACGGGCGAATATGACCCTTCTCCATGGATTCTTTTACGTAACTCCGCATAGCGGCTTGCTCAGGTACAGATAAATTAAACAGTCGACCCTTAGGAAACTTACTACCAGGAATCAACTCGATAGCACAATCACAATCCCTATGCGGAGGTAGGGCATTGGACTTGGGCTCATCAAATACATCCCGGTAATCAGACAAGAACTCTGGGACCTCAGAAGGGGTGGATGATGAGATAGACAGAAATGGAACATCACCATGTACCCCCTGACAACCCCAGCTAGACACAGACATTGATTTCCAATCTAATACTGGGTTATGGACTTGTAGCCATGGCAACCCCAACACGACCACATCATGCAGATTATGCAACACCAGAAAGCGAATATCCTCCTGGTGCGCAGGAGCCATGCACATGGTCAGCTGGGTCCAATACTGAGGCTTATTCTTGGCCAAAGGCGTAGCATCAATTCCTCTCAATGGAATAAGACACTGCAAGGGCTCCAAGACAAACCCACAGCGCCTAGCAAACTCTAAGTCCATCAAATTCAGGGCAGCGCCTGAATCCACAAATGCCATGACAGAATAGGACGACAAAGAGCAGATCAAAGTAACGGACAAAAGAAATTTCGACTGTACTGTACCAATGGTGGCAGACCTAGCGAACCGCTTATTGCGTTTAGGACAATCAGAGATAGCATGAGTGGAATCACCACAGTAGAAACACAGCCCATTCTGACGTCTGTGTTCTTGCCGTTCAACTCTGGTCAAAGTCCTATCGCACTGCATAGGCTCAGGTTTATGCTCAGATAATACCGCCAAATGGTGCACAGATTTACGCTCACGCAAGCGTCGACCGATCTGAATGGCCAAAGACATAGACCCATTAAGACCAGCAGGCATAGGAAATCCCACCATGACATCCTTAAGGGCTTCAGAGAGACCCTTTCTGAAAATAGCTGCGAGCGCACCTTCATTCCATTGAGTGAGCACGGACCACCTTCTAAATTTCTGACAGTAAATCTCAATCTCATCCTGACCCTGACACAGAGCCAGCAAATTTTTCTCTGCCTGATCCACCGAATTAGGTTCATCGTACAGCAATCCGAGCACCAGGAAAAACGCATCAATATTACTTAATGCAGGATCTCCTGGCGCAAGGGAAAATGCCCAGTCTTGAGGGTCGCCACGCAAAAAAGAAATAACAATTCTAACTTGTTGAACTGGGTCACCAGAGGAGCGAGGTTTCAAGGCCAGAAACAGTTTGCAATTATTTTTGAAATTCACAAACTTGGCTCTATCACCATAAAACAAATCAGGAATAGGAATTCTTGGTTCTAACATAGGAATCTGAACCACCAAATCTTGAATCTTTTGTACATTTATAACGAGATTATCCATTGAAGAGCACAGACCCTGAATGTCCATGTCCACACCTGTGTCCTGAACCACCCAAATGTCTAGGGGAAAAAAAGGCAAAACACAGTGCAAAGAAAAAAAAATGGTCTCAGAACTTCTTTTTTCCCTCTATTGGGAATCATTAGTACTTTGGGCCTCCAGTACTGTCATGATGAGGTAATTCAGTACCACAATGGACATAGAAGTCAGAGCACATACAGTGATCTGACAATAACCCAAAAACATAGAACGAACTCTGAGACGTGGGAACTCTGCTGACCGCAATCCCTAATCCTCTCCAACCACACTAGAGGCAGCCGTGGATTGCGCCTAACGCTCCCTATGCAACTCGGCACAGCCTGAGAAACTAGCTAGCCTGAAGATAGAAAATAAGCCTACCTTGCCTCAGAGAAATACCCCAAAGGAAAAGGCAGCCCCCCACATATAATGACTGTGAGTTAAGATGAAAAGACAAACGTAGAGATGAAATAGATTTAGCAAAGTGAGGCCCGACTTTCTGAACAGAGCGAGGATAGGAAAGGTAACTTTGCGGTCAACACAAAACCCTACAAACAACCACGCAAAGGGGGCAAAAAGACCCTCCGTACTGACTAACGGCACGGAGGTACACCCTCTGCGTCCCAGAGCTTCCAGCAAGCAAGAAAAACCAAATAAACAAGCTGGACAGAAGAAACAGCAAACAAAAATAACACAAGAGCAACTTAGCAATGCAGAGCAGCAGGCCACAGGAACGACCCAGGAGGAAGCAAGTTCAATACTAGAACATTGACTGGAGGCCAGGATCAGAGCACCAGGTGGAATTAAATAGAGCAGCACCTAACGACTTCACCACATCACCTGAGGAAGGAAACTCAGAAGCCGCAGTACCACTCTCCTCCACAAACGGAAGCTCACAGACAGAATCAGCCGAAGTACCACTTGTGACCACAGGAGGGAGCTCTGCCACAGAATTCACAACAGTACCCCCCCCTTGAGAAGGGGTCACCGAACCCTCACCAGAGCCCCCAGGACGACCAGGATGAGCCATATGAAAGGCACGAACAAGATCGGGAGCATGGACATCAGAGGCAAAGACCCAGGAATTATCTTCCTGAGCATAACCCTTCCACTTAACCAGATACTGGAGTTTCCGTCTCAAAACACGAGAATCCAAAATCTTCTCCACAATATACTCCAACTCCCCCTCCACCAAAACCGGGGCAGGAGGATCAACAGATGGAACCATAGGTGCCATGTATCTCCGCAACAATGACCTATGGAATACGTTATGGATGGAGAAAGAATCTGGAACGGTCAAACGAAAAGACACAGGATTAAGAACCTCAGAAATCCTATATGGACCAATGAAACGAGGCTTAAATTTAGGAGAGGAAACCTTCATAGGAATATGACGAGATGACAACCAAACCAAATCCCCAACACGAAGTCGGGGACCCACACAGCGTCTGCGATTAGCAAAACGTTGAGCCTTCTCCTGGTACAAGGTCAAATTGTCCACTACATGAGTCCAGATCTGCTGCAACCTGTCCACCACAGTATCCACACCAGGACAGTCCGAAGACTCAACCTGCCCTGAAGAGAAACGAGGATGGAACCCAGAGTTGCAGAAAAACGGCGAAACCAAGGTAGCCGAGCTGGCCCGATTATTAAGGGCGAACTCAGCCAAAGGCAAAAAGGACACCCAATCATCCTGATCAGCAGAAGCAAAGCATCTCAGGTATGTTTCCAAGGTCTGATTGGTTCGTTCGGTCTGGCCATTAGTCTGAGGATGGAAAGCCGAGGAAAAAGACAAATCAATGCCCATCCTAGCACAAAAGGCTTCGAAACAAAACCTCGAAACAAACTGGGAACCTCTGTCAGAAACGATATTCTCTGGAATGCCATGTAAACGAACCACATGCTGGAAGAACAATGGCACCAAATCAGAGGAGGAAGGCAATTAAGACAAGGGCACCAAATGGACCATCTTAGAGAAGCGATCACAAACCACCCAAATGACTGACATTTTTTGAGAGACGGGAAGATCTGAAATAAAATCCATAGAGATATGTGTCCAAGGCCTCTTCGGGACCGGCAAGGGCAAAAGCAACCCACTGGCACGAGAACAGCAGGGCTTAGCCCGAGCACAAATCCCACAGGACTGCACAAAAGAACGCACATCCCGTGACAGAGATGGCCACCAAAAGGATCTAGCCACTAACTCTCTGGTACCAAAGATTCCAGGATGACCAGCCAACACCGAACAATGAACCTCAGAGATAACTCTATTCGTCCACCTATCAGGGACAAACAGTTTTTCCGCTGGGCAACGATCAGGTTTATTAGCCTGAAATTTTTGCAGCACCCGCCGCAAATCAGAGGAGATGGCAGACACAATTACTCCCTCTTTGAGAATACCCGCCGGCTCAGATAAACCCGGAGAGTTGGGCACAAAACTCCTAGACAGGGCATCCGCCTTCACATTTTTAGAGCCCGGAAGGTACGAAACCACAAAGTCAAAACGGGAGAAAAACAGTGACCAGCGAGCCTGTCTAGGATTCAACCGTTTGGCAGACTCGAGATAAGTCAAGTTCTTTTGATCAGTCAAGACCACCACGCGATGCTTAGCTCCTTCAAGCCAATGACGCCACTCCTCGAATGCCCACTTCATGGCCAGCAACTCTCGATTGCCAACATCATAATTTCGCTCAGCAGGCGAAAACTTCCTGGAAAAGAAGGCGCATGGTTTCATCACCGAGCAATCAGAACTTCTCTGCGACAAAACAGCCCCCGCTCCAATGTCAGAAGCATCAACCTCGACCTGGAACGGAAGCGAAACATCTGGCTGACATAACACAGGGGCAGAAGAAAAACGACGCTTCAACTCTTGAAAAGCTTCCACAGCAGCAGAAGACCAATTGACCACATCCGCACCCTTCTTGGTCAAATCGGTCAATGGTTTAGCAATACTAGAAAAATTGCAGATGAAGCGACGATAAAAATTAGCAAAGCCCAGGAACTTTTGCAGACTCTTCAGAGATGTCGGCTGATTCCAATCATGGATGGCCTGGACCTTAACAGGATCCATCTCGATAGTAGAAGGGGAAAAAATGAAGCCCAAAAATGAAACCTTCTGAACACCAAAGAGACACTTTGATCCCTTCACAAACAAAGAATTAGCACGCAGGACCTGGAACACCGTTCTGACCTGCTTCACTTGAGACTCCCAATCATCCGAGAAGACCAAAATATCATTCAAGTACACAATCAGGAATTTATCCAGGTACTCTCGGAAGATGTCATGCATAAAGGACTGAAACACTGATGGAGCATTGGCAAGTCCGAAAGGCATAACTAGGTATTCAAAATGGCCCTCGGGCGTATTAAATGCAGTTTTCCATTCATCGCCTCGCTTAATACGCACAAGATTATATGCACCACGAAGATCTATCTTGGTGAACCAACTAGCCCCCTTAATCCGAGCAAACAAATCAGATAACAGCGGCAAGGGGTACTGAAATTTGACCGTGATCTTATTTAGAAGGCGGTAATCTATACAAGGTCTCAGCGAACCATCCTTCTTGGCCACAAAAAAGAACCCTGCTCCCAATGGCGACGATGACGGGCGAATATGACCCTTCTCCAAGGATTCTTTTACGTAACTCCGCATAGCGGCGTGCTCAGGTACAGATAAATTAAATAGTCGACCCTTAGGAAACTTACTACCAGGAATCAACTCGATAGCACAATCACAATCCCTATGCGGAGGTAGGGCATTGGACTTGGGCTCATCAAATACATCCCGGTAATCAGACAAGAACTCTGGGACCTCAGAAGGGGTGGATGATGAGATAGACAGAAATGGAACATCACCATGTACCCCCTGACAACCCCAGCTAGACACAGACATTGATTTCCAATCTAATACTGGGTTATGGACTTGTAGCCATGGCAACCCCAACACGACCACATCATGCAGATTATGCAACACCAGAAAGCGAATATCCTCCTGGTGCACAGGAGCCATGCACATGGTCAGCTGGGTCCAATACTGAGGCTTATTCTTGGCCAAAGGCGTAGCATCAATTCCTCTCAATGGAATAAGACACTGCAAGGGCTCCAAGACAAACCCACAGCGCCTAGCAAACTCTAAGTCCATCAAATTCAGGGCAGCGCCTGAATCCACAAATGCCATGACAGAATAGGACGACAAAGAGCAGATCAAAGTAACGGACAAAAGAAATTTCGACTGTACCGTACCAATGGTGGCAGACCTAGTGAACCGCTTACTGCGTTTAGGACAATCAGAGATAGCATGAGTGGAATCACCACAGTAGAAACACAGCCCATTCTGACGTCTGTGTTCTTGCCGTTCAACTCTGGTCAAAGTCCTATCGCACTGCATAGGCTCAGGTTTATGCTCAGATAATACCGCCAAATGGTGCACAGATTTACGCTCACGCAAGCGTCGACCGATCTGAATGGCCAAAGACATAGACTCATTAAGACCAGCAGGCATAGGAAATCCCACCATGACATCCTTAAGGGCTTCAGAGAGACCCTTTCTGAAAATAGCTGCGAGCGCACCTTCATTCCATTGAGTGAGCACGGACCACCTTCTAAATTTCTGACAGTAAATCTCAATCTCATCCTGACCCTGACACAGAGCCAGCAAATTTTTCTCTGCCTGATCCACCGAATTAGGTTCATCGTACAGCAATCTGAGCACCAGGAAAAACGCATCAATATTACTTAATGCAGGATCTCTTGGCGCAAGGGAAAATGCCCAGTCTTGAGGGTCGCCACGCAAAAAAGAAATAATAATTCTAACTTGTTGAACTGGGTCCCCAGAGGAGCGAGGTTTCAAGGCCAGAAACAGTTTGCAATTATTTTTGAAATTCACAAACTTGGCTCTATCACCATAAAACAAATCAGGAATAGGAATTCTTGGTTCTAACATAGGATTCTGAACCACCAAATCTTGAATCTTTTGTACATTTCTAACGAGATTATCTATTGAAGAGCACAGACCCTGAATGTCCATGTCCACACCTGTGTCCTGAACCACCCAAATGTCTAGGGGAAAAAAAGGCAAAACACAGTGCAAAGAAAAAAAATGGTCTCAGAACTTCTTTTTTCCCTCTATTGGGAATCATTAGTACTTTGGGCCTCCAGTACTGTTATGATGAGGTAATTCAGTACCACAATGGACATAGAAGTCAGAGCACATACAGTGATCTGACAATAACCCAAAAACATAGAACGAACTCTGAGACGTGGGAACTCTGCTGACCGCAATCCCTAATCCTCTCCAACCACACTAGAGGCAGCCGTGGATTGCGCCTAACGCTCCCTATGCAACTCGGCACAGCCTGAGAAACTAGCTAGCCTGAAGATAGAAAATAAGCCTACCTTGCCTCAGAGAAATACCCCAAAGGAAAAGGCAGCCCCCCACATATAATGATTGTGAGTTAAGATGAAAAGACAAACGTAGAGATGAAATAGATTTAGCAAAGTGAGGCCCGACTTTCTCAACAGAGCGAGGATAGGAAAGGTAACTTTGCGGTCAACACAAAACCCTACAAACAACCATGCAAAGGGGGCAAAAAGACCCTCCGTACCGACTAACGGCACGGAGGTACACCCTCTGCGTCCCAGAGCTTCCAGCAAGCAAGAAAAACCAAATAAACAAGCTGGACAGAAAAAACAGCAAACAAAAATAACACAAGAGCAACTTAGCAATGCAGAGCAGCAGGCCACAGGGACGATCCAGGAGGAAGCAAGTTTAATACTAGAACATTGACTGGAGGCCAGGATCAGAGCACCAGGTGGAGTTAAATAGAGCAGCACCTAACGACTTCACCACATCACCTGAGGAAGGAAACTCAGAAGCCGCAGTACCACTCTCCTCCACCAACGGAAGCTCACAGACAGAATCAGCCGAAGTACCACTTGTGACCACAGGAGGGAGCTCTGCCACAGAATTCACAACAGGGGCCAGGCTGGAAATGGCTCCGGAGTGTCCGCGGTCCGCCCTCTGTATTCCAATCTCCTCACCCCCCCCTTGGCTCCGGAGCTTCTCCAGCAGGGCCACCGGGCTCCCGAGATGACAGGGACGGGCCCCACTGATGTTCTGCCTGCCGAGGTCTCACGTTCCGATATGGAGAGACGTGGTGAGTCCACAGATAAATGGCGGGCTGCATTGACCTCTTATAGACTTCAGGCCTGCCTGTAGGCCTCAGGTCCTTGCAGTGTCCGTGGCACAATTGCGTGACCAAAGCGGTCAGATATTATGTCTAGGGCGTAGGGTCAGTCTGTTAGTGCCCTCTAAATGCGTGGATGGGTTAATAAGAATCTTAAACTTGGGGGATTTTACTAGCTGTCTGAGAAGCCTGAGTACAGCACGTCTTGCTCCCTCTGCTGCTAGCCACGCCCCCCCACACTTTTTTGTTAAGTATATAATTCCACATGTGTTAATTCATAGTTTTGAGTGTGAATTTACAATTTTCATAGTCATGAAAATGCAGAAAAATCTTTAAATGAGAAGGGGTGTCCAAACTTTTGGTCTGTACTGTATATAGATTTTGTGTGATGTGACTCTGGTTTAAGGGCATAAAAATGAGAAGTATGAAAATTTAAAAATTTTAAAAATTGACGCCAAATTTCCGTTTTTTTTTTAAATAAACGCAACTTATATCAAAGAAATTTTACCAATATCATAAAGTACAATATGTCACAAGAAAATAATCTCAGAATCAGTAGCATCCATCGAAGCGTTCCAAAGTTATTACCTCATAAATTGACAGTGGTCAGAATTGTAAAAATTGGCCTGGTCATGAAGGTGAAAAAAGGCTTTGGGGCGAAGGGGTTAAATAAAGGAATTTCCAAGTGTGTTAACATAATATCCTATGAATAATGGATATCATTGTCATTAAACATACAGTACATAAGGGGACCTAATCCTAAGCTTTATATAAGAGGCACTGAAGATTTAGGCTGTGTTCATATGTTCAGGATTTTTGGCGGTTTTCCGCTATAAAAACACTTTTTGTGCACATGTTGGGTTTTTTTCCGTGGCGGAATCGCATTCCGGAAAAAAAAAGCAACATGTTCATTCTTTGTGCGGAATCGCGGGGATTCCGCACACATAGGAGTGCATTGATCCGCTTACTTTCCGCATGTGGCTTAACCCACTATGCGGGAAGTAAGCGGATCATGTGCAGTTGGTACCCAGGGTGGAGGAGAGGAGACTCCCCTCCAGGCCCTGGGAACCATATACCTTTAAAAAAAAAGAATTAAAATAAAAAATCGTGATATTCTCACCTTCCGGCGGCCCCAGCAGCCTTCCCGCTCCTCGTGATGCTCCCGCTCCCAGTAATACCTTGCGGCAATGACCTGTGATGACGTAGCAGTCTCGCGTGATGCTACATCATCTAGGGTCATTGCCGCGAGGCATTATTGGGAACGGGAGCATCGCGAGGAGCGAGAAGGCTGCCGGGGCCTCCGGAAGGTCAGAATATAACAATTGTTTATTTTTTTAAATTATTTTTAACACTAGATTTTTTTAATATTTACTGTATGCTGCATAGGCGGCATCAATAGTAAAAAGTCAATCTGTCAATCAGTTTCCCAAGCGATGCTACAGATCGCTTGGAAAACGCTAGCATTCTGCAAGCTAATAACGCTTGGAAAACGCTAGTGTTTAGCGAGAAAACGCATGCCAATTCCACATGCATTTTACCCGTGGCACAGTTGCGGAATTGCCGCGTAAATTTCCGCGGCAATTCCGGACGTGTACACATAGCCTAAGTGAATAGCAGTTGAAAGAGCAGTGGGTGTCAGCTTATAGATGACACTGTATTTGCCGCAATCTTTGCTTTTAATTGAATGTGGCCATTTAACACCCTAGATCCTGCTGCCAATCATGACAGCAGCAGCTAGATGGTTAATATGGAGACAGGGGGGAGTGCTAGGGGGGTTGGCGGGCGCCCAGGTCCGCTAGCCGAAGCCAAATGGTCAAGGGATCTGTTGTGAATTCTGTGGCAGAGTTCACTCCTGTGGTCACAAGTGGTACTTCGGCTGATTCTCTCTGGGAGCTTCCGTTTGTGGAGGAAAGTGGTACTGCGGCTTCTGAGTTTCCTCCCTCAGGTGATCTGGTGAGGTCGTTAGGTGCTTCTCTACTTAACTCCACCTAATGCTTTGATCCATGCTTCCTGTCAATGTTCCAGTGTTGGACTTGTTTTTCCCTGGATCATTCCTGTGGCCTGCTGCTCTGCATAGCTAAGTTCTTCTTTGCTATTTGTTTGCTATTTTTTCTGTCCAGCTTGTCTATTTGTTTTGCTGGAAGCTCTGGGACGCAAAGGGTGTACCTCCGTGCCGTTAGTTCGGTACGGAGGGTCTTTTTGCCCCCTTTGCGTGGTTTTCTTTAGGGTTTTGTGTGGACTGCAAAGTTATCTTTCCTATCCTCGCTCTGTTAAGAAAGTCGGGCCTCACTTTGCTGAATGTATTTCATCTCTACGTTTGTCTTTTCATCTTAACTCACAGTCATTATATGTGGGGGGCTGCCTTTTCCTTTGGGGTATTTCTCTGAGGCAAGGTAGGCTTATTTTTCTATCTTCAGGCTAGTTAGTTTCTCAGGCTGTGCCGAGTTGCATAGGCAGAGTTAGGCGCAATCCACGGCTGCCTCTAGTGTTGTTTGGAGAGGATTAGGGATTGCGGTCTGCAGAGTTCCCACGTCTCAGAGCTCGTTCTATTATTTTGGGTTATTGTCAGATCACTGTATGTGCTCTGACCGCTATGTCCATTGTGATACTGAATTGCCTATCATAACAGTACAGGAAGCCAAAAGTGCTAATGATTCTCAATAGAGGGAAAAAAGAAGTTCTGAGACCATTTTTTTTCCTTTGCACTGTGTTTTGCCTTTTTTTTCCCCTAGACATTTGGGTGGTTCAGGACACAGGTGTAACAATGGACATTAAAGGTCTGTCTTCATGTGTAGATCAGCTCACGGCAAGAGTTCAAGATATTCAAGATTTTGTGGTTCAGAATTCTTTGTTAGAACCGAGAATTCCTATTCCAGATTTGTTTTTTGGAGATAGAACTAAATTTCTGAGTTTCAAAAATAATTGTAAACTGTTTCTGGCTTTGAAACCTCGCTCCTCTGGTGACCCAGCTCAACAGGTTAGGATCGTCATTTCTTTTTTGCGTGGCGACTCTCAGGACTGGGCATTTTCTCTTGCGTCAGGAGATCCTGCATTAAGTAATATCGATGCGTTTTTCCTGGCGCTTGGATTGCTGTACGATGAGCCTAATTCAGTAGATCAGGCAGAAAAAAATTTGCTGGCTCTTTGTCAGGCTCAGGATGAGATAGAGGTATATTGCCAGAAATTTAGAAAATGGTCCGTTCTCACTCAATGGCATGAATCTGCGCTTGCAGCTATATTCAGAAAGGGTCTCTCTGAAGCCCTTAAGGATGTCATGGTGGGATTTCCTATGCCCGCTGGTTTGAATGAGTCTATGTCTTTGGCCATTCAGATCGGTCGACGCTTGCGTGAGCGTAAATCTGTGCACCATTTGGCGGTATTACCTGAGATTAAACCTGAGCCTATGCAGTGCGATAGGACTATGACCAGAGTTGAACGGCAAGAACACAGACGTCTGAATGGGCTGTGTTTCTACTGTGGTGATTCCTCTCATGCTATCTCTGATTGTCCTAAGCGCACTAAGCGGTTCGCTAGGTCTGCCACCATTGGTACTGTACAGTCAAAATTTCTTCTGTCCGTTACCTTGATCTGCTCTTTGTCATCGTATTCTGTCATGGCGTTTGTGGATTCAGGCGCTGCCCTGAATTTGATGGACTTGGAATATGCTAAGCGTTGTGGGTTTTTCTTGGAGCCCTTGCAGTGTCCTATTCCATTGAGACGAATTGATGCTACGCCTTTGGCCAAGAATAAGCCTCAATACTGGACCCAGCTGACCATGTGCATGGCTCCTGCACATCTGGAGGTTAATCGCTTTCTGGTGTTGCATAATCTGCATGATGTGGTCGTGTTGGGGTTGCCATGGCTATAAGCCCATAATCCAGTATTGGATTGGAATTCCATGTTGGTGTCCAGCTGGGGTTGTCAGGGGGTACATGGTGATGTTCCATTTCTGTCAATTTCGTCATCCACCCCTTCTGAGGTTCCAGAGTTCTTGTCTGATTACCGGGATGTATTTGATGAGCCCAAGTCCAATACCCTACCTCCGCATATGGATTGTGATTGTGCTATCAATTTGATTCCTGGTAGTAAATTCCCAAAAGGTCGACTGTTTAATTTATCCGTGCCTGAGCACACCGCTATGCGCAGTTATGTGAAGGAATCCCTGGAGAAGGGGCATATTCGCCCGTCATCATCGCCATAAGGAGCAGGGTTCTTTTTTGTAGCCAAGAAGGATGGTTCGCTGAGACCTTGTATAGATTACCGCCTTCTTAATAAGATCACTGTTAAATTTCAGTACCCCTTGCCATTGTTATCTGATTTGTTTGCTCGGATTAAGGGGGCTAGTTGGTTCACTAAGATAGATCTTCGTGGTGCGTATAATCTGGTGAGAATCAGGCGAGGCGATGAATGGAAAACTGCATTTAATACGCCCGAGGGTCATTTTGAGTATCTAGTGATGCCGTTCGGACTTGCCAATGCTCCATCAGTGTTTCAGTCCTTTATGCATGACATCTTCCGAGAGTACCTGGATAAATTCCTGATTGTGTACTTGGATGATATTTTGATCTTCTCGGATGATTGGGAGTCTCATGTGAAGCAGGCCAGAACGGTTTTTCAGGTCCTGCGTGCTAATTCTTTGTTTGTGAAGGGATCAAAGTGTCTCTTTGGTGTGCAGAAGGTTTCATTTTTGGGGTTCATCTTTTCCCCTTCTACTATCGAGATGGATCCGGTTAAGGTCCAAGCCATCCATGATTGGACTCAGCCGACATCTCTGAAAAGTCTGCAAAAGTTCCTGGGCTTTGCTAATTTTTATCGTCGCTTCATCTGCAATTTTTCTAGTATTGCCAAACCATTGACCGATTTGACCAAGAAGAGTGCTGATTTGGTCAATTGGTCTTCTGCTGCTGTGGAAGCTTTTCAAGAGTTGAAGCGTCGTTTTTCTTCTGCCCCTGTGTTGTGTCAACGAGATGTTTCTCTTCCGTTCCAGGTCGAGGTTGATGCTTCTGAGATTGGAGCAGGGGCTGTTTTGTCGCAGAGAGGTTCTGGTTGCTCAGTGATGAAACCATGCGCTTTCTTTTCCAGGAAGTTTTCGCCTGCTGAGCGAAATTATGATGTGGGCAACCGAGAGTTGCTGGCCATGAAGTGGGCATTCGAGGAGTGGCGTCATTGGCTTGAAGGAGCTAAGCATCGCGTGGTGGTATTGACTGATCATAAGAACTTGACTTATCTCGAGTCTGCTAAGCGTTTGAATCCTAGACAGGCTCATTGGTCGCTGTTTTTTGCCCGTTTTGACTTTGTGATTTCGTACCTTCCGGGCTCTAAAAATGTGAAGGCGGATGCTCTGTCTAGGAGTTTTGTGCCCGACTCTCCGGGTTTATCTGAGCCGGCGGGTATCCTCAAGGAAGGAGTAATTGTGTCTGCCATCTCCCCTGATTTGCGGCGGGTGCTGCAAAAATTTCAGGCTAATAAACCTGATCATTGCCCAGCGGAGAAACTGTTTGTCCCTGATAGGTGGACGAATAAAGTTATCTCTGAGGTTCATTGTTCGGTGTTGGCTGGTCATCCTGGAATCTTTGGTACCAGAGAGTTAGTGGCTAGATCCTTTTGGTGGCCATCTCTGTCGCGGGATGTGCGTACTTTTGTGCAGTCCTGTGGGATTTGTGCTCGGGCTAAGCCCTGCTATTCTCGTGCCAGTGGGTTGCTTTTGCCCTTGCCGGTCCCGATGAGGCCTTGGACACATATCTCTATGGATTTTATTTCAGATCTTCCCGTTTCTCAAAAGATGTCAGTCATTTGGGTGGTCTGTGATCGCTTTTCTAAGATGGTCCATCTGGTACCCTTGTCTAAATTGCCTTCCTCCTCTGATTTGGTACCATTGTTCTTCCAGCATGTGGTTCGTTTGCATGGCATTCCAGAGAATATTGTTTCTGACAGAGGTTCCCAGTTTGTTTCGAGGTTTTGGCGAGCCTTTTGTGGTAGGATGGGCATTGACTTGTCTTTTTCCTCGGCTTTCCATCCTCAGACTAATGGCCAGACCGAACGAACCAATCAGACCTTGGAAACTTATCTGAGATGCTTTGTTTCTGCCGATCAGGATGACTGGGTGTCCTTTTTGCCTTTGGCTGAGTTCGCCCTTAATAATCGGGCCAGCTCGGCTACCTTGGTTTCGCCATTTTTCTGCAATTCTGGGTTCCATCCTCGTTTCTCTTCAGGACAGGTTGAGTCTTCGGACTGTCCTGGTGTGGATACTGTGGTGGACAGGTTGTAGCAGATTTGGACTCATGTAGTGGACAATTTGACCTTGTCCCAGGAGAAGGCTCAACGTTTCGCTAATCGCAGACGCCTTGTGGGTTCCCGACTTCGTGTTGGGGATCTGGTTTGGTTATCTTCTCGTCATATTCCTATGAAGGTTTCCTCTCCTAAGTTTAAACCTCGTTTCATTGGTCCGTATAGGATTTCTGAGGTTCTTAATCCTGTGTCTTTTCGTCTGACCCTCCCAGATTCTTTTTCCATACATAACGTATTCCATAGGTCATTGTTGCGGAGATACGTGGCACCTATGGTTCCATCTGTTGACCCTCCTGCCCCGGTTTTGGTGGAGGGGGAATTGGAGTATATTGTGGAGAAGATTTTGGATTCTCGTGTTTCAAGACGGAAACTCCAGTATCTGGTTAAATGGAAGGGTTATGCTCAGGAAGATAATTCCTGGGTTTTTGCCTCTGATGTCCATGCTCCCGATCTTGTTCGTGCCTTTCATGTGGCTCATCCTGGTCGGCCTGGGGGCTCTGGTGAGGGTTCGGTGACCCATCCTCAAGGGGGGGGGGAAGTACTGTTGTGAATTCTGTGGCAGAGTTCACTCCTGTGGTCACAAGTGGTACTTCGGCTGATTCTCTCTGGGAGCTTCCGTTTGTGGAGGAAAGTGGTACTGCGGCTTCTGAGTTTCCTCCCTCAGGTGATCTGGTGAGGTCGTTATGTGCTTCTCTACTTAACTTCACCTAATGCTTTGATCCATGCTTCCTGTCAATGTTCCAGTGTTGGACTTGTTTTTCCTTGGATCATTCCTGTGGCCTGCTGCTCTGCATAGCTAAGTTCTTCTTTGCTATTTGTTTGCTATTTTTTCTGTCCAGCTTGTCTATTTGTTTTGCTGGAAGCTCTGGGACGCAAAGGGTGTACCTCCGTGCCGTTAGTTCGGTACGGAGGGTCTTTTTGCCCCCTTTGCGTGGTTTTCTTTAGGGTTTTGTGTGGACCGCAAAGTTATCTTTCCTATCCTCGCTCTGTTAAGAAAGTCGGGCCTCACTTTGCTGAAACTAGAGTTTTCTCTACCCCTAGAAGTCCACCAAAAACATGTGAATGGGCCATGTCTAAAACCCTCCGCCGATAGGGTCCTGGAACTAGCAGCTGCTCTACTAACTCTTCCCCTCTCAGTTTGGTCACCCGATACAACAACTCACCAAAGTGAGGGAACCTAGTGTCAGCCCCCGGCTCTTGAGCAACCCCATTAAATACAGTCACATTTGCAAAAGCCCCCTTTAATGTAAGTTCTCAAAGTTGAGCAGTCCCAAAGTTCTCTTCAGGCACCTCTAAGTCAGGGAATCAGGGCTCCTCTGTTACAGTCTCATCTCGACATATAGGGCAAACTCCTCCACTTTTAATTCTGACAGCTGCCTTCAGAGGGGCTTGGCTTTTGCCCGGACACTCTGTACAGCCCTCTTTTACCCCTAAGTTCCAAAACAGAGAAAAATCACAGATACAGAAACTTGATTCCACGTGCTTGACCATCTGGGCCAGACTGGAAGTCTCTGGCTTTAACCACTTTTGGACCAGGTGCAACAGATCTAACATTATTTTTTTTTTAAAGGGAACCTGTCACCTGAATTTGGCGGGATCGGTTTGAGGTCATATGGGCGGAGTTTTCAGGTGTTTGATTCACCCTTTCCTTATCCGCTGGCTGCATGCTGGCCGAAATATTGGATTGAAGTTCATTCTCTGTCCTCCGTAGTACACACCTGCGCAAGGAAAGATTGCCTTGCGCAGGCGTGTACTATGGAGGACAGAGAATGAACGTCAATCCAATATTGCGGCCAGCATGCAGCCAGCAGGTAAGGAAAGGGTGAATCAAACACCCGAAAACTCCGCCCATATGACCCAAAACCAGTCCCGCCAAATTCAGGTGACAGGTTCCCTTTAAAAAAAAAAATAAACATATACTCACCTATAGCCCGTTGAAGTCCTGCTATACTCACCATCCGCCACCTTTCTCGGTCCTCGCCACGCTCCCAGGATCGCTCCATTGCAAGCGTCAGCTTTCGGTGCCAGGGCTGGTGTGAGCAGGACCTATGATGACGTCGCGATCACATGACCGTGACGTCACGGCAGGTCCTTGTCGCACACCAGCCCTGGGAGCGGAAGCTGCCGCTTGCAATGGAGCGGTCCCGGGAGCGAGGCGAGGAGCGAGAAAGGCGGCGGAGGGTGAGTATAGCAGGTTTTTTTTTAAATTATTTTTAACATGACATATTTTTACTATTGATGCCGCATAGGCAGCATCAATAGTAAATAGTTGGGGACACACAGGGTTAATAGCAGCGGTAACAGAGTGCGTTACACCACGGGCCGTTACCGCTGCCATTAACCCTGTGTGAGCGGTGAGTGGGGGGGATTATGGAGCGGGCGCCAGGCAGTGAGTGCAGGGGAGTAGAGGAGGGACTAATCGGACTGTGGCTGTCGCTGATTTTTCGCGGCAGCCATGACAGGCAGCTGCCGAGACCAATCAGCGAACGAATAACCGTGACAGAAGGACAGACAGACAGACGGAATTACCCCTTAGACAATTATGTATATAGATAATAGTTAATGGCTCCATCAGGTTTCTGTCTAAACCCTGTTTCTTGGGTTTTCAGATGGAAATTCCTGATGGAGTCTCAAACAAGGGTTAAACATAATGTGAACACACTCTAAATCTAACATTTCTCCAAACAAACATAAAGCACTCCTCTCAAAGTTTGTGTGCCCCTTAGGCTGGGTTCACACTGCATAACGCGGTGTAATGCAATCCGTTAACGCCGCCATTATGCCCTATGTCGGACGCATCGCTAACGCACGCCCACAATGGGCGTGCACTAGCGATGTGCTGTCATTGAGTGATGGACCCTGGGACGCGGGCTGTAGCGTTTCTGGGTCCGTCACTGCTAGCGCAGATGGAGCATCTGCTTAGCTCTATCTGCGCTAGCGCGATGGAATGTCAGCACTTGCGTTAACAGCAACCTGTTAATGCATGTGTTGAATGGGCTGCTGTTAACGCAATGTGAACCTAGCCTTACTATTTTGCACTCATCATATCATATAGCACTGTGTACTTACAATTGCTAATTTTGCCTTTCTACCAAGGTAATTCTTATCTTTTCTCTGCTCTATGTAGGAACAGGAAGTCTCTTCTCCCTGCAGAAACTATTCTCCTTTTCAACTACTGAGTCAGCTGCTCTGCTCCACCCCCTGCCTGGGACTTTTGAAGTGACTTATGACTCATATAGGGAAAACTTACCTTTTTTTACATAGAGCTTAGAAGGATTCAGCTACTATGTTTTTTATTATAAGATGTCATAGATCTAACAGAAAAAAAAGAATTAGCTGGGTTGAAGGGCAAAATGAGCAATTGTAAGTACACAGTCCTATATAATATCATGACTGCAATATATTAAGACAATACAAAGTTTGATAGGAGGGTTGCTTCTTTAATGGCACATCATCTATTATTCAACATATTTCACATACCAGAGATAATTTAACAGATATTATTAAAAAGTCTTTAACATGAGATATCACTTACCCTTTAACTGTATTTTTTTCACTGACATCCCTAAAGGATAAATAAAAAAAGATATAATCAAAATAACCATCAGCCATAACTCTAAAAATATAAGGTATATGATTTATATTCGGACTTACTTTTTGCTATTTTACTAACACTCCAAATTACTTCACCAAAGAATTTAAATTACGGTAGTAATAGATTACATAAGGGTGTATTCACAAGTGCCTTAGGCCGGCGTCACACTAGCGAGTTTTACGGACGTATGAGAGGTGCAGAAAATATGGATTGCACACGGTACAATGATTCTCTATGGCCCAGCTCCTATCAGCCGTATTTTACTGATCCGTATTATACGGTCTTCTACGGCCGTAGAAAATCGCAGCATGCTGCGTTTGTCTGCGTATTGCGCAAAAAAATCGCCAATAAAAGTCTATGGGGGCGAGAAAAATACGGATTACAACAGTGTGACTTGTGAGAAATACGCAGCGGTGTTCTATAGAAAAGCCGTCAATTCAGTGTGGTGTACAGTAAAATCACACTGACAGGTTAGATATAGGTTAGGTATATATATTTTAACGAATATTTGAGCCCATGGATCCACTGTATGTCCGTTTTGCAAGCCTGCGAGAAAATCTCGCAGTACGGATGCCATACGGATTACATACGGAGGATGACATGTGCAAAATACGCTGCCACACCCTGCCTACGGATGACATACGGATCACCACGGATTTTCATATGCTGAGTGTGACGCCGGCCTTAAAGTGTTAGTCAACTGGTAATTTCAAACATCCTGTGTGCATACAGATCTTGCACAATACATTTTTTAGGCTACATTTACACACATTTTTTTCTAAACATTTTTTCTCCAGTGTGCTGGGTCCATCTTTGGTCCTTGTATCAGTTTTTACAATCTGAGGCTGTCGTCACACTAGCAGTATTTGGTCAGTATTTTACGTCAGTATTTGTAAGCCAAAACCAGGAGTGGAACAAATAGAGGAAAAGTATAATAGAAACATATGCACCGCTTCTGCATTTATCACCCACTCCTGGTTTTGGCTTACAAATACTGATGTAAAATACTGAACAAATACTGCTAGTTTGACAGCAGCCTGAGTGTCATCCGTTTTTATCATATGAAAGAAAAAATTCAAAGCTTTACTAATTAACTACTCAGAAAAAAATAGACAGCACTCCAATGAAATGCAGGTGGCATCCGAGTGCTATCCACTTTTTTCCACAGACCTGTTAATTTAAATAGGAGTCTTTGATCTGCAAATAAGGTCATGTCTTTGATTTCTTACAAAAAAAAACCCAAAATGGACAGGTGAATATACCATTTAATAAATTAATAATACGGACAAAACACATGCCAGAAAAACTAACTTCTGAATAAACCTCTAAGTACAGTTCTGAACTAATTGTGACTATAAAGGCTATGTGCACATGTTGCGGATTGGTGTGCGTATTTTTCCGCACGGTTTTTGCAAAATCAGCAGGTAAACCGCACAGCAGATTACCCGTGAATTTACAGCGGATTTAGAGCGTTTTTTGTGTGGATTCCACCTGCAGTTTTACACCTGCAGATTCCTATTGAGGAGCAGGTGGAAACCGTTGCGGAATCCGCACAAAGAATTGACATGCTGCAGAAAAAACACTGCTGCGTTTCCAAGTGTTTTTTTCCGAAGCATGTGCACTGCGGATTTTGTTTTCCATACGTTTACATGGTACTGTACAACACATGGAAAACTGCTGCAGATCCGCAGCGTCAAATCCGCTGCGGATCAACAGCAAAATCCGCAACATGTGCACATAGCCTTAGACTTTGGACACCTGTCTATGGGTCTGGGTCATGTGGGATGTTTTGAAAAAAAAAACAACGTAGTGGTATCTCCATATAGAGTGAATGTTAGTTTTTATTCTTTTTTAGAAACTGTTGCTAAACTTGATAATAATAAGTCTCACGTTCACTTCATTAAGGGGGTAATTAAATTTCTTTATGTTTAATGTTGGAACAGATAAAAAAATTATTAAAGTTTTATACAGATTCAATGTACCGTATTTTCCGGCGTATAAGATGACTTTTTAACCCCTAAAAATTGTCCCAAAAATCGGGGGTCGTCTTATACGCCGGGTACGGGTGCACGGAGCGATCCTGGTTGGTTCCCAGGGTCTGAAGGAGAGGAGTCTCTCCTTTAGGCCCTGGGATCCATATTCATGTAAAAAATAAAGAATAAAAATAAAAAACATGGATATACTCACCCTCGGACGGCCCCTGGCTCTCAGCGGTGCAAGTGTCTGCCTCCGTTCCTAAGAATGCAGTGAGTGAAGGACCTTTGATGATGTCGCGGTCACGTGAGCGGTCGCGTGACCGCGACATCATCGAAGGTCTTTCACTCACTGCATTCTTAGGAACGGAGGCAGACGCTTGCATCGCTGAGAGCCAGGGTCAGTCGGAGGGGTGAGTATATCCATTTTTTTTTTTTTATTCTTTATTTTTTACATGAATATGGATCCCAGGGCCTGAAGGAGAGTCTCCTCTCCTCCAGACCCTGGGAACCACACGTCGTATAAGATAACTGGGCGTACAAGATGACCCCCGTCTTATACGGCGGGTATATCCCAAATTTCATATTTTATATGGAAAAGTTGGGGGTCGTCTTATACGCCCAGTCGTTTTACACACCAGAAAATATGGTACATAATAACGAACATCTACTTACTTATCAAATACTGCTTTAACTTTAAGCTGATAATTAAGCTCTTGAAGTTTGACCAAAAGCCTGTAAGAAATAAAATAAAGCTGTAACACCATACATAATTTTTTTTTTTTCTTAAGAGTTGTTTAGGTTTGTAATTGAAAAATAATGAATGACAAATTTTCAGCATTAGAAATATAAACCGAGCTCTACAAAAATTGCAAAAAAAAATTGTACTATAATTCCATTTTATATAAATTAGAAATTGTTCCTTCACGTCAAAGCTTTACTGATCTTGTTAAAGTACATCATTTAAAATTAATACTATATTATACTAATTTCTCATTAGGGTAGGATGATTAAATAAATTAATTTAGTTTACTGGTATACCATTAAAACAAAATTCTGATTGTAATTAGAATCAGGAAAGTTATACTAGCCTTGCGTTCACAAGCAGCAGAATGAAACAAACAGTGAACATAACAGAAATCGTAACTAATATATTAATTCAAGTTCAACACTCCATTTCACCCCTACTCACAAACGGAAATAAGAAAAAAGTGAGAAAAATAAAAAGGTAAAGGTGTCTCTTTATCAAATTCTATGACTCTTAAAAAAAATTGATGTGGGGGGCGTGTCTGGGAGCTGCACTCAATGGAAGCATAGAACTTCTGCTCCTGAACCTGTCGTCCTTATAGAGAGGACTAGATGGTGGCCCGATTCTAATGCATCGGGTATTCAAGAATATGTATATAGTTTATTTATGAATATTTCAGAATAATACAATGAATACACAGAATTTTCTGGGTAAAATATATTTATTATCATTACATTTTATTGCTCATATAACTTAATACAATTGAATGAAATTATGAAACAGATCATCAAAATACATAAGCCATTACATTAATATCTATGGTAACTGTATTTAAATAAATCATCGAATAAAAGAAGTACATCGACACTAATATATTTGTTAGCAATATCAACCCAAAATATTTTTATACACCACATTTTTGTGAATACCTATTCACTACCTATAAGCAACTTTCCTTGTAACGGGGTAGGAAGAACTTGCACCTTGACGTTGGATCTCATTTTAACTCTTGAAAATGCAACGTAGAGTTGTCCATGACCAAAAAACAGGCTCTGGTAGATATATGCCAACACGGTGTAGAGTTTGACCTTGTGACTTGTTTATTGTCATGGCAAAAGCTGGTTTAACTGGAAACTGTTGACATTGAAGCCTAAATAGAAGACCGGTGTCTGAAGGACAGGAATAAATCCGTGGAATGAACACTTCATCTCGTTTTCCTGATCCAGTGATCACTCTTGCTTGACTGACGTTAGAATGGAGTCCAGTAACAATAAGGCGAGTTCCATTACATAGACCATTTTTTGTATTTAGATTCCGCAACAACATTATGATTGATCCAACTTTGATTTGTAGTCTGTGGGATGGCATTCCTGATGGCGTAAGACTATTTAAAAATTCAACTGGATAATGCTGTCGTTCATCTTCATTATCTATATCCACTGAATCATCACTTTTGTACAACTTATACTCTCCAGGCATTCTATCCATCACACGGGAATTTAGCAGAGCCACTTCATCATTCTTAGGACAGAGAATTGCATTAGAAGAGGCCCTCTCAACATTAATTTGGTCGTTCACATCAATTTCAATGCATTGTCCAAAAACATCACTTACGATGCAGTCAGTGCACAGCATGTCTTCTGGTGTTTCAATAATGTCTTCTCCAAGGTTGTATTCGTTGCTAAGTTCACTGTTACCAAGTTTAAGAAGCCAGTTGCTATACTCTGGGTCAGAAGATTGCATGCTGTTAATTAGTTGGAGCTTATTAAACTGTTTCCAAAGGTCAGCCATTATTAAGCTGGACTCGATAACATCTGTTCTTGTTCCATTTGGTATGACTGGAAGGCATTGCCTAAAATCTCCGCCAATGACAAAAACTTTACCCCCAAACGGAATTTCATTTTTTTCAGCAACATTTGCAGTCATTACTTCACGCAGAAGTCTGTCGCTTAAGCTCAAAGTGTATTTGGGTGCCATGGTGCACTCGTCAAGTATGAAAAGATTTGCGTTCTTTAACAGTCTTCCTGCAAATGTGTCTTGTTTTATTCTGGAAACAGAGATTTTGTTGACTGGAGCTGGTAACCCAAAGAGTGAATGGATAGTGCGACCTCCTCGCAATGCTGCAATACCTCTTTTAGCCGATGGCAATACGACTTTTCCCAACCCTCTAACGTGATGCATTAAAACTTCATAGAGGTATGTTTTACCGCTCCCTCCTGGGCCGTCAATAAAAAAACATTTTGCCCTTGCATCTGCTTGGATTTCTATAGTGCTCACAATAGTGTCATATGCAATCCGTTGTTGTTCATTTAAGGAGTTTCGTTTCTCTGATGCCAACAATAATTTGTAAGCTTCGTCATACTCTGGAACTTGTGGAACTTGAATTGCAGGCTGAAAAAATCTGGAAAGTCTGAAAACGTTTTTCCATGCAGTAGTAAGACATTTTAGACATCTTGCATGGCATAAGATTCGCAATTTTGACAATTTCCACTTCTGTTGTGAAAATGTAAGCAGTAATCCTCGATTAGATCTTCTTTAAAATTTGCCCAAAGTTGAGCCGGATTTGTAGGTGGTCCAAATACACAGATGTAGGCAAACAATTCACGAAGTTGCTTAGGCATATGTAGGGCAACTGCGTCTTCTAAAATAAGTCTCCACACAGTATCATCCAATAGAAGTCCTAAGGCCGGGGTCACACTAGACCGTAATATGGCGAGTGCAATACGATAAAAAAATCGCATTGCACTCGGACCAATGTTAGCATATGGTGCCGCTCCCAGCAGCCGACTTTTTGTCGGCTATTTTCCTCGGTCCGAGACACTCGCAGCATGCTGCGATTGTCACGGACCGAGAAAAACTCTCGGCTCACTCGCACCCATATAAGCCTATGGGTGCGAGTGAGACAGCGCACACCACTCGGATAACATCCGAGTGATGTGCGCTATAAGCTGACCCCAGCAATGAAGGAGATGGAGAAATTCATTTATCTGCCTCCTCCGCAGCTGTGCTCCGATCCTCCCTGTGCGAGAGAATCGGAGCACAGACGCATGACACTCGGCTCCTGCTCTGCTGCGAGCAGGAGCCGAGTGTCATTAGCATATTGCATCCGATGCTGTCGCATCAGATGCAATACGCCAGTGTGACCCCGGCCTAAAGCCAAAGCTGCAGCTTTAAATGTATCCTGCAAAACTCTGTTAACTGGTTTCAAATCGTCATAACTTGTAGCTCCTTTGACATGCAGCAGTAACAGCCGAAGGCAATATCTTTCTTGATCCTTGACACTAACAGTATACATGCGTCCAATTATTCTGCTAACTCCTCGTTGTCTTGGATTCCAAGTTTTATTCCAAACGTAATGCTCTGGAATCTCTCGGTACAAATACTGGCTTGCGTTTTTGTCACGTTGGTTCAGCAAAAACCATTCCATTAATGTTGATGTTGTGCTTAAAGTTTTGAGACATCTTTGACTTCAGCATCTTCAAAGAAATAAAGCTGCTGTTGATTTGGTAAATGAATAGCTAAATGAATAATGGCATGGGACTGTGAATGCATTGGAAACGCAAATAACCTACAAGCAGCTTCTGGAGCACTAACGTATCTTGAGTCAACAAAAGTTGATGATTCATTGTGATTGACTGTTTTCTGTTGTATTTCGATGCTAGCTTTGTCATGCCCCTTGTAGATGTACTTGAAAAGATATTTTACACTTTTTATTGAAGCACAGATTTCTACGTTGATGTGACAGTTTTAGCGTTTTGATAAGTACGGGTTGTATGGGATTATCCATGAGTTATTTATATTTTTTTATTGCAAACAATGTTATCAATGTGTTGTCGCCGGTAGGATGGGTGGCCATCCAAGTCTTTAATAGTGTGCTGTTTCAACTCCTTTGGAAACCCTTTTGTACACTTTCCGTTTTCCATGCATGTACTTTTTGGATTTGCTACACCACATGGGCCATGAACCATATGAGAGACTACAATATTCTACAGTTCAGGATACTTTTCTTGGTTAGGAATTTCAGCCCACACTATGTTGTCAATTTCTTCCTCTGTATGAAACTTGGAATCTGCGTCTATGATAATTAGTATATGCACATGTGGGAGGCCTCGTTTCTGAAACTCTATGACGTGTACCATTGCCACGACTGTTCCAAAAAGCCCATTTTTTATGTCTTTCAAAAGGCTGCTGAGTTTTAGTCGAAATATGCATTCGACTAAGTCCGGTCTGTGCCAGGGTTCTAGATTTTCGGTAATTTCTGGCCATTTAGGATTACAGGTCATTGTCACAAAAATGTCAGGTCTTCCATACTTTGTTACTAGTGCCATTGCATCTTGATAACGTTGCTGCATGTTACGGGGGCTACCTTCAAACGACGACGGGAGAATTACTGTTTTTCCAATTGAAATTCCTTTTTCAATTGATTGTTTTTGCAAATGTTCTTGAAGAACGCTGTAGTCTTCAACTTTAAGTTGTTTTTGGTTCATTCTTATGAAATTTAGACGATTAGCTTCAATTTTAACATATGCGTTAACTAAGTACTGTTGTGTCAGTTTCCCACCGTTTAAAATAGGATTGAAGTAATTTCGGACAGACAGAAGAAAACTGTAGTATTGCAGCTGTGTAATTCTTCTTGAAGTTCCTTGTTGGTTTAGGTTTTCATGCCATCTTTGATCACCTCTTGGAAAGAATAGCGGATACAGAAGAGCATCAAGGTTGCTTTGCAAAATGCTAATTCGTTGTGTCTTAGGAACCAAAGGATTGTTTTGGTCTGGCTTAAGATGGACTAATATATCCCTTTGAAAAGGAGGCTCTCCATCATCCTTTTTGAAAAACAACTGCGACCTCACTTACACATGGTTTGTTGTAAAGTCAGGGATCCTGTTTACGTTCTTGTTTAATGGCCATGACAATACATGGCATTTCAGTACCATTTTGTATAGCCCTCTGTTCCTCCTCAGCTTCAAAGTCTTTTAGCATGCGATATGCAGCAGCAAATGGGCTTATTTTTTGTAAATGTTCCACAATTTGATTCATCAGTGCAGCATCACACCTTTCGTTTTCTTTCAGGTTCATCCTTTGTTCTGTAGCCTCATTTGTATCAATGATGTATAATTGTGCAAATTTTGGTGGTTGTCCTATTTCTGGGTGAAGTTTCAAGAAAAACAAGAAAAAGACGTCACACTATATAATGGGGACCACCACAAAATAGTATATAAATCACTTTTAAATTCTTTATTTTGTCAGCCAAAAGAAACACAAAACAGCACACCACACTTTTAAAATCAATTAAAAACAGAATATGACATCAGAGGTTCCTAATAAGGAACATCCCCCTGGACATGTAACGTAATAGGTATCACCAGATAACAAATATTTCTGTTGTTATAACTGCCTAAAATACACACCTAAATATATGATGAAGCCATGTACAGTCTTGCTGGCTTAATATGACAACAAATCAGTATACAATCAGAAGGTAGTGTAATTTATATCTCGCCCAGCTCGCAGCACTTAAAGATAGTTACCTATAAAAACATGTATACACCTGCTAGTTGAATAAACAAATACCTAAAAATGCACAACCGGTATATACATAATAGGTGGGTGGTAGCAACAATATAAACATGGAGTATATCAAATGTTTCCTAGGCAAATGAGGCTGCTGGTAATAAATCACCTAAATCACTTAACAAAAAATAAAGAGAGGTGGAAGGTACCATCCAACAAAGTAACAGTCAGAAGGGGATCAGCCTCCAGCACTGAGATTTGTTATTATGACGGATTCAATATTTAACCCAAGTATAAAAGAACCATATCTGGATGATAAAAAAAAAACAAAAACAAAAAAAAACAAATACAAAATGGCCTAGATAAAGCATATATCATACACAGTGAGTATCGCAGAGGTGTATCCGAACGTTGTTAGAGTGTCCAGAACCCCCTCACATCCAGGTGCATACCTATGTATGAAGCTGAATAAATGCAGCATATAGGGAAAAACCCCACTGTGCAGAGCAACACACTACTATAGATAAAGATAGTACTGCCAGTAGAACATGACCAGGATACCTATCACTACAGATGTCCAGGGGCTCTGCACAGTGGGGTGCCCTCCACCTTCCTATTATATTTCTGGGTGAAGTGTTCCAGTGTGGTGGTCGATCTGGCCATGAATTTTAAAACAATATGGTCTGAATCCAGGGGGCGGTGCAATGTTGGCACCAAATGAAGCAAACGCATGAGAACTGTTGATGCTTCTGATATTTTCCATAAAATTTCTACTGTGTTGATGTTTTCCTTTCATCAACTGCTCAAACAGATCTGAGTAGTGAGGTCTCGGTAGCATAACTTTTCCTTTTTGGCAGCATTGAGTAAACTGATTGTCAGATGGTTTTTCATCAATGAAAATTCTGAGAGTCGCATTTAGAGCAAACTGCATTCATATTCCCACAGTAACATAGTAACATAGTAACATAGTTAGTAAGGCCGAAAAAAGACATTTGTCCATCCAGTTCAGCCTATATTCCATCATAATAAATCCCCAGATCTACGTCCTTCTACAGAACCTAATAATTGTATGATACAATATTGTTCTGCTCCAGGAAGACATCCAGGCCTCTCTTGAACCCCTCGACTGAGTTCGCCATCACCACCTCCTCAGGCAAGCAATTCCAGATTCTCACTGCCCTAACAGTAAAGAATCCTCTTCTATATTGGTGGAAAAACCTTCTCTCCTCCAGACGCAAAGAATGCCCCCTTGTGCCCGTCACCTTCCTTGGTATAAACAGATCCTCAGCGAGATATTTGTATTGTCCCCTTATATACTTATACATGGTTATTAGATCGCCCCTCAGTCGTCTTTTTTCTAGACTAAATAATCCTAATTTCGCTAATCTATCTGGGTATTGTAGTTCTCCCATCCCCTTTATTAATTTTGTTGCCCTCCTTTGTACTCTCTCTAGTTCCATTATATCCTTCCTGAGCACCGGTGCCCAAAACTGGACACAGTACTCCATGTGCGGTCTAACTAGGGATTTGTACAGAGGCAGTATAATGCTCTCATCATGTGTATCCAGACCTCTTTTAATGCACCCCATGATCCTGTTTGCCTTGGCAGCTGCTGCCTGGCACTGGCTGCTCCAGGTAAGTTTATCATTAACTAGGATCCCCAAGTCCTTCTCCCTGTCAGATTTACCCAGTGGTTTCCCGTTCAGTGTGTAATGGTGATATTGATTCCCTCTTCCCATGTGTATAACCTTACATTTATCATTGTTAAACCTCATCTGCCACCTTTCAGCCCAAGTTTCCAACTTATCCAGATCCATCTGTAGCAGAGTACTATCTTCTCTTGTATTAACTGCTTTACATAGTTTTGTATCATCTGCAAATATCGATATTTTACTGTGTAAACCTTCTACCAGATCATTAATGAATATGTTGAAGAGAACAGGTCCCAATACTGACCCCTGCGGTACCCCACTGGTCACAGCGACCCAGTTAGAGACTATACCATTTATAACCAACCTCTGCTTTCTATCACTAAGCCAGTTACTAACCCATTTACACACATTTTCCCCCAGACCAAGCATTCTCATTTTGTGTACCAACCTCTTGTGCGGCACGGTATCAAACGCTTTGGAAAAATCGAGATATACCACGTCCAATGACTCACCGTGGTCCAGTCTATAGCTTACCTCTTCATAAAAACTGATTAGATTGGTTTGACAGGAGCGATTTCTCATAAACCCATGCTGATATGGAGTTAAACAGTTATTCTCATTGAGATAATCCAGAATAACATCCCTCAGAAACCCTTCAAATATTTTACCAACAATAGAGGTTAGACTTACTGGCCTATAATTTCCAGGTTCACTTTTAGAGCCCTTTTTGAATATTGGCACCACATTTGCTATGCGCCAGTCCTGCGGAACAGACCCTGTCGCTATAGAGTCACTAAAAATAAGAAATAATGGTTTATCTATTACATTACTTAGTTCTCTTAGTACTCGTGGGTGTATGCCATCCGGACCCGGAGATTTATCTATTTTAATCTTATTTAGCCGGTTTCGCACCTCTTCTTGGGTTAGATTGGTGACTCTTAATATAGGGTTTTCATTGTTTCTTGGGATTTCACCTAGCATTTCATTTTCCACCGTGAATACCGTGGAGAAGAAGGTGTTTAATATGTTAGCTTTTTCCTCGTCATCTACAACCATTCTTTCCTCACTATTTTTTAAGGGGCCTACATTTTCAGTTTTTATTCTTTTACTATTGATATAGTTGAAGAACAGTTTGGGATTAGTTTTACTCTCCTTAGCAATGTGCTTCTCTGTTTCCTTTTTGGCAGCTTTAATTAGTTTTTTAGATAAAGTATTTTTCTCCCTATAGTTTTTTAGAGCTTCAATGGTGCCATCCTGCTTTAGTAGTGCAAATGCTTTCTTTTTACTGTTAATTGCCTGTCTTACTTCTTTGTTTAGCCACATTGGGTTTTTCCTATTTCTAGTCCTTTTATTCCCACAAGGTATAAACCGCTTACACTGCCTATTTAGGATGTTCTTAAACATTTCCCATTTATTATCTGTATTCTCATTTCTGAGGATATTGTCCCAGTCTACCAGATTAAGGGCATCTCTAAGCTGTTCAAACTTTGCCTTCCTAAAGTTCAATGTTTTTGTGACTCCCTGACAAGTCCCCCTAGTGAAAGACAGGTGAAACTGCACAATATTGTGGTCGCTATTTCCTAAATGCCCAACCACCTGCAGATTTGTTATTCTGTCAGGTCTATTAGATAGTATTAGGTCTAAAAGTGCTGTTCCTCTGGTTGGATTCTGCACCAATTGTGAAAGATAATTTTTCTTGGTTATTAGCAGAAACCTGTTGCCTTTATGGGTTTCACAGGTTTCTGTTTCCCAGTTAATATCCGGGTAGTTAAAGTCCCCCATAACCAGGACCTCATTATGGGTTGCAGCTTCATCTATCTGCTTTAGAAGTAGACTTTCCATGCTTTCTGTTATATTTGGGGGTTTGTAACAGACCCCAATGAGAATTTTGTTACCATTTTTCCCTCCATGAATTTCAACCCATATGGACTCGACATCCTCATTCCCTTCGCTAATATCCTCCCTTAAAGTGGACTTTAGACAAGACTTTACATAGAGACAAACCCCTCCTCCTCTCCGATTTTTACGATCCTTTCTAAACAGACTGTAACCCTGTAAGTTAACTGCCCAGTCATAGCTTTCATCTAACCATGTCTCGGTTATTCCCACTATGTCAAAGTTACCTGTAGATATTTCTGCTTCTAGTTCTTCCATCTTGTTTGTCAGGCTTCTGGCGTTTGCGAGCATGCAGTTTAGAGGATTTTGTTTTGTTCCAATCTCCTCACTGTGGATTGTTTTAGAAATGTTCTTACCTCCCTTCTGAGTATGTTTTCCTGGGTCGTCTTTGTTCGAGTCTAATGTTTTTCTTCCCGTCCCCTCTTCTTCTAGTTTAACGCCCTCCTGATGAGTGTAGCGAGTCTTCTGGCGAATGTGTGTTTCCCAGGTTTGTTGAGGTGTAGTCCGTCTCTGGCGAGGAGTCCATCATACCAGTAATTCACACCGTGGTCCAGGAATCCAAATCCTTGTTGTCTGCACCATCGTCTTAGCCAGTTGTTTGCATCAAGGATCCTGTTCCATCTCCTGGTGCCATGCCCATCTACTGGAAGGATAGAAGAAAAAACTACCTGTGCATCCAGTTCCTTTACTTTCTTCCCCAACTCTTCAAAGTCCTTGCAGATTGTCGGTAGGTCCTTCCTTGCCGTGTCATTGGTGCCAACATGTATCAGAAGAAATGGGTGGACGTCCTTGGAGCTGAAGAGCTTTGGTATCCTATCGGTCACATCCTTGATCATCGCACCTGGAAGGCAGCATACTTCTCTTGCAGTTATGTCCGGTCTGCAGATGGCTGCTTCTGTGCCTCTCAGTAGTGAGTCTCCCACCACCACCACTCTTCGTTGCTTCTTGGCTGTACTTTTTGCTGTCACTTGTTGCTGTGTGCCCTTTTCTTTTTTGCTTGCTGGTATTGCTTCATTCTTAGGTGTGCCATCTTCATCCTCTACAAAGATTTGATATCGGTTCTTCAGTTGTGTGGTTGGTGATTTCTCCATGGTCTTCTTGCTTCTTTTGGTCACATGCTTCCACTCATCTGCTTTTGGAGGTTCTCTGACACTTTTTGCACCTTCTGTGACCAGTAGAGATGCTTCTGTTCTGTCTAGAAAGTCTTGATTCTCTTTGATGAGTTTCAAAGTTGCTATTCTTTCTTCCAGACCCCGCACCTTTTCTTCTAAAAGGGCCACTAGTCTACACTTCTGACAGGTGAAATTGGATTCTTCTTCTGGTCGATCTGTGAACATGTAGCACATGCTGCAGCTCACCATGTAGGTTGTCACATCTGCCATGTTGCTCCTAGATCCTGCTGACTTGCTGTGTGTTTTCCTTCTTGTGTAATCTACTCAGCCAAGCTCTCTTGCAATAATGTCCTACAGGCAAAAATTACGGCGCGCGGTTTGGTGATGCTTTCGAAGCAGCTGGTCCCGGCTGTACCCAACGATCTTCTAGCTTAGGGAGACTTCGCTTCTCCCAGAAGGCACCTGGAATATGCAAATTAGCCTCCTGAAGCTTGAATCCCTGGTTTGGTGATGCTTTCGAAGCAGCTGGTCCCGGCTGTACCCAACGATCTTCTAGCTTAGGGAGACTTCGCTTCTCCCAGAAGGCACCTGGAATATGCAAATTAGCCTCCTGAAGCTTGAATCCCTGGTTTGGTGATGCTTTCGAAGCAGCTGGTCCCGGCTGTACCCAACTATCTTCTAGCTTAGGGAGACTTCGCTTCTCCCAGAAGGCACCTGGAATATGCAAATTAGCCTCCTGAAGCTTGAATCCCTGGTTTGGTGATGCTTTCGAAGCAGCTGGTCCCGGCTGTACCCAACGATCTTCTAGCTTAGGGAGACTTCGCTTCTCCCAGAAGGCACCTGGAATATGCAAATTAGCCTCCTGAAGCTTGAATCCCTGGTTTGGTGATGCTTTCGAAGCAGCTGGTCCCGGCTGTACCCAACGATCTTCTAGCTTAGGGAGACTTCGCTTCTCCCAGAAGGCACCTGGAATATGCAAATTAGCCTCCTGAAGCTTGAATCCCTGGTTTGGTGATGCTTTCGAAGCAGCTGGTCCCGGCTGTACCCAACAATCTTCTAGCTTAGGGAGACTTCGCTTCTCCCAGAAGGCACCTGGAATATGCAAATTAGCCTCCTGAAGCTTGAATCCCAGCGGATACAGAAGAGCATCAAGGTTGCTTTGCAAAATGCTAATTCGTTGTGTCTTAGGAACCAAAGGATTGTTTTGGTCTGGCTTAAGATGGACTAATATATCCCTTTGAAAAGGAGGCTCTCCATCATCCTTTTTGAAAAACAACTGCGACCTCACTTACACATGGTTTGTTGTAAAGTCAGGGATCCTGTTTACGTTCTTGTTTAATGGCCATGACAATACATGGCATTTCAGTACCATTTTGTATAGCCCTCTGTTCCTCCTCAGCTTCAAAGTCTTTTAGCATGCGATATGCAGCAGCAAATGGGCTTATTTTTTGTAAATGTTCCACAATTTGATTCATCAGTGCAGCATCACACCTTTCGTTTTCTTTCAGGTTCATCCTTTGTTCTGTAGCCTCATTTGTATCAATGATGTATAATTGTGCAAATTTTGGTGGTTGTCCTATTTCTGGGTGAAGTTTCAAGAAAAACAAGAAAAAGACGTCACACTATATAATGGGGACCACCACAAAATAGTATATAAATCACTTTTAAATTCTTTATTTTGTCAGCCAAAAGAAACACAAAACAGCACACCACACTTTTAAAATCAATTAAAAACAGAATATGACATCAGAGGTTCCTAATAAGGAACATCCCCCTGGACATGTAACGTAATAGGTATCACCAGATAACAAATATTTCTGTTGTTATAACTGCCTAAAATACACACCTAAATATATGATGAAGCCATGTACAGTCTTGCTGGCTTAATATGACAACAAATCAGTATACAATCAGAAGGTAGTGTAATTTATATCTCGCCCAGCTCGCAGCACTTAAAGATAGTTACCTATAAAAACATGTATACACCTGCTAGTTGAATAAACAAATACCTAAAAATGCACAACCGGTATATACATAATAGGTGGGTGGTAGCAACAATATAAACATGGAGTATATCAAATGTTTCCTAGGCAAATGAGGCTGCTGGTAATAAATCACCTAAATCACTTAACAAAAAATAAAGAGAGGTGGAAGGTACCATCCAACAAAGTAACAGTCAGAAGGGGATCAGCCTCCAGCACTGAGATTTGTTATTATGACGGATTCAATATTTAACCCAAGTATAAAAGAACCATATCTGGATGATAAAAAAAAAACAAAAACAAAAAAAAACAAATACAAAATGGCCTAGATAAAGCATATATCATACACAGTGAGTATCGCAGAGGTGTATCCGAACGTTGTTAGAGTGTCCAGAACCCCCTCACATCCAGGTGCATACCTATGTATGAAGCTGAATAAATGCAGCATATAGGGAAAAACCCCACTGTGCAGAGCAACACACTACTATAGATAAAGATAGTACTGCCAGTAGAACATGACCAGGATACCTATCACTACAGATGTCCAGGGGCTCTGCACAGTGGGGTGCCCTCCACCTTCCTATTATATTTCTGGGTGAAGTGTTCCAGTGTGGTGGTCGATCTGGCCATGAATTTTAAAACAATATGGTCTGAATCCAGGGGGCGGTGCAATGTTGGCACCAAATGAAGCAAACGCATGAGAACTGTTGATGCTTCTGATATTTTCCATAAAATTTCTACTGTGTTGATGTTTTCCTTTCATCAACTGCTCAAACAGATCTGAGTAGTGAGGTCTCGGTAGCATAACTTTTCCTTTTTGGCAGCATTGAGTAAACTGATTGTCAGATGGTTTTTCATCAATGAAAATTCTGAGAGTCGCATTTAGAGCAAACTGCATTCATATTCCCACAGTAACATAGTAACATAGTAACATAGTTAGTAAGGCCGAAAAAAGACATTTGTCCATCCAGTTCAGCCTATATTCCATCATAATAAATCCCCAGATCTACGTCCTTCTACAGAACCTAATAATTGTATGATACAATATTGTTCTGCTCCAGGAAGACATCCAGGCCTCTCTTGAACCCCTCGACTGAGTTCGCCATCACCACCTCCTCAGGCAAGCAATTCCAGATTCTCACTGCCCTAACAGTAAAGAATCCTCTTCTATATTGGTGGAAAAACCTTCTCTCCTCCAGACGCAAAGAATGCCCCCTTGTGCCCGTCACCTTCCTTGGTATAAACAGATCCTCAGCGAGATATTTGTATTGTCCCCTTATATACTTATACATGGTTATTAGATCGCCCCTCAGTCGTCTTTTTTCTAGACTAAATAATCCTAATTTCGCTAATCTATCTGGGTATTGTAGTTCTCCCATCCCCTTTATTAATTTTGTTGCCCTCCTTTGTACTCTCTCTAGTTCCATTATATCCTTCCTGAGCACCGGTGCCCAAAACTGGACACAGTACTCCATGTGCGGTCTAACTAGGGATTTGTACAGAGGCAGTATAATGCTCTCATCATGTGTATCCAGACCTCTTTTAATGCACCCCATGATCCTGTTTGCCTTGGCAGCTGCTGCCTGGCACTGGCTGCTCCAGGTAAGTTTATCATTAACTAGGATCCCCAAGTCCTTCTCCCTGTCAGATTTACCCAGTGGTTTCCCGTTCAGTGTGTAATGGTGATATTGATTCCCTCTTCCCATGTGTATAACCTTACATTTATCATTGTTAAACCTCATCTGCCACCTTTCAGCCCAAGTTTCCAACTTATCCAGATCCATCTGTAGCAGAGTACTATCTTCTCTTGTATTAACTGCTTTACATAGTTTTGTATCATCTGCAAATATCGATATTTTACTGTGTAAACCTTCTACCAGATCATTAATGAATATGTTGAAGAGAACAGGTCCCAATACTGACCCCTGCGGTACCCCACTGGTCACAGCGACCCAGTTAGAGACTATACCATTTATAACCAACCTCTGCTTTCTATCACTAAGCCAGTTACTAACCCATTTACACACATTTTCCCCCAGACCAAGCATTCTCATTTTGTGTACCAACCTCTTGTGCGGCACGGTATCAAACGCTTTGGAAAAATCGAGATATACCACGTCCAATGACTCACCGTGGTCCAGTCTATAGCTTACCTCTTCATAAAAACTGATTAGATTGGTTTGACAGGAGCGATTTCTCATAAACCCATGCTGATATGGAGTTAAACAGTTATTCTCATTGAGATAATCCAGAATAACATCCCTCAGAAACCCTTCAAATATTTTACCAACAATAGAGGTTAGACTTACTGGCCTATAATTTCCAGGTTCACTTTTAGAGCCCTTTTTGAATATTGGCACCACATTTGCTATGCGCCAGTCCTGCGGAACAGACCCTGTCGCTATAGAGTCACTAAAAATAAGAAATAATGGTTTATCTATTACATTACTTAGTTCTCTTAGTACTCGTGGGTGTATGCCATCCGGACCCGGAGATTTATCTATTTTAATCTTATTTAGCCGGTTTCGCACCTCTTCTTGGGTTAGATTGGTGACTCTTAATATAGGGTTTTCATTGTTTCTTGGGATTTCACCTAGCATTTCATTTTCCACCGTGAATACCGTGGAGAAGAAGGTGTTTAATATGTTAGCTTTTTCCTCGTCATCTACAACCATTCTTTCCTCACTATTTTTTAAGGGGCCTACATTTTCAGTTTTTATTCTTTTACTATTGATATAGTTGAAGAACAGTTTGGGATTAGTTTTACTCTCCTTAGCAATGTGCTTCTCTGTTTCCTTTTTGGCAGCTTTAATTAGTTTTTTAGATAAAGTATTTTTCTCCCTATAGTTTTTTAGAGCTTCAATGGTGCCATCCTGCTTTAGTAGTGCAAATGCTTTCTTTTTACTGTTAATTGCCTGTCTTACTTCTTTGTTTAGCCACATTGGGTTTTTCCTATTTCTAGTCCTTTTATTCCCACAAGGTATAAACCGCTTACACTGCCTATTTAGGATGTTCTTAAACATTTCCCATTTATTATCTGTATTCTCATTTCTGAGGATATTGTCCCAGTCTACCAGATTAAGGGCATCTCTAAGCTGTTCAAACTTTGCCTTCCTAAAGTTCAATGTTTTTGTGACTCCCTGACAAGTCCCCCTAGTGAAAGACAGGTGAAACTGCACAATATTGTGGTCGCTATTTCCTAAATGCCCAACCACCTGCAGATTTGTTATTCTGTCAGGTCTATTAGATAGTATTAGGTCTAAAAGTGCTGTTCCTCTGGTTGGATTCTGCACCAATTGTGAAAGATAATTTTTCTTGGTTATTAGCAGAAACCTGTTGCCTTTATGGGTTTCACAGGTTTCTGTTTCCCAGTTAATATCCGGGTAGTTAAAGTCCCCCATAACCAGGACCTCATTATGGGTTGCAGCTTCATCTATCTGCTTTAGAAGTAGACTTTCCATGCTTTCTGTTATATTTGGGGGTTTGTAACAGACCCCAATGAGAATTTTGTTACCATTTTTCCCTCCATGAATTTCAACCCATATGGACTCGACATCCTCATTCCCTTCGCTAATATCCTCCCTTAAAGTGGACTTTAGACAAGACTTTACATAGAGACAAACCCCTCCTCCTCTCCGATTTTTACGATCCTTTCTAAACAGACTGTAACCCTGTAAGTTAACTGCCCAGTCATAGCTTTCATCTAACCATGTCTCGGTTATTCCCACTATGTCAAAGTTACCTGTAGATATTTCTGCTTCTAGTTCTTCCATCTTGTTTGTCAGGCTTCTGGCGTTTGCGAGCATGCAGTTTAGAGGATTTTGTTTTGTTCCAATCTCCTCACTGTGGATTGTTTTAGAAATGTTCTTACCTCCCTTCTGAGTATGTTTTCCTGGGTCGTCTTTGTTCGAGTCTAATGTTTTTCTTCCCGTCCCCTCTTCTTCTAGTTTAACGCCCTCCTGATGAGTGTAGCGAGTCTTCTGGCGAATGTGTGTTTCCCAGGTTTGTTGAGGTGTAGTCCGTCTCTGGCGAGGAGTCCATCATACCAGTAATTCACACCGTGGTCCAGGAATCCAAATCCTTGTTGTCTGCACCATCGTCTTAGCCAGTTGTTTGCATCAAGGATCCTGTTCCATCTCCTGGTGCCATGCCCATCTACTGGAAGGATAGAAGAAAAAACTACCTGTGCATCCAGTTCCTTTACTTTCTTCCCCAACTCTTCAAAGTCCTTGCAGATTGTCGGTAGGTCCTTCCTTGCCGTGTCATTGGTGCCAACATGTATCAGAAGAAATGGGTGGACGTCCTTGGAGCTGAAGAGCTTTGGTATCCTATCGGTCACATCCTTGATCATCGCACCTGGAAGGCAGCATACTTCTCTTGCAGTTATGTCCGGTCTGCAGATGGCTGCTTCTGTGCCTCTCAGTAGTGAGTCTCCCACCACCACCACTCTTCGTTGCTTCTTGGCTGTACTTTTTGCTGTCACTTGTTGCTGTGTGCCCTTTTCTTTTTTGCTTGCTGGTATTGCTTCATTCTTAGGTGTGCCATCTTCATCCTCTACAAAGATTTGATATCGGTTCTTCAGTTGTGTGGTTGGTGATTTCTCCATGGTCTTCTTGCTTCTTTTGGTCACATGCTTCCACTCATCTGCTTTTGGAGGTTCTCTGACACTTTTTGCACCTTCTGTGACCAGTAGAGATGCTTCTGTTCTGTCTAGAAAGTCTTGATTCTCTTTGATGAGTTTCAAAGTTGCTATTCTTTCTTCCAGACCCCGCACCTTTTCTTCTAAAAGGGCCACTAGTCTACACTTCTGACAGGTGAAATTGGATTCTTCTTCTGGTCGATCTGTGAACATGTAGCACATGCTGCAGCTCACCATGTAGGTTGTCACATCTGCCATGTTGCTCCTAGATCCTGCTGACTTGCTGTGTGTTTTCCTTCTTGTGTAATCTACTCAGCCAAGCTCTCTTGCAATAATGTCCTACAGGCAAAAATTACGGCGCGCGGTTTGGTGATGCTTTCGAAGCAGCTGGTCCCGGCTGTACCCAACGATCTTCTAGCTTAGGGAGACTTCGCTTCTCCCAGAAGGCACCTGGAATATGCAAATTAGCCTCCTGAAGCTTGAATCCCTGGTTTGGTGATGCTTTCGAAGCAGCTGGTCCCGGCTGTACCCAACGATCTTCTAGCTTAGGGAGACTTCGCTTCTCCCAGAAGGCACCTGGAATATGCAAATTAGCCTCCTGAAGCTTGAATCCCTGGTTTGGTGATGCTTTCGAAGCAGCTGGTCCCGGCTGTACCCAACTATCTTCTAGCTTAGGGAGACTTCGCTTCTCCCAGAAGGCACCTGGAATATGCAAATTAGCCTCCTGAAGCTTGAATCCCTGGTTTGGTGATGCTTTCGAAGCAGCTGGTCCCGGCTGTACCCAACGATCTTCTAGCTTAGGGAGACTTCGCTTCTCCCAGAAGGCACCTGGAATATGCAAATTAGCCTCCTGAAGCTTGAATCCCTGGTTTGGTGATGCTTTCGAAGCAGCTGGTCCCGGCTGTACCCAACGATCTTCTAGCTTAGGGAGACTTCGCTTCTCCCAGAAGGCACCTGGAATATGCAAATTAGCCTCCTGAAGCTTGAATCCCTGGTTTGGTGATGCTTTCGAAGCAGCTGGTCCCGGCTGTACCCAACGATCTTCTAGCTTAGGGAGACTTCGCTTCTCCCAGAAGGCACCTGGAATATGCAAATTAGCCTCCTGAAGCTTGAATCCCTGGTTTGGTGATGCTTTCGAAGCAGCTGGTCCCGGCTGTACCCAACGATCTTCTAGCTTAGGGAGACTTCGCTTCTCCCAGAAGGCACCTGGAATATGCAAATTAGCCTCCTGAAGCTTGAATCCCTGGTTTGGTGATGCTTTCGAAGCAGCTGGTCCCGGCTGTACCCAACGATCTTCTAGCTTAGGGAGACTTCGCTTCTCCCAGAAGGCACCTGGAATATGCAAATTAGCCTCCTGAAGCTTGAATCCCTGGTTTGGTGATGCTTTCGAAGCAGCTGGTCCCGGCTGTACCCAACGATCTTCTAGCTTAGGGAGACTTCGCTTCTCCCAGAAGGCACCTGGAATATGCAAATTAGCCTCCTGAAGCTTGAATCCCTGGTTTGGTGATGCTTTCGAAGCAGCTGGTCCCGGCTGTACCCAACGATCTTCTAGCTTAGGGAGACTTCGCTTCTCCCAGAAGGCACCTGGAATATGCAAATTAGCCTCCTGAAGCTTGAATCCCTGGTTTGGTGATGCTTTCGAAGCAGCTGGTCCCGGCTGTACCCAACGATCTTCTAGCTTAGGGAGACTTCGCTTCTCCCAGAAGGCACCTGGAATATGCAAATTAGCCTCCTGAAGCTTGAATCCCTGGTTTGGTGATGCTTTCGAAGCAGCTGGTCCCGGCTGTACCCAACGATCTTCTAGCTTAGGGAGACTTCGCTTCTCCCAGAAGGCACCTGGAATATGCAAATTAGCCTCCTGAAGCTTGAATCCCTGGTTTGGTGATGCTTTCGAAGCAGCTGGTCCCGGCTGTACCCAACGATCTTCTAGCTTAGGGAGACTTCGCTTCTCCCAGAAGGCACCTGGAATATGCAAATTAGCCTCCTGAAGCTTGAATCCCTGGTTTGGTGATGCTTTCGAAGCAGCTGGTCCCGGCTGTACCCAACGATCTTCTAGCTTAGGGAGACTTCGCTTCTCCCAGAAGGCACCTGGAATATGCAAATTAGCCTCCTGAAGCTTGAATCCCTGGTTTAGTAGTAGCAGTAGTGTTCAATAATTGTACTTTCAGTGTCTGTTACGTAATGTGCAAGTTGTTGAATATTGTCCTGTGCTTGCCTTAGTTGGTAGAGCATTCGTTTTTTATGAATATCAGAGATAGGCACAATCCGGCCTGAAGCATGGTTCAAATTCTGCGCCAATTCGCGGCCGGACTACACCTGTCGCTGATTATTTGCAGCCGCCGCAACCATTCGCCGAAACGGTGTTTAAATCCCGCACCAATCAACGACAGGCGCAGTCAAGCCATGAATTGGCACGGAATTTAAACACCGCTTCGCTGATTAGTCACGTGCTGTGTTTAAATCCCGCTCCAATGTCAGTAATCTACGTGGCATTGTGACTGACAGAAAATGTTCATTAAACATGACAGAACTATGACTCACTGTGACTGACAGAAAGTGTTCATTAAACGTGACTGAACTGCGTGGCACTATGACTGACAGAAAATGTTCATTAAACGTGACTGAACTACGTGGCACTATGACTGACAGAAAGTGTTCATTAAACGTGACTGAAATATGTGGCACTATGACTGACAGAAAATGTTCATTAAATGTGACTGAACTACGTGGCACTATGACTGACAAAAAGTGTTCATTAAACGTGACTGAAATACGTTGCACTATGACTGACAGAAAATGTTGATTAAACGTAACTGAACTACGTGGCACTATGACTGACAGAAAATGTTAATTAAACGTGACTGAACTACGTGGCACTATGACTGACAGAAAATTTTGATTAAACGTGACTGAACTACATGGCACTATGACTGACAGAAAATGTTAATTAAAAGTGACTGAACTACGTGGCACTATGACTGACAGAAAATGTTAATTAACAGTGAATGAACTACGTGGCACTATGACTGACAGAAAATGTTCATTAAATGTGACTGAACTACGTGGCACTATGACTGACAAAAAGTGTTCATTAAACGTGACTGAAATACGTAGCACTATGACTGACAGAAAATGTTAATTAAACATGACTGAACTATGTGGCACTATGACTGACAGAAAGTGTTCATTAAACGTGACTGAACTATGTGGCACTATGACTGACAGAAAATGCTCATTAAATGAGACTGAACTACGTGGCACTATGACTGACAGAAAAGGTTAATTAAATGTGACTGAACTACGTGGCACTATGACTGACAGAAAATGTTAATTAAACATGACTGAACTATGTGGCACTATGACTGACAGAAAGTGTTCATTAAACGTGACTGAACTATGTGGCACTATGACTGACAGAAAATGCTCATTAAATGAGACTGAACTACGTGGCACTATGACTGACAGAAAAGGTTAATTAAATGTGACTGAACTACGTGGTACTATGACTGACAGAAAATGTTCATTAAACGTGATTGAACTATGTCACATTGTGACTGACAGAAAGTGTTCATTTAACGTGACTATGAGTGTCTGTCACTCAGTCAAATTTAATGAACATTTTCTGTAAATGTTCATTAAATTTGACTGAACTACGTGGCACCGTGACTGACCTGACAGAACTTATTCAGTAAACTTCAGTGAACTACGTCTCGCTGTGAGTGGGGGTTAAATTGCGCACCAATAACGCTGATTGTTCGCGGCCAGCAGGCGTGACCAATCAGCGAAGCTTGGTTCAAATCTCACACCAGTTCGCGGCCGGACTGGGTGTGTCCCACCCCGGCCACGAATTGGCACATGACTTAAATCACGCTTCGCTGATTGGTCGCGGCACACCGGCGGTGACCAATCAGAGACAGGCGCAGTCCGGCATGCAGTGTGGTTCAAATCCCGTGCCAATTTGCAGCCGGACATGGCCTGTCCCACCCACGGCCGTGAATTGGCGCGTGATTTGAATCACACTTCGCTGATGTGACTAAACTATGTGGCACTATGACTGACAGAAAATATTAATTAAACGTGACTGAACTATGTGGCACTATGACTGACAGAAAGTGTTCATTAAATGTGACTGAAATACGTGGCGCTTTGAATGACAGAAAATTTTAATTAAACATGACTTAACTACGTGTCACTATGACTGACAGAAAGTGTATACTTTCTGTCAGTCATAGTGCCACGTAGTTCAGTCACATTTCATGAACATTTTCTGTCGGTGACAGAAAATGTTCATTAAATTTGACTGAACTACGTAGCAGCGTGATTTACCTGACAGAACTTATTCAGTAAACTTTTGTGAACTACATCTCACTGTGAGTGGGGGTTAAATTGCGCGCCAATAACGCTGATTGGTCACGGCCAGCGGGCGCGACCAATCAGCAAAGCTTGATTCAAATCCCACGCCAATTCGCGGCCGAACTGGGCCTGTCCCACCCCTGGCCGCGAATTGGCACGTTATTTTAATCATGCTTTTCTGATTGGTCGCCGCCGACGTGCCGCGACCAATCAGAGACAGGCGCAGTCCGGCCTGAAGCATGGTTCATATCCCGTGCCTATTCGTGGCCGGACTACGCCTGTCGCAGCAACATTGCCGCAGGATTTAAATCACGCTTCGCTGATTAGTCGCGCCCAGCCGGCGCGACCAATCAGCGACATTGCCGCGGGATTTAAATCCTGCTTCCCTAATTGGTTGCGCCCAGCCGGCGCGCCCAATCAGCGACATTGGCACAGGATTTAAATCCCGCTTCCCTGATTAATAGGGCACGACCAATCAGGGAAGCGGGATTTAAATCCCGTGCCAATGTCGCTGATTGGTCGCGCCCAATCAGTGAAGCGGTGGGACCGGAGCATTGGGAGCTGCAGGAAAAGCTGCTGCGGAGGTGACGGAAGATGAGAATGTAATGATTTTTTATTTTTTTTATTATTTTTTAACATTATATCTTTTTACTATTGATGCTGCATGGGCAGCATCAATAGTAAAAAGTTTGTCGCATAGGTTTAAATCCCGCACCAGTGTCGCTGATTGGTCGTGCCGGCTGGGCGCGACCAATCAGGGAAGCGGGATTTAAATCCCGCAACAATGTCACTGATTGGTCGCGCTGGCTGGCTGCGACCAATCAGGGAAGCGGGATTTAACCCCTTTACCCCCAAGGGTGGTTTGCACGTTAATGACCGGGCCAATTTTTACAATTCTGACCACTGTCCCTTTATGAGGTTATAACTCGGGAACACTTCAACATATCCCATTGATTCTGACAACTGTTTTCTCGTGACATATTGTACTTCATGATAGTGGTAAAATTTCTTTGATATTACCTGCGTTTATTTGTGAAAAAATGGAAATTTGGCGAAAATTTTGAAAATGTCGCA